>NC_090858.1:15563568-15901424 GCF_024217435.2 Syngnathus scovelli
AATTAAAAATGCACCCAAAACCTAAACCAAACGTTGCAGGCGGTTATTTCTTCATGCGCAGTGGTCAACGCGGCACTCTCTAGCTGCCAAGAGCACTTTTTACTATGCGCACCCAACCAGAGTGACGGGAGGAGCACATTTCAGAAAACGTGCTCAGCTCGACGAGAAAGTGCGATTTAAGCAATAAAATTAAAAATGTACCCAAAACCTAAACCAAACGTTGCAGGTGGTTATTTCTTCATGTGCAGTGGTCAACGCGGCACTCTCTAGCTGCCAAGAGCACTTTTTACTATGCGCACCCTACCAGAGTCACGGGAGGAGCACATTTCAGAAAACGTGCTCAGCTCGTCGAGAAAATGCGATTTAAGCAATAAAATTAAAAATGCACCTAAAACCTAAACCAAACGCTGCAGGTGGTTATTTCTTTTTGCGCAGTGGTCAACGCGGCACTCTCTAGCTGCCAAGAGCACTTCTTACTATGCGCAACCAACCAGAGTGACGGGAGGAGCACATTTCAGAAAACGTGCTCAGCTCGTCGAGAAAATGCGATTTAAGCAATAAAATTAAAAATGCACCTAAAACCTAAACCAAACGTTGCAGATGGTCATTTCTTCATGCGCAGTGGTCAACGCGGCACTCTCTAGCTGCCAAGAGCACTTTTTACTATGCGCACCCAACCAGAGTGACGGAAGGAGCACATTTCAGAAAACATGCTCAGCTCGTCGAGAAAATGCGATTTAAGCAATAAAATTAAAAATGCACCTAAAACCTAAACCAAACGTTGCAGATGGTCATTTCTTCATGCGCAGTGGTCAACGCGGCACTCTCTAGCTGCCAAGAGCACTTTTTACTATGCGCACCCAACCAGAGTGACGGGAGGAGCACATTTCAGAAAACGTGCTCAGCTCGTCCAGAAAATGCGATTTAAGCAATAAAATTAAAAATGCACCCAAACCCTAAACCAAACGTTGCAGGTGGTTATTTCTTCATGCGCAGTGGTCAACGCAGCACTCTCTAGCTGCCAAGAGCACTTTTTACTATGCGCACCCAACCAGAGTGACGGGAGGAGCACATTTCAGAAAACGTGCTCAGCTCGTCGAGAAAATGCGATTTAAGCAATAAAATTAAAAATGCACCTAAAACCTAAACCAAACGTTGCAGGTGGTTATTTCTTCATGCGCAGTGGTCAACGCGGCACTCTCTAGCTGCCAAGAGCACTTTTTACTATGCGCACCCAACCAGAGTGACGGGAGGATCACATTTCAGAAAACGTGCTCAGCTCGTCGAGAAAATGCGATTTAAGCAATAAAATTATAAATGCACCTAAAACCTAAACCAAACGTTGCAGATGGTCATTTCTTCATGCGCAGTGGTCAACGCGGCACTCTCTAGCTGCCAAGAGCACTTTTTAATATGCGCACCCAACCAGAATGACGGGAGGAGCACATTTCAGAAAACGTGCTCAGCTCGTCGAGAAAATGCGATTTAAGCAATAAAATTAAAAATGCACCTAAAACCTAAACCAAACGTTGCAGGTGGTTATTTCTTCATGCGCAGTGGTCAACGCGGCACTCTCTAGCTGCCAAGAGCACTTTTTACTATGCGCACCCAACCAGAGTGACGGGAGGAGCACATTTCAGAAAACGTGCTCAGCTCGTCGAGAAAATGCGATTTAAGCAATAAAATTAAAAATGCACCCAAAACCTAAACCAAACGTTGCAGATGGTCATTTCTTCATGCGCAGTGGTCAACGCGGCACTCTCTAGCTGCCAAGAGCACTTTTTACTATGCGCACCCAACCAGAGTGACGGGAGGAGCACATTTCAGAAAACGTGCTCAGCTCGACGAGAAAATGCGATTTAAGCAATAAAATTAAAAATGCACCCAAAACCTAAACCAAACGTTGCAGGCGGTTATTTCTTCATGCGCAGTGGTCAACGCGGCACTCTCTAGCTGCCAAGAGCACTTTTTACTATGCGCACCCAACCAGAGTGACGGGAGGAGCACATTTCAGAAAACGTGCTCAGCTCGACGAGAAAGTGCGATTTAAGCAATAAAATTAAAAATGTACCCAAAACCTAAACCAAACGTTGCAGGTGGTTATTTCTTCATGTGCAGTGGTCAACGCGGCACTCTCTAGCTGCCAAGAGCACTTTTTACTATGCGCACCCTACCAGAGTCACGGGAGGAGCACATTTCAGAAAACGTGCTCAGCTCGTCGAGAAAATGCGATTTAAGCAATAAAATTAAAAATGCACCTAAAACCTAAACCAAACGCTGCAGGTGGTTATTTCTTTTTGCGCAGTGGTCAACGCGGCACTCTCTAGCTGCCAAGAGCACTTCTTACTATGCGCAACCAACCAGAGTGACGGGAGGAGCACATTTCAGAAAACGTGCTCAGCTCGTCGAGAAAATGCGATTTAAGCAATAAAATTAAAAATGCACCTAAAACCTAAACCAAACGTTGCAGATGGTCATTTCTTCATGCGCAGTGGTCAACGCGGCACTCTCTAGCTGCCAAGAGCACTTTTTACTATGCGCACCCAACCAGAGTGACGGAAGGAGCACATTTCAGAAAACATGCTCAGCTCGTCGAGAAAATGCGATTTAAGCAATAAAATTAAAAATGCACCTAAAACCTAAACCAAACGTTGCAGATGGTCATTTCTTCATGCGCAGTGGTCAACGCGGCACTCTCTAGCTGTCAAGAGCACTTTTTACTATGCGCACCCAACCAGAGTGACGGGAGGAGCACATTTCAGAAAACGTGCTCAGTTGTCCAGAAAATGTGATTTAGTCAAAGTCAAAGTCAAAGTCAAAGTCAGCTTTATTGTCAATTTCTCCACATGCCAAAGACACACAAAGAAACCGAAATTTCGTTCCCCCCTGTCCCACGGTGACAAGACATGGCTCACAACAGACAATCAAGTAACAAGTATAACAAAAGCGTGCTGAATAAATAATGAATAAATAACACAACAATAAATAAATAAATAAGAGGAGCAGAAAAAAAAAGGAGCAAGTGCGCGTACAGCAGACATTCCCGAAAATAGCGCAACAGTGCCACACGCTACTCAGAAGGGGGGTAGCGAGTTCAGGGCCCTAACAGCCTGGGGAAAGAAGCTGTTGGCAAGTCTGGTGGTGCGGGAGCGCAGGCTCCTGTACCTCTTCCCAGAGGGCAGAAGGTCAAACAAAGAGTGAGCCGGGTGACTCACATCTCTGGCAATCGAGGTTGACTTGCGGGCGAGATGGGAGGTGTAAATGTCCTTCAGGGAGGGGAGCGAAGCACCAATAATCTTACCAGCCGTATTCACTATGCGCTGCAGGGCCTTCAAGTTCTGTTCAGTGCAGTTACCACCCCGGACAGCGATGCAACTGGTGATGACGCTCTCAATAGTGCCACGGTAGAATGTAGACAGGACTGCCTGAGGAGCACATGCACGCCTGAGCTTCCGCAGGAAGTACAGGCGGCGCTGAGCTTTCTTTGCCAGTGACGAGGTGTTTGCGGACCAGGAGAGGTCCTCACTGATGTGCACCCCCAGGAACTTGGTGCAGCTCACCCTCTCCACCACAGCACCATCGATGATCAACGGCAGGTGTGTTGTGTGACCCTTCCGGAAGTCAACAATGATTTCCTTGGTCTTATTAACGTTCAGCAGGAGGTTGTTGTCCCTGCACCACGTGGTCAGAAGGTCAACCTCCGACCTGTACCGAGTCTCGTCGCCCTTTGTGATGAGACCCACCAGAGTCGTGTCGTCAGCAAACTTCACTATGCGGTTGTCGCTGTAGGTCGCAGTGCAGTCATGCGTCAGCAGGGTGAAGAGTAATGGACTGAGCACGCAGCCCTGGGGGGCCCCCGTGCTCAGCGTGATGCTGGCGGAGATTTTGTCGCCAACACGCACCACCTGAGGCCTCTGACAGAGGAAGTCCAGTATCCAGTTGCAGAGGGAGGTACTGAGGCCCAGCTCGTCGAGTTTGCAGATGAGTCGCTGCGGCACAATGGTGTTGAAGGCAGAGCTGAAGTCCACAAACAGCAACCTCACATATGAGTCCTTTCTCTCCAGATGGGTGAGGGCCGAGTGGAGGGCAGAGCAGATGGCATCCTCAGAGGACCGCTTGGCACGGTACGCAAACTGGAAAGGGTCAATGGTGGGGGGGAGAACGGACTTGATGTGCTCCATGACCAGCCGCTCAAAGCACTTCATGATGATTGGCGTCAGTGCCACGGGGCGGTAGTCATTGAAGCAGGACGGTGCAGGTTTCTTCGGCACAGGAACGATGGTGGCAGCCTTGAAACACGAGGGGACGATGGCCTGCTGCAGGGAAACGTTAAAGATGTCCGTGAAGACACCCGACAGCTCCCCAGCGCAGTCCTTCAGCGCTCGACCCGGGATGTTGTCAGGGCCCGCCGCCTTACGGGTGTCAATAGCGGCAAGCACCCTCCTCACACCGTCGGCAGAGAGGCGCAGGGGCTGCTCGTGTGGGGGGGGGAGTGGTCTTCAGCGGGCAAGTGCTGTTCTGGGCGTCGAAGCGAGCAAAGAAGCGGTTCAGATCGTTCAGCAGACGGATGTCGCCCTCACAGCTCCTCGGCGCGGGCTTGTAGTCCGTGATGGTCTGAATGCCCCGCCAAAGGCTACGTGCGTCCTTGCTGTCCTTGAAGTGGGTGGAGACCTTGCACGAGAACGCCTTCTTCGCTTCTTTGATGCCTCGGGACAGGTCGGCCCTCGCTGTCCTCAAGCCAGCCTCATCCCCCGCTCTGAAAGCCTTGTCTCTGGCCCTCAACAGTCTGAGGACAGCCCCCGTCAGCCACGGCTTCCAGTTCGCGCGAGTGACGACGGATTTCGAGCAAGTCACATCATCGATGCACTTCGTGATGTAAGAGGTAACAGAGTCAGCATACTCCTCTATGTCCGTCCAATCGTTGTAGGTGGCTGCCTGCTTAAACAAGTCCCAGTCAGTGGTGTCGAAACAGTCACGAAGTGCATCGGAGGCACCCTCAGGCCACACTCGAACCTGCCTCCGAACCGGCCTGGATGCCTTTACCAATTGTCTGTATGCGGGCAAAAGCAAAACGGTGAGATGGTCAGAAAGCCCCAGATGGGGGAGGGGGGTGGCTTTGAAAGCTCCCTTTTGCGCCGAGTAGACTAGGTCCAGGAAGCTGTCGCCACGTGTCGGAAAAGGAACATGCTGGTGAAGCCTCGGGAAAACAGACTTCAGGTTGGCATGATTGAAGTCTCCAGCGAAGATGGTGAAACCGTCAGGGTGCGCTGTTTGCTGTTCACTGACAGCCTGGTACAGTTCACCAAGCGCCGCGATCCTGTCTCCTTCGATGTTGGAAGGCGGGATGTATACCGCGACTAGCAGAATCGCGGTAAATTCCCTCGGCAGATAAAAAGGACGGCACTTAATGATCACAAACTCCACAAGCGGCGAGCAGTGCTTACATACCACCACAGAGTCCCGGCAGCATTCTTCTCGGATGTAGACGCATATTCCACCTCCACGCGACTTTCCCCGTTGAACAATGGCACGGTCCGCCCGATAGCACGCTAGCCGCTCCAGGTGCACTGCAGAGTCCCGAATGTTGTCACTCAACCAGGTCTCGGTGAACACGAGCACACAGCAGTTCCGCACCGTCCGGTTCGTAGACCTCAGCAGGCGAACATTTTGTTGTCCAGCGATCGAACATTCGCCAGAAGAATGGAGGGCACCGCCGGTCGCGCTGGGTTGGCCGCCAGCCTGGCCCGGACGCCTCCGCGCTTGCCCCTCTTCTGCCTCCTCGCACACCGTTTCCGACGGCTCCCAACCGGGGGAGGAATAGCGGGTGAGGTCGGCGACGTTTCAGGACGTAGCAGTCCGAGCGCCTTTAATGTCGACGCTTCAAAGTCCAGAACGCCGCAAAACCCACTTCTGCCGATGTCAAGCAGAACCTGCCTGCTGTACTTGTAGCACGGACGAGACGAACACACAAGACTGTCGGACGAACACTCATTAGACGAACAAATCACCGTACCGACGGGACAGAGAGTGGCCGCTGCGTGTGCACGCGCCGCCATCTTGAAAACCATTTATTTAAGCAATAAAATTAAAAATGCACCTAAAACCTAAACCAAACGTTGCAGGTGGTTATTTCTTCATGCGCAGTGGTCAACGCGGCACTCTCTAGCTGCCAAGAGCACTTTTTACTATGCGCACCCAACCAGAGTGACGGGAGGAGCACATTTCAGAAAACATGCTCAGCTCGTCGAGAAAATGCGATTTAAGCAATAAAATTAAAAATGCACCTAAAACCTAAACCAAACGTTGCAGATGGTCATTTCTTCATGCGCAGTGGTCAACGCGGCACTCTCTAGCTTCCAAGAGCACTTTTTACTATGCGCACCCAACCAGAGTGACGGGAGGAGCACATTTCAGAAAACGTGCTCAGCTCGTCGAGAAAATGCGATTTAAGCAATAAAATTAAAAATGCACCCAAAACCTAAACCAAACGTTGCAGATGGTCATTTCTTCATGCGCAGTGGTCAACGCGGCACTCTCTAGCTGCCAAGAGCACTTTTTACTATGCACACCCAACCAGAGTGACGGGAGGAGCACATTTCAGAAAACGTGCTCAGCTCGACGAGAAAATGCGATTTAAACAATAAAATTAAAAATGCACCCAAAACCTAAACCAAACGTTGCAGGCGGTTATTTCTTCATACGCAGTGGTCAACGCGGCACTCTCTAGCTGCCAAGAGCACTTTTTACTATGCGCACCCAACCAGAGTGACGGGAGGAGCACATTTCAGAAAACGTGCTCAGCTCGTCAAGAAAATGCGATTTAAGCAATAAAATTAAAAATGCACCTAAAACCTAAACCAAACGTTGCAGGTGGTTATTTCTTCATGCGCAGTGGTCAACGCGGCACTCTCTAGCTGCCAAGAGCACTTTTTACTATGCGCACCCAACCAGAGTGACGGGAGGAGCACATTTCAGAAAACGTGCTCAGCTCGTCGAGGAAATGCGATTTAAGCAATAAAATTAAAAATGCACCCAAACCCTAAACCAAACGTTGCAGGTGGTTATTTCTTCATGCGCAGTGGTCAACGCGGCACTCTCTAGCTGCCAAGAGCACTTTTTACTATGCGCACCCAACCAGAGTGACGGGAGGAGCACATTTCAGAAAAAGTGCTCAGCTCGTCGAGAAAATGCGATTTAAGCAATAAAATTAAAAATGCACCTAAAACCTAAACCAAACGTTGCAGGTGGTTATTTCTTCATGCGCAGTGGTCAACGCGGCACTCTCTAGCTGCCAAGAGCACTTTTTACTATGCGCACTCAACCAGAGTGACGGGAGGAGCACATTTCAGAAAACGTGCTCAGCTCGTCGAGAAAATATGATTTAAGCAATAAAATTAAAAATGCACCTAAAACCTAAACCAAACGTTGGGGGTGGTTATTTCTTCATGTGCAGCAGTCAACGCGGCACTCTCTAGCTGCCAAGAGCACTTTTTACTATGCGCACCCGACCAGAGTGACGGGAGGAGCACATTTCAGAAAACGTGCTCAGCTCGTCAAGAAAATGCAATTTAAGCAATAAAATTAAAAATGCACCTAAAACCTAAATCAAACGTTGCAGATGGTTATTTCTTCATGGGCAGTGGTCAACGCGGCACTCTCTAGCTGCCAAGAGCACTTTTTACTATGCGCACCCAACCAGAGTGACGGGAGGAGCACATTTCAGAAAACGTGCTCAGCTCGTCGAGAAAATGCGATAAAAGCAATAAAATTAAAAATGCACCTAAAACCTAAACCAAACGTTGCAGATGGTCATTTCTTCATGCGCAGTGGTCAACGCGGCACTCTCTAGCTGCCAAGAGCACTTTTTACTATGCGCACCCAACCAGAGTGACGGGAGGAGCACATTTCAGAAAACGTGCTCAGCTCGTCGAGAAAATGCGATTTAAGCAATAAAATTAAAAATGCACCCAAAACCTAAATCAAACGTTGCAGGTGGTTATTTCTTCATGCGCAGTGGTCAACGCGGCACTCTCTAGCTGCCAAGAGCACTTTTTACTATGCGCACCCAACCAGAGTGACGGGAGGAGCACATTTCAGAAAACGTGCTCAGCTCGTCGAGAAAATGCGATTTAAGCAATAAAATTAAAAATGCACCTAAAACCTAAACCAAACGTTGCAGGTGGTTATTTCTTCATGCGCAGTGGTCAACGCGGCACTCTCTAGCTGCCAAGAGCACTTTTTACTATGCGCACCCAACCAGAGTGACGGGAGGAGCACATTTCAGAAAACGTGCTCAGCTCGTCGAGAAAATGCGATTTAAGCAATAAAATTAAAAATACACCTAAAACCTAAACTAAACTTTGCAGATGGTCATTTCTTCATGCGCAGTGGTCAACGCGGCACTCTCTAGCTGCCAAGAGCACTTTTTACTATGCGCACCCAACCAGAGTGACGGGAGGAGCACATTTCAGAAAACGTGCTCAGCTCGTCGAGAAAATGCAATTTAAGCAATAAAATTAAAAATGCACCTAAAACCTAAACCAAACGTTGGGGGTGGTTATTTCTTCATGCGCAGTGGTCAACGCGGCACTCTCTAGCTGCCAAGAGCACTTTTTACTATGCGCACCCAACCAGAGTGACGGGAGGAGCACATTTCAGAAAACGTGCTCAGCTCGTCGAGAAAATGCTATTTAAGCAATAAAATTAAAAATGCACCTAAAACCTAAACCTAACGTTGCAGGTGGTTATTTCTTCATGCGCAGTGGTCAACGCGGCACTCTCTAGCTGCCAAGAGCACTTTTTACTATGCGCACCCAACCAGAGTGACGGGAGGAGCACATTTCAGAAAACGTGCTCAGCTCGTCGAGAAAATGCGATTTAAGCAATAAAATTAAAAATGCACCTAAAACCTAAACCAAACGTTGCAGATGGTCATTTCTTCATGCGCAGTGGTCAACGCGGCACTCTCTACCTGCCAAGAGCACTTTTTACTATGCGCACCCAACCAGAGTGACGGGAGGAGCACATTTCAGAAAACGTGCTCAGCTTGTCCAGAAAATGCGATTTAAGCAATAAAATTAAAAATGCACCCAAAACCTAAACCAAACGTTGCAGATGGTCATTTCTTCATGCGCAGTGGTCAACGCGGCACTCTCTAGCTGCCAAGAGCACTTTTTACTATGCGCACCCAAACAGAGTGACGGGAGGAGCACATTTCAGAAAATGTGCTCAGCTCGTCGAGAAAATGCGATTTAAGCAATAAAATTAAAAATGCACCTAAAACCTAAACCAAACGTTGCAGATGGTCATTTCTTCATGCGCAGTGGTCAACGCGGCACTCTCTAGCTGCCAAGAGCACTTTTTACTATGCGCACCCAACCAGAGTGACGGGAGGAGCACATTTCAGAAAACGTGCTCAGCTCGTCGAGAAAATGCGATTTAAGCAATAAAATTAAAAATGCACCTAAAACCTAAACCAAACGTTGCAGGTGGTTATTTCTTCATGGGCAGTGGTCAACGCGGCACTCTCTAGCTGCCAAGAGCACTTTTTACTATGCGCACCCAACCAGAGTGACGGGAGGAGCACATTTCAGAAAACGTGCTCAGCTCGTCGAGAAAATGCGATTTAAGCAATAAAATTAAAAATGCACCTAAAACCTAAACCGAACGTTGGGGGTGGTTATTTCTTCATGTGCAGAAGTCAACGCGGCACTCTCTAGCTGCCAAGAGCACTTTTTACTATGCGCACCCGACCAGAGTGACGGGAGGAGCACATTTCAGAAAACGTGCTCAGCTCGTCGAGAAAATGCGATTTAAGCAATAAAATTAAAAATGCACCTAAAACCTAAACCAAACGTTGCAGGTGGTTATTTCTTCATGCGCAGTGGTCAACGCGGCACTCTCTAGCTGCCAAGAGCACTTTTTACTATGCGCACCCAACCAGAGTGACGGGAGGAGCACATTTCAGAAAAAGTGCTCAGCTCGTCGAGAAATTGCGATTAAAGCAATAAAATTAAAAATGCACCTAAAACCTAAAACAAACGTTGCAGATGGTCATTTCTTCATGCGCAGTGGTCAACGCGGCACTCTCTAGCTGCCAAGAGCACTTTTTACTATGCGCACCCAACCAGAGTGACGGGAGGAGCACATTTCAGAAAACGTGCTCAGCTCGTCGAGAAAATGCGATTTAAGCAATAAAATTAAAAATGCACCTAAAACCTAAACCAAACGTTGCAGATGGTCATTTCTTCATGCGCAATGGTCAACGCGGCACTCTCTAGCTGCCAAGAGCACTTTTTACTATGCGCACCAACCAGAGTGACGGGAGGAGCACATTTCAGAAAACGTGCTCAGCTCGTCGAGAAAATGCGATTTAAGCAATAAAATTAAAAATGCACCTAAAACCTAAACCAAACGTTGCAGGTGATTATTTCTTAATGCGCAGTGGTCAACGCGGCACTCTCTAGCTGCCAAGAGCACTTTTTACTATGTGCACCCAACCAGAGTGACGGGAGGAGCACATTTCAGAAAACGTGCTCAGCTCGTCGAGAAAATGCGATTTAAGCAATAAAATTAAAAATGCACTTAAAACCTAAACCAAACGTTGCAGGTGGTTATGTCTTCATGCGCAGTGGTCAACGCGGCACTCTCTAGCTGCCAAGAGCACTTTTTACTATGCGCACCCAACAAGAGTGACGGGAGGAGCACATTTCAGAAAACGTGCTCAGCTCGTCGAGAAAATGCGATTTAAGCAATAAAATTAAAAATGCACCTAAAACCTAAACCAAACGTTGCAAGTGGTTATTTCCTTATGCGCAGTGGTCAACGCGGCACTCTCTAGCTGCCAAGAGCACTTTTTTTTATGCACACACAACCAGAGTGACGGGAGGAGCACATTTCAGAAAACGTGCTCAGCTCGTCGAGAAAATGCGATTTAAGCAATAAAATTAAAAATGCACCCAAAACCTAAACCAAACGTTGCAGATGGTCATTTCTTCATGCGCAGTGGTCAACGCGGCACTCTCTAGCTGCCAAGAGCACCTTTTACTATGCGCACCCAAACAGAGTGACGGGAGGAGCACATTTCAGAAAACGTGCTCAGCTCGACGAGAAAATGCGATTTAAGCAATAAAATTAAAAATGCACCAAAAACCTAAACCAAACGTTGCAGGTGGTTATTTCTTCATGCGCAGTGGTCAACGCGGCACTCTCTAGCTGCCAAGAGCACTTTTTACTATGCGCACCCAATCAGAGTGACGGGAGGAGCACATTTCAGAAAACGTGCTCAGCTCGTCGAGAAAATGCGATTTAAGCAATAAAATTAAAAATGCACCTAAAACCTAAACCAAACGTTGCAGGTGGTTATTTCTTCATGCGCAATGGTCAACGCGGCACTCTCTAGCTGCCAAGAGCACTTTTTACTATGCGCACCCAACCAGAGTGACGGGAGGAGCACATTTCAGAAAATGTGCTCAGCTCGTCGAGAAAATGCGATTTAAGCAATAAAATTAAAAATGCACCCAAAACCTAAACCAAACGTTGCAGATGGTCATTTCTTCATGCGCAGTGGTCAACGCGGCACTCTCTAGCTGCCAAGAGCACTTTTTACTTTGCACACCCAACCAGAGTGACGGGAGGAGCACATTTCTGAAAACGTGCTCAGCTCGACGAGAAAATGCGATTTAAGCAATAAAATTAAAAATGCACCCAAAACCTAAAACAAACGTTGCACGTGGTTATTTCTTCATGCGCAGTGGTCAACGCGGCACTCTCTAGCTGCCAAGAGCACTTTTTACTATGCGCACCCAACCAGAGTGACGAGAGGAGCACATTTCAGAAAACGTGCTCAGCTCGTCGAGAAAATGCGATTTAAGCAATAAAATTAAAAATGCACCCAAAACCTAAACCAAACGTTGCAGATGGTCATTTCTTCATGCGCAGTGGTCAACGCGGCACTCTCTAGCTGCCAAGAGCACTTTTTACTATGCACACCCAACCAGAGTGACGGGAGGAGCACATTTCTGAAAACGTGCTCAGTTCGAGGAGAAAATGCGATTTAAGCAATAAAATTAAAAATGCACCCAAAACCTAAAACAAACGTTGCACGTGGTTATTTCTTCATGCGCAGTGGTCAACGCGGCACTCTCTAGCTGCCAAGAGCACTTTTTACTATGCGCACCCAACCAGAGTGACGGGAGGAGCACATTTCAGAAAACGTGCTCAGCTCGACGAGAAAATGCGATTTAAGCAATAAAATAAAAAATGCACTCAAAACCTAAACCAAACGTTGCAGGTGGTTATTTCTTCATGCGCAGTGGTCAACGCGGCACTCTCTAGCTGCCAAGAGCACTTTTTACTATGCGCACCCAACCAGAGTGACGGGAGGAGCACATTTCAGAAAACGTGCTCAGCTCGTCCAGAAAATGCGATTTAAGTAATAAAATTAAAAATGCACCCAAAATCTAAATCAAACGTTGCAGGTGGTTATTTCTTCATGCGCAGTGGTCAACGCGGCACTCTCTAGCTGCCAAGAGCACTTTTTACTATGCGCACCCAACCAGAGTGACGGGAGGAGCACATTTCAGAAAACGTGCTCAGCTCGTCGAGAAAATGCGATTTAAGCAATAAAATTAAAAATGCACCTAAAACCTAAACCAAACGTTGCAGGTGGTTATTTCTTCATGCGCAGCAGTCAACGCGGCACTCTCTAGCTGCCAAGAGCACTTTTTACTATGCGCACCTGACCAGAGTGACGGGAGGAGCACATTTCAGAAAACGTGCTCAGCTCGTCGAGAAAATGCGATTTAAGCAATAAAATTAAAAATGCACCTAAAACCTAAACCAAACGTTGCAGGTGGTTATTTCTTCATGCGCAGCAGTCAACGCGGCACTCTCTAGCTGCCAAGAGCACTTTTTACTATGCGCACCCAACCAGAGTGACGGGAGGAGCACATTTCAGAAAACGTGCTCAGCTCGACGAGAAAATGCGATTTAAGCAATAAAATTAAAAATGAACCCAAAACCTAAACCAAACGTTGCAGGTGGTTATTTCTTCATGCGCAGTGGTCAACGCGGCACTCTCTAGCTGCCAAGAGCACGTTTTACTATGCGCACCCAACCAGAGTGACGGGAGGAGCACATTTCAGAAAACGTGCTCAGCTCGACGAGAAAATGCGATTTAAGCAATAAAATTAAAAATGCACCCAAAACCTAAACCAAACGTTGCAGGTGGTTATTTCTTCATGTGCAGCAGTCGACGCGGCACTCTCTAGCTGCCAAGAGCACTTTTTACTATGCGCACCCGACCAGAGTGACGGGAGGAGCACATTTCAGAAAACGTGCTCAGCTCGTAGAGAAAATGCAATTTAAGCAATACAATTAAAAATGCACCTAAAACCTAAACCAAACGTTGCAGGTGGTTATTTCTTCATGCGCAGTGGTCAACGCGGCACTCTCTAGCTGCCAAGAGCACTTTTTACTATGCGCACCCAACCAGAGTGACGGGAGGAGCACATGTCAGAAAACGTGCTCAGCTCGTCGAGAAAATGCGATTTAAGCAATCAAATTAAAAATGCACCTAAAACCTAAAACAAACGTTGCACGTGGTTATTTCTTCATGCGCAGTGGTCAACGCGGAACTCTCTAGCTGCCAAGAGCACTTTTTACTATGCGCACCCAACCAGAGTGACGGGAGGAGCACATTTCAGAAAACGTGCTCAGCTCGTCCAGAAAATGCGATTTAAGCAATAAAATTAAAAATGCACCCAAAACCTAAACCAAACGTTGCAGGTGGTTATTTCTTCATGCGCAGTGGTCAACGCGGCACTCTCTAGCTGCCAAGAGCACTTTTTACTATGCGCACCCAACCAGAGTGACGGGAGGAGCACATTTCAGAAAACGTGCTCAGCTCGTCGAGAAAATGCGATTTAAGCAATAAAATTAAAAATGCACCTAAAACCTAAACCAAACGTTGCAGGTGGTTATTTCTTCATGCGCAGTGGTCAACGCGGCACTCTCTAGCTGCCAAGAGCACTTTTTACTATGCGCACCCAACGAGAGTGACGGGAGGAGCACATTTCAGAAAACGTGCTCAGCTCGTCGAGAAAATGCGATTTAAGCAATAAAATTAAAAATGCACCGAAAACCTAAACCAAACGTTGCAGATGGTCATTTCTTCATGCGCAGTGGTCAACGCGGCACTCTCTAGCTGCCAAGAGCACTTTTTACTATGCGCACCCAACCAGAGTGACGGGAGGAGCACATTTCAGAAAACGTGCTCAGCTCGACGAGAAAATGCGATTTAAGCAATAAAATTAAAAATGCACCCAAAACCTAAACCAAACGTTGCAGGCGGTTATTTCTTCATGCGCAGTGGTCAACGCGGCACTCTCTAGCTGCCAAGAGCACTTTTTACTATGCGCACCCAACCAGAGTGACGGGAGGAGCACATTTCAGAAAACGTGCTCAGCTCGTCGAGAAAATGCGATTTAAGCAATAAAATTAAAAATGCACCTAAAACCTAAACCAAACGTTGCAGGTGGTTATTTCTTCATGCGCAGCAGTCAACGCGGCACTCTCTAGCTGCCAAGAGCACTTTTTACTATGCGCACCCAACCAGAGTGACGGGAGGAGCACATTTCAGAAAACGTGCTCAGCTCGTCGAGAAAATGCGATTTAAGCAATCAAATTATAAATGCACCTAAAACCTAAAACAAACGTTGCACGTGGTTATTTCTTCATGCGCAGTGGTCAACGCGGCACTCTCTAGCTGCCAAGAGCACTTTTTACTATGCGCACCCAACCAGAGTGACGGGAGGAGCACATTTCAGAAAACGTGCTCAGCTCGTCGAGAAAATGCGATTTAAGCAATAAAATTAAAAATGCACCCAAAACCTAAACCAAACGTTGCAGATGGTCATTTCTTCATGCGCAGTGGTCAACGCGGCACTCTCTAGCTGCCAAGAGCACTTTTTACTATGCGCACCCAACCAGAGTGACGGGAGGAGCACATTTCAGAAAACGTGCTCAGCTCGTCGAGAAAATGCGATTTAAGCAATAAAATTAAAAATGCGCCCAAAACCTAAACCAAACGTTGCAGATGGTCATTTCTTCATGCGCAGTGGTCAACGCAGCACTCTCTAGCTGCCAAGAGCACTTTTTACTATGCGCACCCAACCAGAGTGACGGGAGGAGCACATTTCAGAAAACGTGCTCAGCTCGACGAGAAAATGCGATTTAAGCAATAAAATTAAAAATGCACCCAAAACCTAAACCAAACGTTGCAGGCGGTTATTTCTTCATGCGCAGTGGTAAACGCGGCACTCTCTAGCTCCCAAGAGCAATTTTTACCATGCGCACCCAACCAGAGTGACGGGAGGAGCACATTTCAGAAAACGTGCTCAGCTCGTCGAGAAAAGTCAATTTAAGCAATAAAATTAAAAATGCACCTAAAACCTAAACCAAACGTTGCAGGTGGTTATTTCTTCATGCGCAGCAGTCAACGCGGCACTCTCTAGCTGCCAAGAGCACTTTTTACTATGCACACCCAACCAGAGTGACGGGAGGAGCACGTTTCAGAAAACGTGCTCAGCTCGTCGAGGGAATGCGATTTAAGCAATAAAATTAAAAATGCACCAAAAACCTAAACCAAACGTTGCAGGTGGTTATTTCTTCATGCGCAGCAGTCAACGCGGCACTCTCTAGCTGCCAAGAGCACTTTTTACTATGCGCACCCTACCAGAGTGACGGGAGGAGCACATTTCAGAAAACGTGCTCAGCTCGTCGAGAAAATGCGATTTAAGCAATAAAATTAAAAATGCACCTAAAACCTAAAACAAACGTTGTACGTGGTTATTTCTTCATGCGCATTGGTCAACGCGGCACTCTCTAGCTGCCAAGAGCACTTTTTACTATGCGCACCCAACCAGAGTGACGGGAGGAGCACATTTTAGAAAACGTGCTCAGCTCGTCGAGAAAATGCGATTTAAGCAATAAAATTAAAAATGCACCCAAAACCTAAACCAAACGTTGCAGATGGTCTTTTCTTCATGCGCAGTGGTCAACGCGGCACTCTCTAGCTGCCAAGAGCACTTTTTATTATGCGCACCCAACCAGAGTGACGGGAGGAGCACATTTCAGAAAACGTGCTCAGCTCGACGAGAAAATGCGATTTAAGCAATGAAATTAAAAATGCACCCAAAACCTAAACCAAACGTTGCAGGCGGTTATTTCTTCATGCGCAGTGGTCAACGCGGCACTCTCTAGCTGCCAAGAGCACTTTTTATTATGCGCACCCAACCAGAGTGACGGGAGGAGCACATTTCAGAAAACGTGCTCAGCTCGACGAGAAAATGCGATTTAAGCAATAAAATTAAAAATGCACCCAAAACCTAAACTAAACGTTGCAGGTGGTTATTTCTTCATGCGCAGTGGTCAACGCGGCACTCTCTAGCTGCCAAGAGCACTTTTTACTATGCGCACCCAACCAGAGTGACGGGAGGAGCACATTTCAGAAAACGTGCTCAGCTCGTCGAGAAAATGCGATTTAAGCAATAAAATTAAAAATGCACCTAAAACCTAAACCGAACGTTGGGGGTGGTTATTTCTTCATGTGCAGAAGTCAACGCGGCACTCTCTAGCTGCCAAGAGCACTTTTTACTATGCGCACCCGACCAGAGTGACGGGAGGAGCACATTTCAGAAAACGTGCTCAGCTCGTCGAGAAAATGCGATTTAAGCAATAAAATTAAAAATGCACCTAAAACCTAAACCAAACGTTGCAGGTGGTTATTTCTTCATGCGCAGTGGTCAACGCGGCACTCTCTAGCTGCCAAGAGCACTTTTTACTATGCGCACCCAACCAGAGTGACGGGAGGAGCACATTTCAGAAAAAGTGCTCAGCTCGTCGAGAAATTGCGATTAAAGCAATAAAATTAAAAATGCACCTAAAACCTAAAACAAACGTTGCAGATGGTCATTTCTTCATGCGCAGTGGTCAACGCGGCACTCTCTAGCTGCCAAGAGCACTTTTTACTATGCGCACCCAACCAGAGTGACGGGAGGAGCACATTTCAGAAAACGTGCTCAGCTCGTCGAGAAAATGCGATTTAAGCAATAAAATTAAAAATGCACCTAAAACCTAAACCAAACGTTGCAGATGGTCATTTCTTCATGCGCAATGGTCAACGCGGCACTCTCTAGCTGCCAAGAGCACTTTTTACTATGCGCACCAACCAGAGTGACGGGAGGAGCACATTTCAGAAAACGTGCTCAGCTCGTCGAGAAAATGCGATTTAAGCAATAAAATTAAAAATGCACCTAAAACCTAAACCAAACGTTGCAGGTGATTATTTCTTAATGCGCAGTGGTCAACGCGGCACTCTCTAGCTGCCAAGAGCACTTTTTACTATGTGCACCCAACCAGAGTGACGGGAGGAGCACATTTCAGAAAACGTGCTCAGCTCGTCGAGAAAATGCGATTTAAGCAATAAAATTAAAAATGCACTTAAAACCTAAACCAAACGTTGCAGGTGGTTATGTCTTCATGCGCAGTGGTCAACGCGGCACTCTCTAGCTGCCAAGAGCACTTTTTACTATGCGCACCCAACAAGAGTGACGGGAGGAGCACATTTCAGAAAACGTGCTCAGCTCGTCGAGAAAATGCGATTTAAGCAATAAAATTAAAAATGCACCTAAAACCTAAACCAAACGTTGCAAGTGGTTATTTCCTTATGCGCAGTGGTCAACGCGGCACTCTCTAGCTGCCAAGAGCACTTTTTTTTATGCACACACAACCAGAGTGACGGGAGGAGCACATTTCAGAAAACGTGCTCAGCTCGTCGAGAAAATGCGATTTAAGCAATAAAATTAAAAATGCACCCAAAACCTAAACCAAACGTTGCAGATGGTCATTTCTTCATGCGCAGTGGTCAACGCGGCACTCTCTAGCTGCCAAGAGCACCTTTTACTATGCGCACCCAAACAGAGTGACGGGAGGAGCACATTTCAGAAAACGTGCTCAGCTCGACGAGAAAATGCGATTTAAGCAATAAAATTAAAAATGCACCAAAAACCTAAACCAAACGTTGCAGGTGGTTATTTCTTCATGCGCAGTGGTCAACGCGGCACTCTCTAGCTGCCAAGAGCACTTTTTACTATGCGCACCCAATCAGAGTGACGGGAGGAGCACATTTCAGAAAACGTGCTCAGCTCGTCGAGAAAATGCGATTTAAGCAATAAAATTAAAAATGCACCTAAAACCTAAACCAAACGTTGCAGGTGGTTATTTCTTCATGCGCAATGGTCAACGCGGCACTCTCTAGCTGCCAAGAGCACTTTTTACTATGCGCACCCAACCAGAGTGACGGGAGGAGCACATTTCAGAAAATGTGCTCAGCTCGTCGAGAAAATGCGATTTAAGCAATAAAATTAAAAATGCACCCAAAACCTAAACCAAACGTTGCAGATGGTCATTTCTTCATGCGCAGTGGTCAACGCGGCACTCTCTAGCTGCCAAGAGCACTTTTTACTTTGCACACCCAACCAGAGTGACGGGAGGAGCACATTTCTGAAAACGTGCTCAGCTCGACGAGAAAATGCGATTTAAGCAATAAAATTAAAAATGCACCCAAAACCTAAAACAAACGTTGCACGTGGTTATTTCTTCATGCGCAGTGGTCAACGCGGCACTCTCTAGCTGCCAAGAGCACTTTTTACTATGCGCACCCAACCAGAGTGACGAGAGGAGCACATTTCAGAAAACGTGCTCAGCTCGTCGAGAAAATGCGATTTAAGCAATAAAATTAAAAATGCACCCAAAACCTAAACCAAACGTTGCAGATGGTCATTTCTTCATGCGCAGTGGTCAACGCGGCACTCTCTAGCTGCCAAGAGCACTTTTTACTATGCACACCCAACCAGAGTGACGGGAGGAGCACATTTCTGAAAACGTGCTCAGTTCGAGGAGAAAATGTGATTTAAGCAATAAAATTAAAAATGCACCCAAAACCTAAAACAAACGTTGCACGTGGTTATTTCTTCATGCGCAGTGGTCAACGCGGCACTCTCTAGCTGCCAAGAGCACTTTTTACTATGCGCACCCAACCAGAGTGACGGGAGGAGCACATTTCAGAAAACGTGCTCAGCTCGACGAGAAAATGCGATTTAAGCAATAAAATTAAAAATGCACTCAAAACCTAAACCAAACGTTGCAGGTGGTTATTTCTTCATGCGCAGTGGTCAACGCGGCACTCTCTAGCTGCCAAGAGCACTTTTTACTATGCGCACCCAACCAGAGTGACGGGAGGAGCACATTTCAGAAAACGTGCTCAGCTCGTCCAGAAAATGCGATTTAAGTAATAAAATTAAAAATGCACCCAAAATCTAAATCAAACGTTGCAGGTGGTTATTTCTTCATGCGCAGTGGTCAACGCGGCACTCTCTAGCTGCCAAGAGCACTTTTTACTATGCGCACCCAACCAGAGTGACGGGAGGAGCACATTTCAGAAAACGTGCTCAGCTCGTCGAGAAAATGCGATTTAAGCAATAAAATTAAAAATGCACCTAAAACCTAAACCAAACGTTGCAGGTGGTTATTTCTTCATGCGCAGCAGTCAACGCGGCACTCTCTAGCTGCCAAGAGCACTTTTTACTATGCGCACCTGACCAGAGTGACGGGAGGAGCACATTTCAGAAAACGTGCTCAGCTCGTCGAGAAAATGCGATTTAAGCAATAAAATTAAAAATGCACCTAAAACCTAAACCAAACGTTGCAGGTGGTTATTTCTTCATGCGCA
Source organism: Syngnathus scovelli (assembly GCF_024217435.2). NCBI lineage: Eukaryota > Metazoa > Chordata > Actinopteri > Syngnathiformes > Syngnathidae > Syngnathus > Syngnathus scovelli. The sequence goes on from NC_090858.1 coordinate 15,583,361, forward strand.
GCAGTCAACGCGGCACTCTCTAGCTGCCAAGAGCACTTTTTACTATGCACACCCAACCAGAGTGACGGGAGGAGCACATATCTGAAAACGTGCTCAGCTCGACGAGAAAATGCGATTTAAGCAATAAAATTAAAAATGCACCCAAAACCTAAAACAAACGTTGCACGTGGTTATTTCTTCATGCGCAGTGGTCAACGCGGCACTCTCTAGCTGCCAAGAGCACTTTTTACTATGCGCACCCAACCAGAGTGACGGGAGGAGCACATTTCAGAAAACGTGCTCAGCTCGTCGAGAAAATGCGATTTAAGCAATAAAATTAAAAATGCACCTAAAACCTAAACCAAACGTTGCAGGTGGTTATTTCTTCATGCGCAGCAGTCAACGCGGCACTCTCTAGCTGCCAAGAGCACTTTTTACTATGCGAACCCAACCAGAGTGACGGGAGGAGCACATTTCAGAAAACGTGCTCAGCTCGTCGAGAAAATGCGATTTAAGCAATAAAATTAAAAATGCACCTGAAACCTAAAACAAACGTTGCACGTGGTTATTTCTTCATGCGCAGAGGTCAACGCGGCACTCTCTAGCTGCCAAGAGCACTTTTTACTATGCGCACCCAACCAGAGTGACGGGAGGAGCACATTTCAGAAAACGTGCTCAGCTCGTCGAGAAAATGCGATTTAAGCAATAAAATTGAAAATGCACCCAAAACCTAAACCAAACGTTGCAGATGGTCATTTCTTCATGCGCAGTGGTCAACGCGGCACTCTCTAGCTGCCAAGAGCACTTTTTACTATGCGCACCAACCAGAGTGACGGGAGGAGCACATTTCAGAAAACGTGCTCAGCTCGTCGAGAAAATGCGATTTAAGCAATAAAATTAAAAATGTACCTAAAACCTAAACCAAACGTTGCAGGTGATTATTTCTTCATGCGCAGTGGTCAACGCGGCACTCTCTAGCTGCCAAGAGCACTTTTTACTATGTGCACCCAACCAGAGTGACGGGAGGAGCACATTTCAGAAAACGTGCTCAGCTCGTCGAGAAAATGCGATTTAAGCAATAAAATTAAAAATGCACCTAAAACCTAAACCAAACGTTGCAGGTGGTTATGTCTTCATGCGCAGTGGTCAACGCGGCACTCTCTAGCTGCCAAGAGCACTTTTTACTATGCGCACCCAACAAGAGTGACGGGAGGAGCACATTTCAGAAAACGTGCTCAGCTCGTCCAGAAAATGCGATTTAAGCAATACAATTAAAAATGCACCCAAAACCTAAACCAAACGCTGCAGGTGGTTATTTCTTCATGCGCAGTGGTCAACGCGGCACTCTCTAGCTGCCAAGAGAACTTTTTACTATGCGCACCCAACCAGAGTGACGGGAGGAGCACATTTCAGAAAACGTGCTCAGCTCGTCGAGAAAATGCGATTTAAGCAATCAAATTAAAAATGCACCTAAAACCTAAAACAAACGTTGCACGTGGTTATTTCTTCATGCGCAGTGGTCAACGCGGCACTCTCTAGCTGCCAAGAGCACTTTTTAGTATGCGCACCCAACCAGAGTGACGGGAGGAGCACATTTCAGAAAACGTGCTCAGCTCGTCGAGAAAATGCGATTTAAGCAATAAAATTAAAAATGCACCCAAAACCTAAACCAAACGTTGCAGATGGTCATTTCTTCATGCTCAGTGGTCAACGCGGCACTCTCTAGCTGCCAAGAGCACTTTTTACTATGCGCACCCAACCAGAGTGACGGGAGGAGCACATTTCAGAAAACGTGCTCAGCTCGACGAGAAAATGCGATTTAAGCAATAAAATTAAAAATGAACCCAAAACCTAAACCAAACGTTGCAGGTGGTTATTTCTTCATGCGCAGTGGTCAACGCGGCACTCTCTAGCTGCCAAGAGCACGTTTTACTATGCGCACCCAACCAGAGTGACGGGAGGAGCACATTTCAGAAAACGTGCTCAGCTCGACGAGAAAATGCGATTTAAGCAATAAAATTAAAAATGCACCCAAAACCTAAACCAAACGTTGCAGGTGGTTATTTCTTCATGTGCAGCAGTCGACGCGGCACTCTCTAGCTGCCAAGAGCACTTTTTACTATGCGCACCCGACCAGAGTGACGGGAGGAGCACATTTCAGAAAACGTGCTCAGCTCGTAGAGAAAATGCAATTTAAGCAATACAATTAAAAATGCACCTAAAACCTAAACCAAACGTTGCAGGTGGTTATTTCTTCATGCGCAGTGGTCAACGCGGCACTCTCTAGCTGCCAAGAGCACTTTTTACTATGCGCACCCAACCAGAGTGACGGGAGGAGCACATGTCAGAAAACGTGCTCAGCTCGTCGAGAAAATGCGATTTAAGCAATCAAATTAAAAATGCACCTAAAACCTAAAACAAACGTTGCACGTGGTTATTTCTTCATGCGCAGTGGTCAACGCGGAACTCTCTAGCTGCCAAGAGCACTTTTTACTATGCGCACCCAACCAGAGTGACGGGAGGAGCACATTTCAGAAAACGTGCTCAGCTCGTCCAGAAAATGCGATTTAAGCAATAAAATTAAAAATGCACCCAAAACCTAAACCAAACGTTGCAGGTGGTTATTTCTTCATGCGCAGTGGTCAACGCGGCACTCTCTAGCTGCCAAGAGCACTTTTTACTATGCGCACCCAACCAGAGTGACGGGAGGAGCACATTTCAGAAAACGTGCTCAGCTCGTCGAGAAAATGCGATTTAAGCAATAAAATTAAAAATGCACCTAAAACCTAAACCAAACGTTGCAGGTGGTTATTTCTTCATGCGCAGTGGTCAACGCGGCACTCTCTAGCTGCCAAGAGCACTTTTTACTATGCGCACCCAACGAGAGTGACGGGAGGAGCACATTTCAGAAAACGTGCTCAGCTCGTCGAGAAAATGCGATTTAAGCAATAAAATTAAAAATGCACCGAAAACCTAAACCAAACGTTGCAGATGGTCATTTCTTCATGCGCAGTGGTCAACGCGGCACTCTCTAGCTGCCAAGAGCACTTTTTACTATGCGCACCCAACCAGAGTGACGGGAGGAGCACATTTCAGAAAACGTGCTCAGCTCGACGAGAAAATGCGATTTAAGCAATAAAATTAAAAATGCACCCAAAACCTAAACCAAACGTTGCAGGCGGTTATTTCTTCATGCGCAGTGGTCAACGCGGCACTCTCTAGCTGCCAAGAGCACTTTTTACTATGCGCACCCAACCAGAGTGACGGGAGGAGCACATTTCAGAAAACGTGCTCAGCTCGTCGAGAAAATGCGATTTAAGCAATAAAATTAAAAATGCACCTAAAACCTAAACCAAACGTTGCAGGTGGTTATTTCTTCATGCGCAGCAGTCAACGCGGCACTCTCTAGCTGCCAAGAGCACTTTTTACTATGCGCACCCAACCAGAGTGACGGGAGGAGCACATTTCAGAAAACGTGCTCAGCTCGTCGAGAAAATGCGATTTAAGCAATCAAATTATAAATGCACCTAAAACCTAAAACAAACGTTGCACGTGGTTATTTCTTCATGCGCAGTGGTCAACGCGGCACTCTCTAGCTGCCAAGAGCACTTTTTACTATGCGCACCCAACCAGAGTGACGGGAGGAGCACATTTCAGAAAACGTGCTCAGCTCGTCGAGAAAATGCGATTTAAGCAATAAAATTAAAAATGCACCCAAAACCTAAACCAAACGTTGCAGATGGTCATTTCTTCATGCGCAGTGGTCAACGCGGCACTCTCTAGCTGCCAAGAGCACTTTTTACTATGCGCACCCAACCAGAGTGACGGGAGGAGCACATTTCAGAAAACGTGCTCAGCTCGTCGAGAAAATGCGATTTAAGCAATAAAATTAAAAATGCGCCCAAAACCTAAACCAAACGTTGCAGATGGTCATTTCTTCATGCGCAGTGGTCAACGCAGCACTCTCTAGCTGCCAAGAGCACTTTTTACTATGCGCACCCAACCAGAGTGACGGGAGGAGCACATTTCAGAAAACGTGCTCAGCTCGACGAGAAAATGCGATTTAAGCAATAAAATTAAAAATGCACCCAAAACCTAAACCAAACGTTGCAGGCGGTTATTTCTTCATGCGCAGTGGTAAACGCGGCACTCTCTAGCTCCCAAGAGCAATTTTTACCATGCGCACCCAACCAGAGTGACGGGAGGAGCACATTTCAGAAAACGTGCTCAGCTCGTCGAGAAAAGTCAATTTAAGCAATAAAATTAAAAATGCACCTAAAACCTAAACCAAACGTTGCAGGTGGTTATTTCTTCATGCGCAGCAGTCAACGCGGCACTCTCTAGCTGCCAAGAGCACTTTTTACTATGCACACCCAACCAGAGTGACGGGAGGAGCACGTTTCAGAAAACGTGCTCAGCTCGTCGAGGGAATGCGATTTAAGCAATAAAATTAAAAATGCACCAAAAACCTAAACCAAACGTTGCAGGTGGTTATTTCTTCATGCGCAGCAGTCAACGCGGCACTCTCTAGCTGCCAAGAGCACTTTTTACTATGCGCACCCTACCAGAGTGACGGGAGGAGCACATTTCAGAAAACGTGCTCAGCTCGTCGAGAAAATGCGATTTAAGCAATAAAATTAAAAATGCACCTAAAACCTAAAACAAACGTTGTACGTGGTTATTTCTTCATGCGCATTGGTCAACGCGGCACTCTCTAGCTGCCAAGAGCACTTTTTACTATGCGCACCCAACCAGAGTGACGGGAGGAGCACATTTTAGAAAACGTGCTCAGCTCGTCGAGAAAATGCGATTTAAGCAATAAAATTAAAAATGCACCCAAAACCTAAACCAAACGTTGCAGATGGTCTTTTCTTCATGCGCAGTGGTCAACGCGGCACTCTCTAGCTGCCAAGAGCACTTTTTATTATGCGCACCCAACCAGAGTGACGGGAGGAGCACATTTCAGAAAACGTGCTCAGCTCGACGAGAAAATGCGATTTAAGCAATGAAATTAAAAATGCACCCAAAACCTAAACCAAACGTTGCAGGCGGTTATTTCTTCATGCGCAGTGGTCAACGCGGCACTCTCTAGCTGCCAAGAGCACTTTTTATTATGCGCACCCAACCAGAGTGACGGGAGGAGCACATTTCAGAAAACGTGCTCAGCTCGACGAGAAAATGCGATTTAAGCAATAAAATTAAAAATGCACCCAAAACCTAAACTAAACGTTGCAGGTGGTTATTTCTTCATGCGCAGTGGTCAACGCGGCACTCTCTAGCTGCCAAGAGCACTTTTTACTATGCACACCCAACCAGAGTGACGGGAGGAGCACATTTCAGAAAACGTGCTCAGCTCGTCGAGAAAATGCGATTTAAGCAATAAAATTAAAAAAGCACCCAAAACCTAAACCACACGTTGCAGGTGGTTATTTCTTCATGCGCAGTGGTCAACGCGGCACTCTCTAGCTGCCAAGAGCACTTTTTACTATGCGCACCCAACCAGAGTGACGGGAGGAGCACATTTCAGAAAACGTGCTCAGCTCGTCGAGAAAATGCGATTTAAGCAATAAAATTAAAAATGCACCCAAAACCTAAACCAAACGTTGCAGATGGTCATTTCTTCATGCGCAGTGGTCAACGCGGCACTCTCTAGCTGCCAAGAGCACTTTTTACTATGCACACCAGACAAGAGTGACGGGAGGAGCGCATTTCAGAAAACGTGCTCAGCTCGATGAGAACATGCGATTTAAGCAATAAAATTAAAAATGCACCCAAAACCTAAACCAAACGTTGCAGGTGGTTATTTCTTCATGCGCAGTGGTCAACGCGGCACTCTCTAGCTGCCAAGAGCACTTTTTACTATGCGCACCCAACCAGAGTGACGGGGGAGCACATTTCAGAAAACGTGCTCAGCTCGTCCAGAAAATGCTATTTAAGCATTAAAATAAAAAAATGCACCTAAAACCTAAACCAAACGTTGCAGGTGGTTATTTCTTCATGCGCAGCAGTCAACGCGGCACTCTCTAGCTGCCAAGAGCACTTTTTACTATGCACACCCAACCAGAGTGACGGGAGGAGCGCATTTCAGAAAACGTGCTCAGCTCGACGAGAAAATGCGATTTAAGCAATAAAATTAAAAATGCACCCAAAACCTAAACCAAACGTTGCAGGTGGTTATTTCTTCATGCGCAGTGGTCAACGCGGCACTCTCTAGCTGCCAAGAGCACTTTTTACTATACACACCCAACTAGAGTGACGGGAGGAGCACATTCCAGAAAACGTGCTCAGCTCGTCGAGAAAATGCGATTTAAGCAATAAAATTAAAAATGCACCCAAAACCTAAACCAAACGTTGCAGGTGGTTATTTCTTCATGCGCAGCAGTCAACGCGGCACTCTCTAGCTGCCAAGAGCACTTTTTACTATGCGCACCCAACCAGAGTGACGGGAGGAGCACATTTCAGAAAACGTGCTCAGCTCGTCGAGAAAATGCGATTTAAGCAATAAAATTAAAAATGCACCTAAAACCCAAACCAAACGTTGCAGGTGGTTATTTCTTCATGCGCAGTGGTCAACGCGGCACTCTCTAGCTGCCAAGAGCACTTTTTACTATGCGCACCCAACCAGAGTGACGGGAGGAGCACATTTCAGAAAACGTGCTCAGCTCGTCGAGAAAATGCGATTTAAGCAATAAAATTAAAAATGCACCTAAAACCTAAACCAAACGTTGCAGGTGGTTATTTCTTCATGCGCAGTGGTCAACGCGGCACTGTCTAGCTGCCAAGAGCACTTTTTACTATGCGCACCCAACCAGAGTGACGGGAGGAGCACATGTCAGAAAACGTGCTTAGCTCGTCGAGAAAATGCGATTTAAGCAATAAAATTAAAAATGCACCTAAAACCTAAACCAAACGCTGCAGATGGTCATTTCTTCATGCGCAGCAGTCAACGCGGCACTCTCTAGCTGCCAAGAGCACTTTTTACTATGCACACCCAACCAGAGTGACGGGAGGAGCACATTCCAGAAAACGTGCTCAGCTCGTCGAGACAATGCGATTTAAGCAATAAAATTAAAAATGCACCCAAAACCGAAACCAAACGTTGCAGATGGTCATTTCTTCATGCGCAGTGGTCAACGCGGCACTCTCTAGCTGCCAAGAGCACTTTTTACTATGCACACCCAACCAGAGTGACGGGAGGAGCACATTTCAGAAAACGTGCTCAGCTCGTCGAGAAAATGCGATTTAAGCAATAAAATTAAAAATGCACCCAAAACCTAAACCAAACGTTGCAGGTGGTTATTTCTTCACGCGCAGTGGTCAACGCGGCACTCTCTAGCTGCCAAGAGCATTTTTTACTATGCGCACCCAACCAGAGTGACGGGAGGAGCACATTTCAGAAAACGTGCTCAGCTCGTCGAGAAAATGCGATTTAAGCAATAAAATTAAAAATGCACCTAAAACCTGAACCAAACGTTGCAGGTGGTTATTTCTTCATGCGCAGTGGTCAACGCGGCACTCTCTAGCTGCCAAGAGCACTTTTTACTATGCGCACCCAACCAGAGTGACGGTAGAGAGTATTATAAGGCGGCAGGCTTTGATGTCTATTCATATGCAAATGAGTTAGGAGGTAATAAAATTTTATGACCTATTGATGTTAAGATTTATGGCTTTTTTTTTATTGGGGGTCATAAATCACCCTTGGGGGCATCAAGATGGCGCCAGTCATGACGGCGCCATCTTTGACTGTCGCCATTTTGGTTTGCTGGCGCCATTTTTAAGATGTGGATATGTATGGGCATGTATTTTTATGAATCAAGACAGGTGCAGCACCTGAGCTAGCTTTGCTAACAGCCCTCTGAGCTACCTTTGCTTCCGGCCCGTACGTGTGAGCTTGAAGAGAGCCTTTCTGTTGAGAAGAGGAAGGGGAGGAGGGGGTTAGAGAGGCGTCATTAGAGGTGGCAAAGTCATTAGAGGTGGCAAAGTTGGCTTCAAGAGAGTCGCATATAATTTGAGAAACAATAGCTCAGCCAAAGTTATCTGAAAGCGGGAGACGCATGTAATTTGGTAAACATTGCTTTAGAGGATCAAGGGGGTTTTGGAGGATCAAGGGGGTTTTGTTGAGAAAATCACACGGCTACAAGTCACAAGTTATCTCTAATGTAATTTGACAAACAATACTGGGTCCGACGATATGAGAAAGACCTCTTTGATGCGTCATCAACAAGCGGCCAAAGTTATCCGATTTCGTGCGACACGTGAGCTCATAGGCGTGGTCTTATCCCCGCCGAATTTAAAGTTTGGTGTGGACGAGCATCATTTTGGAGAAGACAAGACAAGACAACCCATCGCTCGGACCAACGGGGGTCGAAGCGCGTCAAAAAGCTGTTTTCGAGAATGGTTAAAGGTAAGTCATTTTACTACATTTCTCACAATAATAACAAATAATAATAATGATAAATAATAATAATAGGTTATTTTATAAAACAAGATGTATTGTTTACAGACAACATCGTTTTTGCCGATGTCCACGCATCTTTTGACGACGATTTTAGCGACGTTTACCTAACACAATCAGACTACGGTGAGTCAATCGCGCATCTAAGATAGTTCATATAGAGGGTACTAGTTGCTGATTTTATTTTTTGTATGCGTCAGATCTCCTGGCCGCTGCCACTAGAAAAAACAATCGGCCGACACAAGCTGCCTCCGACCGCCATATTGGAGCAGTCGAAACGTCCGACCGCCATATTGGAGCAGTCGAAACGTCAGCGCCAGCGCCAGCGCGACCGGCGGCATCAGAGTCACGTGCTACTGTTGAAACCAATCCAATCTCAACCCGCACCGTTCAGCCGGAATCAGCGACGGACTCAGAACTAGTTGAAGCTCTGTCTACTTACGAGGGCTTGAAGCATCATCAAGAGTCGACAAACAAAGTTAGAAGCATTTCCTTCTATGTTATCATTCGACTTGCTATTTTTGATAATATAAAGGGTTAACCGTTTTTTTGTTTTTTATAGCCACTTCCAGGTGAGCGTCGTGACACGAGAGACAGGAAGAGGCGGGGGAGGAGGAGAGGGCACCCCTTCTACAACACGCACCACTCAACCAGCAGGGGGTCTCTAAAGTGTCGTGGTAACTGTCTACAAAAGACGGTTACAAGAGTGTTTTAAGATTATACGTGCTCTTACAGATTTAGCCGAATCAAAATAGGTTTGTGTTGTTTCTGTTGTGTTTTGTAAAAGAAAATATAATGGATCATCCAAACCTTACGTCAACGGAGTCAGATTTCTTAGCAAACATTTCTGAAATAGATTTACCGTCATTTAGCGGGCCAAGCCAAAGAAGTGACACACCAGAGCTAGATTTATCAAACGTTAACAATACGTCTACGAGTCAAATAACAGATTTGCTCAACAATGTGACCGCGGCTTTGTCAGAGGGGGAGAGACCAGACAGTCCTGCTATTCTCACTCATTTACAGGCTGTCATAGATGAATTGAACAATCAAAGTATGAATGAAGGTCGACAGAGTCCGACACAAATCCCGTCACAATTGCTAAACATGATAGCGGAATTAAACAACCAAGCTAATGGCAACAACGGGCGTATCAGTCCTGACATTCCTGTGCAGTTGCTAAACATGATCCAAAATCTAAATACACAGCCTCTGGTTGACCCGTTGACCGCTAACACTGTCGATTCATCATCGTTTGCTGTTGACGATGTTCAGCCGATATTTCAGCCTAACAACTGCTCTGTTATAATTGATCACGAAATAGACGTTATTGACAACAACACACCAGCATTTCAACACACGCCCCAGCAATCTAACAACGGTTCTGTATTAGCTGACCAACACGGCGGTTCTATTGTAATCAATAGGCCACATTTCAATAATGTAGAGGTAAGGCGACGGTTAAATATACCATCGCAACAGAACATTAATGATTTTGCAACCTTCTACCTCCAGATTGAAGATAAAATAGATGATGTCGTGCAAGAGGTAGCTAGCAGGGCACAAACAGGTGATGTAATTCAGATAGAGCTTGCGGCTGGTAACGATAGAGCTCACATCTACCAGCAAACTAGTGATATAAACTCTATCAGAGATAATGTATCAAACTTGCTTGAACGTTTAGCCCAATCAAACACAGAGCTTCTGGCTGATGAGGGCTTAGAGCTCATTGTACAAATAGTCACACCATTGCGTGGTGGTGGTGGAATGCGTCGAAGGCTGTTGAACACTACCAACAGAGAGATTTTGAGGTTGAAAAAACGACACCTACACATACCTCGTAATACAGACAATAAATTGTGTTTCGCTCTCTCACTAACCTATCTGCTAAATGACACACTCACGACAAAACAGGCCACAAGACAAGCGCGACTCTTACATGAGAGTGTAGGATTGGATTGTCAAACACCTGTGAGTCTGGGCGATGTCCATAAATTTGAGAAAGTCCTCAAACGGAAAATAACTGTAATGTATCGAAAAGAGGACTGCCGCCCCATGACCTTTTTCGACACGCGTTACCCCAAAACAGATAACGACACTTTATTTGTCTTAAATCTTGAGGGCCATTTTTACGGCGTGAAAGCGATTGAGGCCTTTGTCGGCCACGCATTTTTTTGCAGGTATTGTTACAAAGGGCATGAGAATTGGCAACAGCACCATTGTGAAGGACACTGTGGCGTTTGTCTTGATCCAGGCTGTAAACAGCGACGGTTTAAACATGTCATCTGCCCCGACTGTAACAAATCTTGTCGTAATGAGGAATGCTTTACCAAACATAAAGAGTCTCGATCAATGAATCGTGTCAGCAACTGCACTTCATACAAAAAATGCATGGAGTGCGGTCTTCAATATTATGTGAGAGCTGATGGTACCGGTGCTAAACATCGTTGCCCCGTTAAAAAATGCACAGTGTGTGATGAGATCATAAATCAAGATGACGCATTGTTGAACCCTCACATGTGCTACATTCAGCCCATCAAACCACAACCACCGTGCAAAAATGTAGTCTACTACGATTTCGAAACTTATGTAGATTCAGACGGTTTACACAAACCTTTTCTCATCTGTTGCGAATCAAATAATGGACTGGCGAAGCATTGGTATGGCACAGATTGTGTTGATGAATTTCTCAGATTTTTCCGAATGCCACGGTTTAAACAAACTACGTTTGTTGCACATAATGCGAGAGGTTTTGATTCATACATACTGATAAGGAGAATGCTTGAATTAGGTCTCAAACTCGACATTCTGATGCAAGGGAGTAAAGTTCTATCATTTGTCGATTTAGACACAAAATCACGATTTATAGACTCTCTCTCATTCTTGACGATGCCTCTAAGCGCAATGCCTAAGGCCCTGGGGTTTGAAGACAAATCAAAGGGTTACTTCCCACACAAATTCAGCTCTTTAGAGCATCTAAACTACGTAGGGTCTCACCCTGACCCCATGTACTACGGCACCGAGCGAATGTCACCCTCCCAACGATCAAAGTTTGACGAGTGGTATGCCAAAGAAGCTAGCAATGTGTTTGATTTTGCTAAACAGGCAATAGCCTACTGCGAGAATGATGTTGATCTGTTAATGCAAGGGTGTGAAAAATTCAGGAGTGAGTTTTTTGAGGCCACCGGAACAGATCCATTCAATGCGGTAACAATTGCGTCGGCGTGCATGAAAGTTTTTCGAGCTAATTTTCTGACTCCTCAAACACTAGCCATTACACCATCAGACAACTATATGCGTCAGTACAAAGCTTTCTCGCACGATTCTATTCAGTACATGCAATGGATCATGCACAGCCAAAATATCCAAATTAGACATGCGTTGAACGGTGGTGAAGTTAGGATAGACAACTACTTTGTAGATGGTTATTGTGAAATCGGGGGCGTAAAAATAGTGTTTGAGTATTTTGGTTGTTATCACCACGGCTGCGCAGAATGCTTCGACCTCTCTAAAATATGCCCGACAACCAAACGCCCTTTTCAGGAGAGGTTTGATAAAACACAAAAGAAAATTCAGGATCTACAGCTTAGACAGGATGTGTACCTTGTAATTATGTGGGAGCATGAATGGTTGCAAATGAAAAAGATGGACATAGAGGTGAAGGAATTCCTTAAAAAAAACAAATTTCCTACACCGCTCAAACCGAGGCAGGCTCTTTTTGGGGGCCGAACAAACGCATTCGTTTTAAAATACACGGCAGAGCCAGACGAGCGTGTGTTGTATGTTGATGTGACATCATTATATCCTTTCATCAACAGTACAGCCACATACCCAATCGATCATCCAACGATTATCCACGATGATTTTAAAGACCCTAGGTCGTATTTTGGTTTCATCAGCGCCACAGTCAACCCACCCCGTGGTTTATATTTTCCCGTTCTACCGTTCAAAACAGCTAAAGGTAAACTCGTCTTCACACTGTGCCGCACATGTGCCGAGTGTAACAACCAGCAGACGGCTTGTACACATAGTGATGAGCAAAGATCGTTAACAGGTGTTTGGACAACCCCTGAATTTGTTAAGGCACTCGATCTCGGGTACACGGTTGCGGAAATTACAGAAGTGTGGCATTACACAAGAACGAGCGACACAATTTTCCGTGATTACATGCGAACATTTCTAAAAGGTAAACAAGAATCTTCAGGTTACCCGCCTCACGTGGTCAACCAGGCTGACAGAGAAAGATACATAGAAGGGTATGCCATTCATCAGGGTATCCAACTCGATCCTTCCAAAATTGCTGTAAACCCTGGCAAAAGGCAAGTGTCAAAACTCTGTCTTAACAATCTGTGGGGAAAACTCGCGCAACGTGACAACATGACAAACACAAAAATTGTGACAAAATCAGAGGATTTTTTTGAACTTTTGTTTTCAGGTCTGTACAATGTGAAATTCTTCCATTTTATCAATGAGAAGCTCTCAATTGTGCAGTATTGTATCAACATAAACAACGAGATCCCCGCCTCAAAAACATCAAACGTGGCTGCAGCGTGTTTCACAACAGCCTATGCACGCCTAAAAATGTACAGCTATTTAGAAATTTTACAGAAGCGTGTCCTTTACACAGATACAGACAGCCTCGTGTACACTGTGAAGCCAGGTGAAAGTGTTCTCCCGCTAGGTGATTATCTGGGTGATTTGACAGATGAGCTTTCGAACGACAGCATTTTAGAATTTGTCTCAGCCGGCCCCAAAACATACGCTTATAAAACACGAGGGTCATCTCAGACGGTCATGAAGGTAAAGGGTATCACACAAAGTCACGAAAGCGGTCAGAGCATCAATCTCGACAGCATGCTCAGTTTGGTTCAAGGCTACCTCGATACAGCAGGTGCGACCTCAGATGTGCTTTACGCGCCCCAGCATAATATCGTTCGCGATAAGAGAGGGTTTCATCTCAGAAACGTGTCATTTTCCAAGCGGCTTCGTGTGGTGTACGATAAAAGAAGGCTGCTAGAGCGAGGCACCACTGAACCGTTTGGCTACTGATATTTCTATCTATCCATACGTGTGTCTGTGTGTGGAAATGGCTTTTAATCAGATTGAATTCGACCCCAGATTAGAACTCCCTTTTTCATCTCTAGTAGCAGGGCCTTCGGGTTGTGGCAAGACTTTCTTTGTAAAAAATGTATTGCAAAATCCTGAACATGTTCTGAGAAAAAAACCTGATAATATTGTCTGGGTTTATACTTCATACCAGCCAATGTACGATGAGCTCAAAAACCTGAATAAAGACATTGTTTTTATCAAGGGGCTGCCTGAATCTTTTGACGACGAGAAGCTGTTCCCGCCACAGCAGCACCATCTGTTGATTCTGGATGACGTCATCTTCCAAGCTTCGGATAACCCTGAAGTGGTTCGAATATTCACCCAATATAGACATCATAAAAATTTAAGCGTTATAATGCTAACGCAGAATGTATTCCATCAGGGGAAATTTAGCCGGACTATTAGTTTGAACAGTAATTATTTGATTTTGTTCAAAAACCCCCGCGATAAACTGCAGGTGAGTGTCCTGGCGAATCAAATTTCTCCCAGCAACCGGAAGTTTTTCCTGGAATGCTTTGAAGATGCTACAAGAGAGCCGCATGGGTATTTACTGGTAGATTTGACACCTTCATGCCCAGAACAATATAGACTACGTACAGGTGTACTACATAACCAGTGGCCTGTCGTTTATATACCCAAACAATAAAGCGATGACGAAGCTTTTAAAAACAAACGCACCGTTACTCAAATCTCTGTTTACATCCAAGCCGGCCAAACGTAAGCATTTGCTACTCAGAGGCCCCAGTAGTTTGGTGAAAGCATTATGTGAGATTGCTCTAAATCTTCTTAAAGGACATGTACCCTTAAAATCAAAACTTTACAAGAGACTTAAAAAGCAAAAGAAAAATATCCGCTTTTTGGCTGATAAGAAAAATACTTTGAAGAAGAAAAGAGCTGTGTTAGTTCAGAAAGGTGGTTTTATTTTACCGTTACTGGCCGCTTTCGCACCTGTTCTCGGGAGTGTCATTAGTGGCTTTATGAACAAAGCATAAAATGAGTTTGAAAACGGCTCAGAAAATGTTCCTGATTTCGCCTTATCAGCTCGAGAGGCTGAATCGACCAGCGCCGACCATCCGTGATACAGCAGAGCATTCTTTGGATGAAGAGATGAAACAGGTTTTGGATAATAAAAATTTAAATCAATATGAAAAGATCAAAATTTATCAGACCTTAATGCAGCGTTACTTGGGGTTGGTCAAACAAAAAGACTCCGAGCAAATTCCTATTACGATTCGCCACGAAGACAATGAGAGGGGTGAAATAAAGGCCGCTGATGAGAGCGCAACTGATGATATTCTGGACGCCATAGGTCCACGTTTCCGACGCAATGCCAACTATGTGCTGAAAAGACTATCGGCAGAAGATGTAAGCTGGACGCCGTTAAGTGAATTTGTTTTTAGAGGAAAAACTATCAAAGGCTCCCATATGAGCGATCTGTTGAGACATTTGTGTACGAGTGGGAAAAAAATCAACGAGAAGCCGGTAGGATGGAGTGAATTTCTCCGAACGCTAGCACGGTTAAACTTGCCGGAAACAAGCATCTCCAACCCCTTGGCTCGCGCAGATTTTAAACGTTTAAAATACGCTACAGGTGAAGATGGGGATGTTTCTTATGTAGAAGATGTACTAAACATGATGAATAAAAAAAAAAGAAAGAGGACATCACCGGTAGTAAAATGGGTTAGTTATTAGATGACACTATTGTTGTTAGTGGAAAAAACAACGCATGACTCTGTAACTCTCTTTAACAATGTTTATTGAATAAAAGAGATTTTATAAAACATTAACATGGTTTCAGACAATGACATTTTTTAAATTTATGCAACGAACATGATGTTTGCCCGCCGCACATCCGGTCTGGTCTTCGACATTTTTTGACAAACTCTCTAACCATCGCGTCGTTATGGAGAGGGTCGGAATTGTAATGAGTCAGCACTTCACGATAAGTGTGCCCCCATCCGCGTTGGGTTAAATAATACACACAGTGTTGACCGCAGGTGTCTGTGAGCTCGTGCTGCAACTGCCCGTTCTGATAGTCGATCCGTTTAGAATGCTTCTTCAAAAATCTGTATATACTCGCCGGGTAGTACGACCCGTCCGGTGGTAGCCCAAAAGGATCAAAGAATGTGGCCGAGCCGTCCGATTCTAAAGTCAAAGCGAGCCAGTGCTCTCCGGGTAAATGTCTTGGATGCGTATTGACGATGTAATGTTTCGGAGGCGTGTCTCTGACGTCACCTAGCTCATCCGATGCGAAAACGCCTCCAAATAAGGTTCTCTGCATCCGGGTCATAATCATGTCCAATTCACGGCCGTTCATAGCGTTAATAATAGTCCATCTCTTAGCATTAATCTCTATAAGCGAATCATAAACCGCATATACAATGAGGGTTGCTGTATGCGGTAATGGGGTTCTGAAGCGCAAATCGAGTCTCAGCACCCCGCTATTGATCGGCGTTAACGCGCCTGAGTCATCCACCTGACTTAAATTGAAAACAAAAAGTGAATAGCCCTGAGTAAAATCCTGTTGGTTTATACAGTGAGGTAAATCTTTTAGAAAACGCCCCGTTGCTGTGTATAAATTATGAAATTCACGTGTACACAGTCCAGCTTCGAAATTGGGCTGAAAAGGTTTGGCAGGTATTTGTCGACCTTCGTGGCTGAGAGCTAAATACTCTATGTTATAATGCAAAAAATTAAACGGGTTTAAATCTCTCCGTCCCATAAAACTGTTGTGGTTTACGAGAGCTAATACAATTTGCTTGGGGATGTGTCCGAGGAAGAGATTATCCTGCTGACAGATTCTACAGTTTTGCGGGATACTGAAGGTTTTCATGTTCACGCGACTGACGGGATAGAGGGCATTACCTTTTTGTAATGCGGCGGCGTGACCTATAGCCACAGCCGGTGAGATTGATACTTTTTTCACAAACAGGGATGCTCCTAGTATTTTGAGACACGAATCACTGTCTGGAGCGCTCATGAGACAGAAATCATCAGAAGCTCTAGTTAACTTTAGACGCAGATCCACATTATTCAGTAGATGGCGTTCGGAAAAGAAAATATCTCCATGAAGCGGTCCCATAAGATGAAATTCACGTGAGCCTGCAATCTGTCGTGCGCGCCGCACAAAACCAGCGTTAGCCACGCCCTCTTCGAAAGAAATGGAGTCCATGCGCCCCCTAGAGTCTTTTGCGAACATTCCTGCTGTGAATTGTGACTCCAAAGAATCGTTTGAAAAGTTTAACAGCAGCTCGATGATGGATCTGTAGGCGTGCGTGGCGCTAGATTGTGAGATTAACCGTCCACCCAACGAAATATCTAATTGACTAAAAATTGTGTTTATAGGAAAATTCACGATGCCGACTTGTTCTTGCGGTGGAATATTTGTCCCATCCCTACGCGTCACCTTTGTTACGGAGATGTAGTAAAGTGTCGGATAAATCTAAATATTTTGAGCCGTCCCCGGGTATATAAAATTCTATTGGGCCTTGGTCCACGATTGCTGTTAACGGTTGGAATTCGACATGTGAGCTATCTTCTATGGAGAGTTGCGTCAGGGGCGCACTAAACAGATCCAGACTTGATAGCGTCGCCTCTTGACTTTTAAAATGTAGAAGGGCCATTTTTTAAGAGAAAATATCTGTCTTGCTTCTTCTCCGCTTTTTTCTGACAACTGGTCTGAGACGGGTGGAGCGTCTTTTCCTTTTAACGCTTCTTTTTCTCCGCCCCCCAGGATGGATCGTCCCACGTGACAATACAGCAAGCCCGGAACCTTCTTGCTCGGGGCCTTGTTTCTGGTGGATTCTTTGAATGACGCGCCCCGCTACATCCGTTGCTATGTTTTTAGCGGCTGCTTGAAGATGCGGCTTCGCCAAGTTAAACCCGCTTTTAAACATAGGCATCACGAAACGAAATAATTTTGCAAAAATAGACCCAATCCCTCGTCCGTACTGCACAGGGCTTCCCGAAAATCCCTGAAAAGAGCCCCCCACTTGTGTTTCATAATAATCAACAAAACGATACAAGTCGGGATGCATTGACGATGACGTCTTTTTTTTTTTTTTTTTTTTTAAATTTATTATTATTTCTTTTTAAATTTATTATTATTTAGATCTAAAATGCAGAGTGAGAATAACCTTCCCGTATTCGAAATCTATCGGGTTGTTCTGGTCTGTTCGTAGGTAAACCGAAATGGTTTCAATATGGCTTCTGCACACATCTAAATAGTAAACCGGATTAAAAGTTTTGTTTACAACTTCACCGAATCCGCCTTCCAGAGGCAGAGTTCGTAACATGGGGGCGTACGCGTCACCAACTGTCTGATGATGTATAATGTCGGTGTAGATGAACATGAAATATGATCCGGCGCATATATCGGCAGGATGTTGTGCGTTGACGCCTTCCGGTTTGAGTGGCAACCAATTCTCTGGTGTCATTCCAACAATGTACGCCAGGGGGCTCTTGAACATAACTCTCAATCCTTCTTCGCCCGAAAACATGAACCTCTGTTTGTGCTGATCAAATCGGACGTCAATCTTTTTGTTACTCGCTTTAGTTAATAGAGTTTGAATGTCCAAAGCTAACGAGTCATAATTTTGATAAACACCTCCCCTTGTTTTGAGCAAATGTCGAATTTCTGATGAGTCGTCTTGGAACGTATCACCTCTAGGGGGCGGATTTTTAGGTTGTTTTAGGTAAAAGTTCCGTTTTTTTCTCAGGAATGGTGGGTATTGTGTTGATGTAGGAAATCTCGCATAAACCGACCTCCCACGAACCTTTTAAATCGATATGTTGAGCTAGTTCGGTTTTGAATTCTGTGAGCGTGTTTGAGCTAAAAAGATGCACACTGGCATTTGACGCTAATGTGATGTAGAATTCTCTCTGATGGTCACCCATCTTGTAATTTCCACAGAATGGCCGTTTTAGAGACCGTCAGATGGTTTTAATACTCTTTGTGGGTACCCAACTGTCGAATTTGGCTGGCCAGCCCACCCAGTGGACGAGGGACTCGCGTTTACCTGCCACAGTACGTGATTTAAGAATTTTCTGTATGCGAAAAATTTTATTTTTTTTAATTTTTACTTTTTGTAATTCCTCTTTGTAGAAGCTGCCTTGCACGGGCATACCATCCAAGTCCGATATTTTATAGACGGGAGGAACGCGGTGGAGACGCTGTCTTATTCTGAAAATTTCATCCGTGTAACTTTGTAAATAACCTTTTTCAAAATTCCCTTTTATTTTGGAAATTCGCACAGTGTCACCCGGTGCGAACCGGAACTTGCATCCCCGTTGAAAAGGATTTCTTGAGTAGAGGTTAGTGAAAACGATATTCTTATTCTCTTCGTTTACAGCGTTAGGTGTCATTTTTATACTGCTGTGAAAACTGTTGTTATAACTGACAATAAAATCCTGAATTACATCGACGTATCGTTGTGTGTTCTTAGCAGTGAAATACCTCCACATCCGCGTTTTTAACGTTTTGTTGAACCTTTCGATCGTTTGCGCTTTGGTGTCCGAGGCGGTGGAAAAATGTGTAATATTGTGCTTTCTCATTAATTTCTGGAAATGTTTGTTAAAAAACTCCACCCCTTTATCTGTTTGAAGGCGTAATGGTGAACCGCGAACTGTCAGGATATCTTCAAATGCTTTGGTGACCTGTGTACCAGTTTTCGTTTTCAAAACACGTACATATGCACGTTTCGAGAATATATCGATTGCGGTTAGTAAATATTTATATCCATCGTTGTAGCGTGCTAGTGATTGCATATCGCACAAATCTGCTTGGAATTGTCTCATAGGACCTCGAACAAAAACTTTATTTCTAGGAAAAGTTATTCTGGCTGGTTTGTGTAAAGTGTACGCATCCTGATCGGATAAAAAAGCTTTTACTTTTCTTATGTTAGTGTTTTTACAGCTATTAATCGCCTCCCTGTGCAGCCGTTTCTCGCCGCCAAAACTCGCTGGATTTTTAGCGCTATAGTAGAGTCTCTGAAGACACCTGTCGCTACCCATTGTTAAGTAAATTCTGATGGATATCAGATTGTGACGCTGTTAATAAAGCAAACAGGTCTGACAAGCCCTCGTAAGTAGACAGAGCTTCAACTAGTTCTGAGTCCGTCGCTGATTCCGGCTGAACGGTGTGGGTTGAGATTGGATTGGTTTCAACAGTAGCACGTGACTCTGATACCGCCGGTCGCGCTGGCGCTGACGTTTCGACTGCTCCAATATGGCGGTCGGACGTTTCGACTGCTCCAATATGGCGGTCGGAGGCAGCTTGTGTCGGCCGATTGTTTTTTCTAGTGGCAGCGGCCAGGAGATCTGACGCATACAAAAAATAAAATCAGCAACTAATACCCTCTATATGAACTATCTTAGATGCGCGATTGACTCACCGTAGTCTGATTGTGTTAGGTAAACGTCGCTAAAATCGTCGTCAAAAGATGCGTGGACATCGGCAAAAACGATGTTGTCTGTAAACAATACATCTTGTTTTATAAAATAACCTATTATTATTATTTATCATTATTATTATTTGTTATTATTATTATTATTGTGAGAAATGTAGTAAAATGACTTACCTTTAACCATTCTCGAAAACAGCTTTTCGACGCGCTTCGACCCCCGTTGGTCCGAGCGATGGCTTGTCTTGTCTTGTCTTCTCCAAAATGATGCTCGTCCACACCAAACTTTAAATTCGGCGGGGATAAGACCACGCCTATGAGCTCACGTGTCGCACGAAATCGGATAACTTTGGCCGCTTGTTGATGACGCATCAAAGAGGTCTTTCTCATATCGTCGGACCCAGTATTGTTTGTCAAATTATGCACCAACACCTTGCGACTTGTAGCAGTGTGATTTTCTCAACAAAACCCCCCTTGATCCTCCAAAACCCCCTTGATCCTCTAAAGCAATGTTTACCAAATTACATGCGTCTCCCGCTTTCAGATAACTTTGGCTGAGCTATTGTTTCTCAAATTATATGCGACTCTCTTGAAGCCAACTTTGCCACCTCTAATGACGCCTCTCTAACCCCCTCCTCCCTTCCTCTTCTCAACAGAAAGGCTCTGCAAAGGTAGCTCAGAGGGCTGTTAGCAAAGCTAGCTCAGGTGCTGCACCTGTCTTGATTCATAAAAATACATGCCCATACATATCCACATCTTAAAAATGGCGCCAGCAAACCAAAATGGCGACAGTCAAAGATGGCGCCGTCACGACTGACGCCATCTTGATGCCCCCAACCCCGCCACAAATCAAAAGAGGGTGATTTATGACCCCCAATAAAAAAAAGCCATAAATCTTAACATCAATAGGTCATAAAATTTTATTACCCCCTAACTCATTTGCATATGAATAGACATCAAAGCTTGCCGCCTTATAAACCTCTCTCTGACGGTAGGAGCACATTTCAGAAAACGTGCTCAGCTCGTCCAGAAAATGCTATTTAAGCATTAAAATAAAAAAATGCACCTAAAACCTAAACCAAACGTTGCAGAAGGTCATTTCTTCATGTGCAGTGGTCAACGCGGCACTCTCTAGCTGCCAAGAGCACTTTTTACTATGCGCACCCAACCAGAGTGACGGAAGGAGCACATTTCAGAAAACGTGCTCAGCTCGTCCAGAAAATGCGATTTAAGCAATAAAATTAAAAATGCACCTAAAACCTAAACCAAACGTTGCAGGTGGTTATTTCTTCATATGCAGTGGTCAACGCGGAGCTCTCTAGCTGCCAAGAGCACTTTTTACTATGCGCACCCAACCAGAGTGACGGGAGGAGCACATTTCAGAAAACGTGCTCAGCTCGTCCAGATAATGCGATTTAAGCAATAAAATTAAAAATGCACCTAAAACCTAAACCAAACGTTGCAGGTGGTTATTTCTTCATGCGCAGTGGTCAACGCGGCACTCTCTAGCTGCCAAGAGCACTTTTTACTATGCGCACCCAACCAGAGTGACGGGAGGAGCACATTTCAGAAAACGTGCTCAGCTCGTCCAGAAAATGCGATTTAAGCAATAAAATTAAAAATGCACCTAAAACCTAAACCAAACGTTGCAGATGGTCATTTCTTCATGCGCAGTGGTCAACGCGGCACTCTCTAGCTGCCAAGAGCACTTTTTACTATGCGCACCCAACCAGAGTGACGGGAGGAGCACATTCCAGAAAACGTGCTCAGCTCGTCGAGAAAATGCGATTTAAGCAATAAAATTAAAAATGCACCCAAAACCTAAACCAAACGTTGCAGATGGTCATTTCTTCATGCGCAGTGGTCAACGTGGCACTCTCTAGCTGCCAAGAGCACTTTTTACTATGCACACCCAACCAGAGTGACGGGAGGAGCACATTTCAGAAAACGTGCTCAGCTCGTCCAGACAATGCGATTTAAGCAATAAAATTAAAAATGCACCCAAAACCTAAACCAAACGTTGCAGTTGGTTATTTCTTCATGCGCAGTGGTCAACGCCGCACTCTCTAGCTGCCAAGAGCACTTTTTACTATGCGCACCCAACCAGAGTGACGGGAGGAGCGCATTTCAGAAAACGTGCTCAGCTCGTCGAGAAAATGCGATTTAAGCAATAAAATTAAAAATGCACCTAAAACCTAAACCAAAAGCTGCAGGTGGTTATTTCTTCATGCGCAGCAGTCAACGCGGCACTCTCTAGCTGCCAAGAGCACTTTTTACTATGCGCACCCAACCAGAGTGACGGGAGGAGCACATTTCAGAAAACGTGCTCAGCTCGTCGAGAAAATGCGATTTAAGTAGTAAAATTAAAAATGCACCCAAAACCTAAACCAAACGTTGCAGAT
Source organism: Syngnathus scovelli (assembly GCF_024217435.2). Classification (NCBI taxonomy): domain Eukaryota; kingdom Metazoa; phylum Chordata; class Actinopteri; order Syngnathiformes; family Syngnathidae; genus Syngnathus; species Syngnathus scovelli. The sequence continues at coordinate 15,605,707 of NC_090858.1, forward strand.
GGTCATTTCTTCATGTGCAGTGGTCAACGCGGCACTCTCTAGCTGCCAAGAGCACTTTTTACAATGCACACCCAACCAGAGTGACGTGAGGAGCGCATTTCAGAAAACGTGCTCAGCTCGTCGAGAAAATGCGATTTAAGCAATAAAATTAAAAATGCACCCAAAACCTGAACCAAACGTTGTAGGTGGTTATTTCTTCATGCGCAGTGGTCAACGCGGCACTCTCTAGCTGCCAAGAGCACTTTTTACTATGCGCACCCAACCAGAGTGACGGGAGGAGCACATTTCAGAAAACGTGCTAAGCTCGTCGAGAAAATGCGATTCAAGCAATAAAATTAAAAATGCACCCAAAACCTAAACCAAACGTTGCAGATGGTCATTTCTTCATGCGCAGCAGTCAACGCGGCACTCTCTAGCTGCCAAGAGCACTTTTTACTATGCGCACCCAACCAGAGTGACGGGAGGAGCACATTTCAGAAAACGTGCTGAGCTCGTCGAGAAAATGCGATTCAAGCAATATAATTTAAAATGCACCTAAAACCTAAACCAAACGTTGCAGGTGGTTATTTCTTCATGCGCAGTGGTCAACGCGGCACTCTCTAGCTCCAAGAGCACTTTTTACTATGCGCACCCAACCAGAGTGACGGGAGGAGCACATTTCAGAAAACGTGCTGAGCTCGTCGAGAAAATGCGATTCAAGCAATATAATTTAAAATGCACCTAAAACCTAAACCAAACGTTGCAGGTGGTTATTTCTTCATGCGCATTGGTCAACGCGGCACTCTCTAGCTGCCAAGAGCACTTTTTACTTTGCGCACCCAACCAGAGTGACGGGAGGAGCACATTTCAGAAAACGTGCTCAGCTCGTCGAGAAAATGCGATTTAAGCAATAAAATTAAAAATGCACCTAAAACCTAAACCAAACGTTGCAGGTGGTTATTTCTTCATGCGCAGTGGTCAACGCGGCACTCTCTAGCTGCCAAGAGCACTTTTTACTATGCGCACCCAACCAGAGTGACGGGAGGAGCACATTTCAGAAAACGTGCTCAGCTCGACGAGAAAATGCGATTTAAGCAATAAAATTAAAAATGCACCCAAAACCTAAACCAAACGTTGCAGGCGGTTATTTCTTCATGCGCAGTGGTCAACGCGGCACTCTCTAGCTGCCAAGAGCACTTTTTACTATGCGCACCCAACCAGAGTGACGGGAGGAGCACATTTCAGAAAACGTGCTCAGCTCGTCGAGAAAATGTGATTTAAGCAATAAAATTAAAAATGCACCTAAAACCTAAACCAAACGTTGCAGGTGGTTATTTCTTCATGCGCAGTGGTCAACGCGGCACTCTCTAGCTGCCAAGAGCACTTTTTACTATGCGCACCCAACCAGAGTGACGGGAGGAGCACATTTCAGAAAACGTGCTCAGCTCGTCGAGAAAATGCAATTTAAGCAATAAAATTAAAAATGCACCCAAAACCTAAACCAAACGTTGCAGATGGTCATTTCTTCATGCGCAGTGGTCAACGCGGCACTCTCTAGCTGCCAAGAGCACTTTTTACTATGCGCACCCAACCAGAGTGACGGGAGGAGCACATTTCAGAAAACGTGCTCAGCTCGTCGAGAAAATGCGATTTAAGCAATAAAATTAAAAATGCACCTAAAACCTAAACCAAACTTGCAGGTGGTTATTTCTTCATGTGCAGTGGTCAACGCGGCACTCTCTAGCTGCCAAGAGGACTTTTAACTATGCGCACCCAACCAGAGTGACGGGAGGAGCACATTTCAGAAAACGTGCTCAGCTCGTCGAGAAAATGCGATTTAAGCAATAAAATTAAAAATGCACCTAAAACCTAAACCAAACGTTGCAGGTGGTTATTTCTTCATGCGCAGTGGTCAACGCGGCACTCTCTAGCTGCCAAGAGCACTTTTTACTATGCGCACCCAACCAGAGTGACGGGAGGAGCACATTTCAGAAAACGTGCTCAGCTCGTCGAGAAAATGCGATTTAAGCAATAAAATTAAAAATGCACCCAAAACCTAAACCAAACGTTGCAGATGGTCATTTCTTCATGCGCAGTGGTCAACGCGGCACTCTCTAGCTGCCAAGAGGACTTTTAACTATGCGCACCCAACCAGAGTGACGGGAGGAGCACATTTCAGAAAACGTGCTCAGCTCGTCGAGAAAATGCGATTTAAGCAATAAAATTAAAAATGCACCTAAAACCTAAACCAAACGTTGCAGGTGGTTATTTCTTCATGCGCAGTGGTCAACGCGGCACTCTCGAGCTGCCAAGAGCACTTTTTACTATGCGCACCCAACCAGAGTGACGGGAGGAGCACATTTCAGAAAACGTGCTCAGCTCGTCGAGAAAATGCGATTTAAGCAATAAAATTAAAAATGCACCCAAAACCTAAACCAAACGTTGCAGATGGTCATTTCTTCATGCGCAGTGGTCAACGCGGCACTCTCTAGCTGCCAAGAGCACTTTTTACTATGCGCACCCAACCAGAGTGACGGGAGGAGCACATTTCAGAAAACGTGCTCAGCTCGACGAGAAAATGCGATTTAAGCAATAAAATTAAAAATGCACCCAAAACCTAAACCAAACGTTGCAGGCGGTTATTTCTTCATGCGCAGTGGTCAACGCGGCACTCTCTAGCTGCCAAGAGCACTTTTTACTATGCGCACCCAACCAGAGTGACGGGAGGAGCACATTTCAGAAAACGTGCTCAGCTCGACGAGAAAGTGCGATTTAAGCAATAAAATTAAAAATGTACCCAAAACCTAAACCAAACGTTGCAGGTGGTTATTTCTTCATGTGCAGTGGTCAACGCGGCACTCTCTAGCTGCCAAGAGCACTTTTTACTATGCGCACCCTACCAGAGTCACGGGAGGAGCACATTTCAGAAAACGTGCTCAGCTCGTCGAGAAAATGCGATTTAAGCAATAAAATTAAAAATGCACCTAAAACCTAAACCAAACGCTGCAGGTGGTTATTTCTTTTTGCGCAGTGGTCAACGCGGCACTCTCTAGCTGCCAAGAGCACTTCTTACTATGCGCAACCAACCAGAGTGACGGGAGGAGCACATTTCAGAAAACGTGCTCAGCTCGTCGAGAAAATGCGATTTAAGCAATAAAATTAAAAATGCACCTAAAACCTAAACCAAACGTTGCAGATGGTCATTTCTTCATGCGCAGTGGTCAACGCGGCACTCTCTAGCTGCCAAGAGCACTTTTTACTATGCGCACCCAACCAGAGTGACGGAAGGAGCACATTTCAGAAAACATGCTCAGCTCGTCGAGAAAATGCGATTTAAGCAATAAAATTAAAAATGCACCTAAAACCTAAACCAAACGTTGCAGATGGTCATTTCTTCATGCGCAGTGGTCAACGCGGCACTCTCTAGCTGCCAAGAGCACTTTTTACTATGCGCACCCAACCAGAGTGACGGGAGGAGCACATTTCAGAAAACGTGCTCAGCTCGTCCAGAAAATGCGATTTAAGCAATAAAATTAAAAATGCACCCAAACCCTAAACCAAACGTTGCAGGTGGTTATTTCTTCATGCGCAGTGGTCAACGCAGCACTCTCTAGCTGCCAAGAGCACTTTTTACTATGCGCACCCAACCAGAGTGACGGGAGGAGCACATTTCAGAAAACGTGCTCAGCTCGTCGAGAAAATGCGATTTAAGCAATAAAATTAAAAATGCACCTAAAACCTAAACCAAACGTTGCAGGTGGTTATTTCTTCATGCGCAGTGGTCAACGCGGCACTCTCTAGCTGCCAAGAGCACTTTTTACTATGCGCACCCAACCAGAGTGACGGGAGGATCACATTTCAGAAAACGTGCTCAGCTCGTCGAGAAAATGCGATTTAAGCAATAAAATTATAAATGCACCTAAAACCTAAACCAAACGTTGCAGATGGTCATTTCTTCATGCGCAGTGGTCAACGCGGCACTCTCTAGCTGCCAAGAGCACTTTTTAATATGCGCACCCAACCAGAATGACGGGAGGAGCACATTTCAGAAAACGTGCTCAGCTCGTCGAGAAAATGCGATTTAAGCAATAAAATTAAAAATGCACCTAAAACCTAAACCAAACGTTGCAGGTGGTTATTTCTTCATGCGCAGTGGTCAACGCGGCACTCTCTAGCTGCCAAGAGCACTTTTTACTATGCGCACCCAACCAGAGTGACGGGAGGAGCACATTTCAGAAAACGTGCTCAGCTCGTCGAGAAAATGCGATTTAAGCAATAAAATTAAAAATGCACCCAAAACCTAAACCAAACGTTGCAGATGGTCATTTCTTCATGCGCAGTGGTCAACGCGGCACTCTCTAGCTGCCAAGAGCACTTTTTACTATGCGCACCCAACCAGAGTGACGGGAGGAGCACATTTCAGAAAACGTGCTCAGCTCGACGAGAAAATGCGATTTAAGCAATAAAATTAAAAATGCACCCAAAACCTAAACCAAACGTTGCAGGCGGTTATTTCTTCATGCGCAGTGGTCAACGCGGCACTCTCTAGCTGCCAAGAGCACTTTTTACTATGCGCACCCAACCAGAGTGACGGGAGGAGCACATTTCAGAAAACGTGCTCAGCTCGACGAGAAAGTGCGATTTAAGCAATAAAATTAAAAATGTACCCAAAACCTAAACCAAACGTTGCAGGTGGTTATTTCTTCATGTGCAGTGGTCAACGCGGCACTCTCTAGCTGCCAAGAGCACTTTTTACTATGCGCACCCTACCAGAGTCACGGGAGGAGCACATTTCAGAAAACGTGCTCAGCTCGTCGAGAAAATGCGATTTAAGCAATAAAATTAAAAATGCACCTAAAACCTAAACCAAACGCTGCAGGTGGTTATTTCTTTTTGCGCAGTGGTCAACGCGGCACTCTCTAGCTGCCAAGAGCACTTCTTACTATGCGCAACCAACCAGAGTGACGGGAGGAGCACATTTCAGAAAACGTGCTCAGCTCGTCGAGAAAATGCGATTTAAGCAATAAAATTAAAAATGCACCTAAAACCTAAACCAAACGTTGCAGATGGTCATTTCTTCATGCGCAGTGGTCAACGCGGCACTCTCTAGCTGCCAAGAGCACTTTTTACTATGCGCACCCAACCAGAGTGACGGAAGGAGCACATTTCAGAAAACATGCTCAGCTCGTCGAGAAAATGCGATTTAAGCAATAAAATTAAAAATGCACCTAAAACCTAAACCAAACGTTGCAGATGGTCATTTCTTCATGCGCAGTGGTCAACGCGGCACTCTCTAGCTGTCAAGAGCACTTTTTACTATGCGCACCCAACCAGAGTGACGGGAGGAGCACATTTCAGAAAACGTGCTCAGTTGTCCAGAAAATGTGATTTAGTCAAAGTCAAAGTCAAAGTCAAAGTCAGCTTTATTGTCAATTTCTCCACATGCCAAAGACACACAAAGAAACCGAAATTTCGTTCCCCCCTGTCCCACGGTGACAAGACATGGCTCACAACAGACAATCAAGTAACAAGTATAACAAAAGCGTGCTGAATAAATAATGAATAAATAACACAACAATAAATAAATAAATAAGAGGAGCAGAAAAAAAAAGGAGCAAGTGCGCGTACAGCAGACATTCCCGAAAATAGCGCAACAGTGCCACACGCTACTCAGAAGGGGGGTAGCGAGTTCAGGGCCCTAACAGCCTGGGGAAAGAAGCTGTTGGCAAGTCTGGTGGTGCGGGAGCGCAGGCTCCTGTACCTCTTCCCAGAGGGCAGAAGGTCAAACAAAGAGTGAGCCGGGTGACTCACATCTCTGGCAATCGAGGTTGACTTGCGGGCGAGATGGGAGGTGTAAATGTCCTTCAGGGAGGGGAGCGAAGCACCAATAATCTTACCAGCCGTATTCACTATGCGCTGCAGGGCCTTCAAGTTCTGTTCAGTGCAGTTACCACCCCGGACAGCGATGCAACTGGTGATGACGCTCTCAATAGTGCCACGGTAGAATGTAGACAGGACTGCCTGAGGAGCACATGCACGCCTGAGCTTCCGCAGGAAGTACAGGCGGCGCTGAGCTTTCTTTGCCAGTGACGAGGTGTTTGCGGACCAGGAGAGGTCCTCACTGATGTGCACCCCCAGGAACTTGGTGCAGCTCACCCTCTCCACCACAGCACCATCGATGATCAACGGCAGGTGTGTTGTGTGACCCTTCCGGAAGTCAACAATGATTTCCTTGGTCTTATTAACGTTCAGCAGGAGGTTGTTGTCCCTGCACCACGTGGTCAGAAGGTCAACCTCCGACCTGTACCGAGTCTCGTCGCCCTTTGTGATGAGACCCACCAGAGTCGTGTCGTCAGCAAACTTCACTATGCGGTTGTCGCTGTAGGTCGCAGTGCAGTCATGCGTCAGCAGGGTGAAGAGTAATGGACTGAGCACGCAGCCCTGGGGGGCCCCCGTGCTCAGCGTGATGCTGGCGGAGATTTTGTCGCCAACACGCACCACCTGAGGCCTCTGACAGAGGAAGTCCAGTATCCAGTTGCAGAGGGAGGTACTGAGGCCCAGCTCGTCGAGTTTGCAGATGAGTCGCTGCGGCACAATGGTGTTGAAGGCAGAGCTGAAGTCCACAAACAGCAACCTCACATATGAGTCCTTTCTCTCCAGATGGGTGAGGGCCGAGTGGAGGGCAGAGCAGATGGCATCCTCAGAGGACCGCTTGGCACGGTACGCAAACTGGAAAGGGTCAATGGTGGGGGGGAGAACGGACTTGATGTGCTCCATGACCAGCCGCTCAAAGCACTTCATGATGATTGGCGTCAGTGCCACGGGGCGGTAGTCATTGAAGCAGGACGGTGCAGGTTTCTTCGGCACAGGAACGATGGTGGCAGCCTTGAAACACGAGGGGACGATGGCCTGCTGCAGGGAAACGTTAAAGATGTCCGTGAAGACACCCGACAGCTCCCCAGCGCAGTCCTTCAGCGCTCGACCCGGGATGTTGTCAGGGCCCGCCGCCTTACGGGTGTCAATAGCGGCAAGCACCCTCCTCACACCGTCGGCAGAGAGGCGCAGGGGCTGCTCGTGTGGGGGGGGGAGTGGTCTTCAGCGGGCAAGTGCTGTTCTGGGCGTCGAAGCGAGCAAAGAAGCGGTTCAGATCGTTCAGCAGACGGATGTCGCCCTCACAGCTCCTCGGCGCGGGCTTGTAGTCCGTGATGGTCTGAATGCCCCGCCAAAGGCTACGTGCGTCCTTGCTGTCCTTGAAGTGGGTGGAGACCTTGCACGAGAACGCCTTCTTCGCTTCTTTGATGCCTCGGGACAGGTCGGCCCTCGCTGTCCTCAAGCCAGCCTCATCCCCCGCTCTGAAAGCCTTGTCTCTGGCCCTCAACAGTCTGAGGACAGCCCCCGTCAGCCACGGCTTCCAGTTCGCGCGAGTGACGACGGATTTCGAGCAAGTCACATCATCGATGCACTTCGTGATGTAAGAGGTAACAGAGTCAGCATACTCCTCTATGTCCGTCCAATCGTTGTAGGTGGCTGCCTGCTTAAACAAGTCCCAGTCAGTGGTGTCGAAACAGTCACGAAGTGCATCGGAGGCACCCTCAGGCCACACTCGAACCTGCCTCCGAACCGGCCTGGATGCCTTTACCAATTGTCTGTATGCGGGCAAAAGCAAAACGGTGAGATGGTCAGAAAGCCCCAGATGGGGGAGGGGGGTGGCTTTGAAAGCTCCCTTTTGCGCCGAGTAGACTAGGTCCAGGAAGCTGTCGCCACGTGTCGGAAAAGGAACATGCTGGTGAAGCCTCGGGAAAACAGACTTCAGGTTGGCATGATTGAAGTCTCCAGCGAAGATGGTGAAACCGTCAGGGTGCGCTGTTTGCTGTTCACTGACAGCCTGGTACAGTTCACCAAGCGCCGCGATCCTGTCTCCTTCGATGTTGGAAGGCGGGATGTATACCGCGACTAGCAGAATCGCGGTAAATTCCCTCGGCAGATAAAAAGGACGGCACTTAATGATCACAAACTCCACAAGCGGCGAGCAGTGCTTACATACCACCACAGAGTCCCGGCAGCATTCTTCTCGGATGTAGACGCATATTCCACCTCCACGCGACTTTCCCCGTTGAACAATGGCACGGTCCGCCCGATAGCACGCTAGCCGCTCCAGGTGCACTGCAGAGTCCCGAATGTTGTCACTCAACCAGGTCTCGGTGAACACGAGCACACAGCAGTTCCGCACCGTCCGGTTCGTAGACCTCAGCAGGCGAACATTTTGTTGTCCAGCGATCGAACATTCGCCAGAAGAATGGAGGGCACCGCCGGTCGCGCTGGGTTGGCCGCCAGCCTGGCCCGGACGCCTCCGCGCTTGCCCCTCTTCTGCCTCCTCGCACACCGTTTCCGACGGCTCCCAACCGGGGGAGGAATAGCGGGTGAGGTCGGCGACGTTTCAGGACGTAGCAGTCCGAGCGCCTTTAATGTCGACGCTTCAAAGTCCAGAACGCCGCAAAACCCACTTCTGCCGATGTCAAGCAGAACCTGCCTGCTGTACTTGTAGCACGGACGAGACGAACACACAAGACTGTCGGACGAACACTCATTAGACGAACAAATCACCGTACCGACGGGACAGAGAGTGGCCGCTGCGTGTGCACGCGCCGCCATCTTGAAAACCATTTATTTAAGCAATAAAATTAAAAATGCACCTAAAACCTAAACCAAACGTTGCAGGTGGTTATTTCTTCATGCGCAGTGGTCAACGCGGCACTCTCTAGCTGCCAAGAGCACTTTTTACTATGCGCACCCAACCAGAGTGACGGGAGGAGCACATTTCAGAAAACATGCTCAGCTCGTCGAGAAAATGCGATTTAAGCAATAAAATTAAAAATGCACCTAAAACCTAAACCAAACGTTGCAGATGGTCATTTCTTCATGCGCAGTGGTCAACGCGGCACTCTCTAGCTTCCAAGAGCACTTTTTACTATGCGCACCCAACCAGAGTGACGGGAGGAGCACATTTCAGAAAACGTGCTCAGCTCGTCGAGAAAATGCGATTTAAGCAATAAAATTAAAAATGCACCCAAAACCTAAACCAAACGTTGCAGATGGTCATTTCTTCATGCGCAGTGGTCAACGCGGCACTCTCTAGCTGCCAAGAGCACTTTTTACTATGCACACCCAACCAGAGTGACGGGAGGAGCACATTTCAGAAAACGTGCTCAGCTCGACGAGAAAATGCGATTTAAACAATAAAATTAAAAATGCACCCAAAACCTAAACCAAACGTTGCAGGCGGTTATTTCTTCATACGCAGTGGTCAACGCGGCACTCTCTAGCTGCCAAGAGCACTTTTTACTATGCGCACCCAACCAGAGTGACGGGAGGAGCACATTTCAGAAAACGTGCTCAGCTCGTCAAGAAAATGCGATTTAAGCAATAAAATTAAAAATGCACCTAAAACCTAAACCAAACGTTGCAGGTGGTTATTTCTTCATGCGCAGTGGTCAACGCGGCACTCTCTAGCTGCCAAGAGCACTTTTTACTATGCGCACCCAACCAGAGTGACGGGAGGAGCACATTTCAGAAAACGTGCTCAGCTCGTCGAGGAAATGCGATTTAAGCAATAAAATTAAAAATGCACCCAAACCCTAAACCAAACGTTGCAGGTGGTTATTTCTTCATGCGCAGTGGTCAACGCGGCACTCTCTAGCTGCCAAGAGCACTTTTTACTATGCGCACCCAACCAGAGTGACGGGAGGAGCACATTTCAGAAAAAGTGCTCAGCTCGTCGAGAAAATGCGATTTAAGCAATAAAATTAAAAATGCACCTAAAACCTAAACCAAACGTTGCAGGTGGTTATTTCTTCATGCGCAGTGGTCAACGCGGCACTCTCTAGCTGCCAAGAGCACTTTTTACTATGCGCACTCAACCAGAGTGACGGGAGGAGCACATTTCAGAAAACGTGCTCAGCTCGTCGAGAAAATATGATTTAAGCAATAAAATTAAAAATGCACCTAAAACCTAAACCAAACGTTGGGGGTGGTTATTTCTTCATGTGCAGCAGTCAACGCGGCACTCTCTAGCTGCCAAGAGCACTTTTTACTATGCGCACCCGACCAGAGTGACGGGAGGAGCACATTTCAGAAAACGTGCTCAGCTCGTCAAGAAAATGCAATTTAAGCAATAAAATTAAAAATGCACCTAAAACCTAAATCAAACGTTGCAGATGGTTATTTCTTCATGGGCAGTGGTCAACGCGGCACTCTCTAGCTGCCAAGAGCACTTTTTACTATGCGCACCCAACCAGAGTGACGGGAGGAGCACATTTCAGAAAACGTGCTCAGCTCGTCGAGAAAATGCGATAAAAGCAATAAAATTAAAAATGCACCTAAAACCTAAACCAAACGTTGCAGATGGTCATTTCTTCATGCGCAGTGGTCAACGCGGCACTCTCTAGCTGCCAAGAGCACTTTTTACTATGCGCACCCAACCAGAGTGACGGGAGGAGCACATTTCAGAAAACGTGCTCAGCTCGTCGAGAAAATGCGATTTAAGCAATAAAATTAAAAATGCACCCAAAACCTAAATCAAACGTTGCAGGTGGTTATTTCTTCATGCGCAGTGGTCAACGCGGCACTCTCTAGCTGCCAAGAGCACTTTTTACTATGCGCACCCAACCAGAGTGACGGGAGGAGCACATTTCAGAAAACGTGCTCAGCTCGTCGAGAAAATGCGATTTAAGCAATAAAATTAAAAATGCACCTAAAACCTAAACCAAACGTTGCAGGTGGTTATTTCTTCATGCGCAGTGGTCAACGCGGCACTCTCTAGCTGCCAAGAGCACTTTTTACTATGCGCACCCAACCAGAGTGACGGGAGGAGCACATTTCAGAAAACGTGCTCAGCTCGTCGAGAAAATGCGATTTAAGCAATAAAATTAAAAATACACCTAAAACCTAAACTAAACTTTGCAGATGGTCATTTCTTCATGCGCAGTGGTCAACGCGGCACTCTCTAGCTGCCAAGAGCACTTTTTACTATGCGCACCCAACCAGAGTGACGGGAGGAGCACATTTCAGAAAACGTGCTCAGCTCGTCGAGAAAATGCAATTTAAGCAATAAAATTAAAAATGCACCTAAAACCTAAACCAAACGTTGGGGGTGGTTATTTCTTCATGCGCAGTGGTCAACGCGGCACTCTCTAGCTGCCAAGAGCACTTTTTACTATGCGCACCCAACCAGAGTGACGGGAGGAGCACATTTCAGAAAACGTGCTCAGCTCGTCGAGAAAATGCTATTTAAGCAATAAAATTAAAAATGCACCTAAAACCTAAACCTAACGTTGCAGGTGGTTATTTCTTCATGCGCAGTGGTCAACGCGGCACTCTCTAGCTGCCAAGAGCACTTTTTACTATGCGCACCCAACCAGAGTGACGGGAGGAGCACATTTCAGAAAACGTGCTCAGCTCGTCGAGAAAATGCGATTTAAGCAATAAAATTAAAAATGCACCTAAAACCTAAACCAAACGTTGCAGATGGTCATTTCTTCATGCGCAGTGGTCAACGCGGCACTCTCTACCTGCCAAGAGCACTTTTTACTATGCGCACCCAACCAGAGTGACGGGAGGAGCACATTTCAGAAAACGTGCTCAGCTTGTCCAGAAAATGCGATTTAAGCAATAAAATTAAAAATGCACCCAAAACCTAAACCAAACGTTGCAGATGGTCATTTCTTCATGCGCAGTGGTCAACGCGGCACTCTCTAGCTGCCAAGAGCACTTTTTACTATGCGCACCCAAACAGAGTGACGGGAGGAGCACATTTCAGAAAATGTGCTCAGCTCGTCGAGAAAATGCGATTTAAGCAATAAAATTAAAAATGCACCTAAAACCTAAACCAAACGTTGCAGATGGTCATTTCTTCATGCGCAGTGGTCAACGCGGCACTCTCTAGCTGCCAAGAGCACTTTTTACTATGCGCACCCAACCAGAGTGACGGGAGGAGCACATTTCAGAAAACGTGCTCAGCTCGTCGAGAAAATGCGATTTAAGCAATAAAATTAAAAATGCACCTAAAACCTAAACCAAACGTTGCAGGTGGTTATTTCTTCATGGGCAGTGGTCAACGCGGCACTCTCTAGCTGCCAAGAGCACTTTTTACTATGCGCACCCAACCAGAGTGACGGGAGGAGCACATTTCAGAAAACGTGCTCAGCTCGTCGAGAAAATGCGATTTAAGCAATAAAATTAAAAATGCACCTAAAACCTAAACCGAACGTTGGGGGTGGTTATTTCTTCATGTGCAGAAGTCAACGCGGCACTCTCTAGCTGCCAAGAGCACTTTTTACTATGCGCACCCGACCAGAGTGACGGGAGGAGCACATTTCAGAAAACGTGCTCAGCTCGTCGAGAAAATGCGATTTAAGCAATAAAATTAAAAATGCACCTAAAACCTAAACCAAACGTTGCAGGTGGTTATTTCTTCATGCGCAGTGGTCAACGCGGCACTCTCTAGCTGCCAAGAGCACTTTTTACTATGCGCACCCAACCAGAGTGACGGGAGGAGCACATTTCAGAAAAAGTGCTCAGCTCGTCGAGAAATTGCGATTAAAGCAATAAAATTAAAAATGCACCTAAAACCTAAAACAAACGTTGCAGATGGTCATTTCTTCATGCGCAGTGGTCAACGCGGCACTCTCTAGCTGCCAAGAGCACTTTTTACTATGCGCACCCAACCAGAGTGACGGGAGGAGCACATTTCAGAAAACGTGCTCAGCTCGTCGAGAAAATGCGATTTAAGCAATAAAATTAAAAATGCACCTAAAACCTAAACCAAACGTTGCAGATGGTCATTTCTTCATGCGCAATGGTCAACGCGGCACTCTCTAGCTGCCAAGAGCACTTTTTACTATGCGCACCAACCAGAGTGACGGGAGGAGCACATTTCAGAAAACGTGCTCAGCTCGTCGAGAAAATGCGATTTAAGCAATAAAATTAAAAATGCACCTAAAACCTAAACCAAACGTTGCAGGTGATTATTTCTTAATGCGCAGTGGTCAACGCGGCACTCTCTAGCTGCCAAGAGCACTTTTTACTATGTGCACCCAACCAGAGTGACGGGAGGAGCACATTTCAGAAAACGTGCTCAGCTCGTCGAGAAAATGCGATTTAAGCAATAAAATTAAAAATGCACTTAAAACCTAAACCAAACGTTGCAGGTGGTTATGTCTTCATGCGCAGTGGTCAACGCGGCACTCTCTAGCTGCCAAGAGCACTTTTTACTATGCGCACCCAACAAGAGTGACGGGAGGAGCACATTTCAGAAAACGTGCTCAGCTCGTCGAGAAAATGCGATTTAAGCAATAAAATTAAAAATGCACCTAAAACCTAAACCAAACGTTGCAAGTGGTTATTTCCTTATGCGCAGTGGTCAACGCGGCACTCTCTAGCTGCCAAGAGCACTTTTTTTTATGCACACACAACCAGAGTGACGGGAGGAGCACATTTCAGAAAACGTGCTCAGCTCGTCGAGAAAATGCGATTTAAGCAATAAAATTAAAAATGCACCCAAAACCTAAACCAAACGTTGCAGATGGTCATTTCTTCATGCGCAGTGGTCAACGCGGCACTCTCTAGCTGCCAAGAGCACCTTTTACTATGCGCACCCAAACAGAGTGACGGGAGGAGCACATTTCAGAAAATGTGCTCAGCTCGTCGAGAAAATGCGATTTAAGCAATAAAATTAAAAATGCACCCAAAACCTAAACCAAACGTTGCAGATGGTCATTTCTTCATGCGCAGTGGTCAACGCGGCACTCTCTAGCTGCCAAGAGCACTTTTTACTTTGCACACCCAACCAGAGTGACGGGAGGAGCACATTTCTGAAAACGTGCTCAGCTCGACGAGAAAATGCGATTTAAGCAATAAAATTAAAAATGCACCCAAAACCTAAAACAAACGTTGCACGTGGTTATTTCTTCATGCGCAGTGGTCAACGCGGCACTCTCTAGCTGCCAAGAGCACTTTTTACTATGCGCACCCAACCAGAGTGACGAGAGGAGCACATTTCAGAAAACGTGCTCAGCTCGTCGAGAAAATGCGATTTAAGCAATAAAATTAAAAATGCACCCAAAACCTAAACCAAACGTTGCAGATGGTCATTTCTTCATGCGCAGTGGTCAACGCGGCACTCTCTAGCTGCCAAGAGCACTTTTTACTATGCACACCCAACCAGAGTGACGGGAGGAGCACATTTCTGAAAACGTGCTCAGTTCGAGGAGAAAATGCGATTTAAGCAATAAAATTAAAAATGCACCCAAAACCTAAAACAAACGTTGCACGTGGTTATTTCTTCATGCGCAGTGGTCAACGCGGCACTCTCTAGCTGCCAAGAGCACTTTTTACTATGCGCACCCAACCAGAGTGACGGGAGGAGCACATTTCAGAAAACGTGCTCAGCTCGACGAGAAAATGCGATTTAAGCAATAAAATAAAAAATGCACTCAAAACCTAAACCAAACGTTGCAGGTGGTTATTTCTTCATGCGCAGTGGTCAACGCGGCACTCTCTAGCTGCCAAGAGCACTTTTTACTATGCGCACCCAACCAGAGTGACGGGAGGAGCACATTTCAGAAAACGTGCTCAGCTCGTCCAGAAAATGCGATTTAAGTAATAAAATTAAAAATGCACCCAAAATCTAAATCAAACGTTGCAGGTGGTTATTTCTTCATGCGCAGTGGTCAACGCGGCACTCTCTAGCTGCCAAGAGCACTTTTTACTATGCGCACCCAACCAGAGTGACGGGAGGAGCACATTTCAGAAAACGTGCTCAGCTCGTCGAGAAAATGCGATTTAAGCAATAAAATTAAAAATGCACCTAAAACCTAAACCAAACGTTGCAGGTGGTTATTTCTTCATGCGCAGCAGTCAACGCGGCACTCTCTAGCTGCCAAGAGCACTTTTTACTATGCGCACCTGACCAGAGTGACGGGAGGAGCACATTTCAGAAAACGTGCTCAGCTCGTCGAGAAAATGCGATTTAAGCAATAAAATTAAAAATGCACCTAAAACCTAAACCAAACGTTGCAGGTGGTTATTTCTTCATGCGCAGCAGTCAACGCGGCACTCTCTAGCTGCCAAGAGCACTTTTTACTATGCACACCCAACCAGAGTGACGGGAGGAGCACATATCTGAAAACGTGCTCAGCTCGACGAGAAAATGCGATTTAAGCAATAAAATTAAAAATGCACCCAAAACCTAAAACAAACGTTGCACGTGGTTATTTCTTCATGCGCAGTGGTCAACGCGGCACTCTCTAGCTGCCAAGAGCACTTTTTACTATGCGCACCCAACCAGAGTGACGGGAGGAGCACATTTCAGAAAACGTGCTCAGCTCGTCGAGAAAATGCGATTTAAGCAATAAAATTAAAAATGCACCTAAAACCTAAACCGAACGTTGGGGGTGGTTATTTCTTCATGTGCAGAAGTCAACGCGGCACTCTCTAGCTGCCAAGAGCACTTTTTACTATGCGCACCCGACCAGAGTGACGGGAGGAGCACATTTCAGAAAACGTGCTCAGCTCGTCGAGAAAATGCGATTTAAGCAATAAAATTAAAAATGCACCTAAAACCTAAACCAAACGTTGCAGGTGGTTATTTCTTCATGCGCAGTGGTCAACGCGGCACTCTCTAGCTGCCAAGAGCACTTTTTACTATGCGCACCCAACCAGAGTGACGGGAGGAGCACATTTCAGAAAAAGTGCTCAGCTCGTCGAGAAATTGCGATTAAAGCAATAAAATTAAAAATGCACCTAAAACCTAAAACAAACGTTGCAGATGGTCATTTCTTCATGCGCAGTGGTCAACGCGGCACTCTCTAGCTGCCAAGAGCACTTTTTACTATGCGCACCCAACCAGAGTGACGGGAGGAGCACATTTCAGAAAACGTGCTCAGCTCGTCGAGAAAATGCGATTTAAGCAATAAAATTAAAAATGCACCTAAAACCTAAACCAAACGTTGCAGATGGTCATTTCTTCATGCGCAATGGTCAACGCGGCACTCTCTAGCTGCCAAGAGCACTTTTTACTATGCGCACCAACCAGAGTGACGGGAGGAGCACATTTCAGAAAACGTGCTCAGCTCGTCGAGAAAATGCGATTTAAGCAATAAAATTAAAAATGCACCTAAAACCTAAACCAAACGTTGCAGGTGATTATTTCTTAATGCGCAGTGGTCAACGCGGCACTCTCTAGCTGCCAAGAGCACTTTTTACTATGTGCACCCAACCAGAGTGACGGGAGGAGCACATTTCAGAAAACGTGCTCAGCTCGTCGAGAAAATGCGATTTAAGCAATAAAATTAAAAATGCACTTAAAACCTAAACCAAACGTTGCAGGTGGTTATGTCTTCATGCGCAGTGGTCAACGCGGCACTCTCTAGCTGCCAAGAGCACTTTTTACTATGCGCACCCAACAAGAGTGACGGGAGGAGCACATTTCAGAAAACGTGCTCAGCTCGTCGAGAAAATGCGATTTAAGCAATAAAATTAAAAATGCACCTAAAACCTAAACCAAACGTTGCAAGTGGTTATTTCCTTATGCGCAGTGGTCAACGCGGCACTCTCTAGCTGCCAAGAGCACTTTTTTTTATGCACACACAACCAGAGTGACGGGAGGAGCACATTTCAGAAAACGTGCTCAGCTCGTCGAGAAAATGCGATTTAAGCAATAAAATTAAAAATGCACCCAAAACCTAAACCAAACGTTGCAGATGGTCATTTCTTCATGCGCAGTGGTCAACGCGGCACTCTCTAGCTGCCAAGAGCACCTTTTACTATGCGCACCCAAACAGAGTGACGGGAGGAGCACATTTCAGAAAACGTGCTCAGCTCGACGAGAAAATGCGATTTAAGCAATAAAATTAAAAATGCACCAAAAACCTAAACCAAACGTTGCAGGTGGTTATTTCTTCATGCGCAGTGGTCAACGCGGCACTCTCTAGCTGCCAAGAGCACTTTTTACTATGCGCACCCAATCAGAGTGACGGGAGGAGCACATTTCAGAAAACGTGCTCAGCTCGTCGAGAAAATGCGATTTAAGCAATAAAATTAAAAATGCACCTAAAACCTAAACCAAACGTTGCAGGTGGTTATTTCTTCATGCGCAATGGTCAACGCGGCACTCTCTAGCTGCCAAGAGCACTTTTTACTATGCGCACCCAACCAGAGTGACGGGAGGAGCACATTTCAGAAAATGTGCTCAGCTCGTCGAGAAAATGCGATTTAAGCAATAAAATTAAAAATGCACCCAAAACCTAAACCAAACGTTGCAGATGGTCATTTCTTCATGCGCAGTGGTCAACGCGGCACTCTCTAGCTGCCAAGAGCACTTTTTACTTTGCACACCCAACCAGAGTGACGGGAGGAGCACATTTCTGAAAACGTGCTCAGCTCGACGAGAAAATGCGATTTAAGCAATAAAATTAAAAATGCACCCAAAACCTAAAACAAACGTTGCACGTGGTTATTTCTTCATGCGCAGTGGTCAACGCGGCACTCTCTAGCTGCCAAGAGCACTTTTTACTATGCGCACCCAACCAGAGTGACGAGAGGAGCACATTTCAGAAAACGTGCTCAGCTCGTCGAGAAAATGCGATTTAAGCAATAAAATTAAAAATGCACCCAAAACCTAAACCAAACGTTGCAGATGGTCATTTCTTCATGCGCAGTGGTCAACGCGGCACTCTCTAGCTGCCAAGAGCACTTTTTACTATGCACACCCAACCAGAGTGACGGGAGGAGCACATTTCTGAAAACGTGCTCAGTTCGAGGAGAAAATGCGATTTAAGCAATAAAATTAAAAATGCACCCAAAACCTAAAACAAACGTTGCACGTGGTTATTTCTTCATGCGCAGTGGTCAACGCGGCACTCTCTAGCTGCCAAGAGCACTTTTTACTATGCGCACCCAACCAGAGTGACGGGAGGAGCACATTTCAGAAAACGTGCTCAGCTCGACGAGAAAATGCGATTTAAGCAATAAAATAAAAAATGCACTCAAAACCTAAACCAAACGTTGCAGGTGGTTATTTCTTCATGCGCAGTGGTCAACGCGGCACTCTCTAGCTGCCAAGAGCACTTTTTACTATGCGCACCCAACCAGAGTGACGGGAGGAGCACATTTCAGAAAACGTGCTCAGCTCGTCCAGAAAATGCGATTTAAGTAATAAAATTAAAAATGCACCCAAAATCTAAATCAAACGTTGCAGGTGGTTATTTCTTCATGCGCAGTGGTCAACGCGGCACTCTCTAGCTGCCAAGAGCACTTTTTACTATGCGCACCCAACCAGAGTGACGGGAGGAGCACATTTCAGAAAACGTGCTCAGCTCGTCGAGAAAATGCGATTTAAGCAATAAAATTAAAAATGCACCTAAAACCTAAACCAAACGTTGCAGGTGGTTATTTCTTCATGCGCAGCAGTCAACGCGGCACTCTCTAGCTGCCAAGAGCACTTTTTACTATGCGCACCTGACCAGAGTGACGGGAGGAGCACATTTCAGAAAACGTGCTCAGCTCGTCGAGAAAATGCGATTTAAGCAATAAAATTAAAAATGCACCTAAAACCTAAACCAAACGTTGCAGGTGGTTATTTCTTCATGCGCAGCAGTCAACGCGGCACTCTCTAGCTGCCAAGAGCACTTTTTACTATGCACACCCAACCAGAGTGACGGGAGGAGCACATATCTGAAAACGTGCTCAGCTCGACGAGAAAATGCGATTTAAGCAATAAAATTAAAAATGCACCCAAAACCTAAAACAAACGTTGCACGTGGTTATTTCTTCATGCGCAGTGGTCAACGCGGCACTCTCTAGCTGCCAAGAGCACTTTTTACTATGCGCACCCAACCAGAGTGACGGGAGGAGCACATTTCAGAAAACGTGCTCAGCTCGTCGAGAAAATGCGATTTAAGCAATAAAATTAAAAATGCACCTAAAACCTAAACCAAACGTTGCAGGTGGTTATTTCTTCATGCGCAGCAGTCAACGCGGCACTCTCTAGCTGCCAAGAGCACTTTTTACTATGCGAACCCAACCAGAGTGACGGGAGGAGCACATTTCAGAAAACGTGCTCAGCTCGTCGAGAAAATGCGATTTAAGCAATAAAATTAAAAATGCACCTGAAACCTAAAACAAACGTTGCACGTGGTTATTTCTTCATGCGCAGAGGTCAACGCGGCACTCTCTAGCTGCCAAGAGCACTTTTTACTATGCGCACCCAACCAGAGTGACGGGAGGAGCACATTTCAGAAAACGTGCTCAGCTCGTCGAGAAAATGCGATTTAAGCAATAAAATTGAAAATGCACCCAAAACCTAAACCAAACGTTGCAGATGGTCATTTCTTCATGCGCAGTGGTCAACGCGGCACTCTCTAGCTGCCAAGAGCACTTTTTACTATGCGCACCAACCAGAGTGACGGGAGGAGCACATTTCAGAAAACGTGCTCAGCTCGTCGAGAAAATGCGATTTAAGCAATAAAATTAAAAATGTACCTAAAACCTAAACCAAACGTTGCAGGTGATTATTTCTTCATGCGCAGTGGTCAACGCGGCACTCTCTAGCTGCCAAGAGCACTTTTTACTATGTGCACCCAACCAGAGTGACGGGAGGAGCACATTTCAGAAAACGTGCTCAGCTCGTCGAGAAAATGCGATTTAAGCAATAAAATTAAAAATGCACCTAAAACCTAAACCAAACGTTGCAGGTGGTTATGTCTTCATGCGCAGTGGTCAACGCGGCACTCTCTAGCTGCCAAGAGCACTTTTTACTATGCGCACCCAACAAGAGTGACGGGAGGAGCACATTTCAGAAAACGTGCTCAGCTCGTCCAGAAAATGCGATTTAAGCAATACAATTAAAAATGCACCCAAAACCTAAACCAAACGCTGCAGGTGGTTATTTCTTCATGCGCAGTGGTCAACGCGGCACTCTCTAGCTGCCAAGAGAACTTTTTACTATGCGCACCCAACCAGAGTGACGGGAGGAGCACATTTCAGAAAACGTGCTCAGCTCGTCGAGAAAATGCGATTTAAGCAATCAAATTAAAAATGCACCTAAAACCTAAAACAAACGTTGCACGTGGTTATTTCTTCATGCGCAGTGGTCAACGCGGCACTCTCTAGCTGCCAAGAGCACTTTTTAGTATGCGCACCCAACCAGAGTGACGGGAGGAGCACATTTCAGAAAACGTGCTCAGCTCGTCGAGAAAATGCGATTTAAGCAATAAAATTAAAAATGCACCCAAAACCTAAACCAAACGTTGCAGATGGTCATTTCTTCATGCTCAGTGGTCAACGCGGCACTCTCTAGCTGCCAAGAGCACTTTTTACTATGCGCACCCAACCAGAGTGACGGGAGGAGCACATTTCAGAAAACGTGCTCAGCTCGACGAGAAAATGCGATTTAAGCAATAAAATTAAAAATGAACCCAAAACCTAAACCAAACGTTGCAGGTGGTTATTTCTTCATGCGCAGTGGTCAACGCGGCACTCTCTAGCTGCCAAGAGCACGTTTTACTATGCGCACCCAACCAGAGTGACGGGAGGAGCACATTTCAGAAAACGTGCTCAGCTCGACGAGAAAATGCGATTTAAGCAATAAAATTAAAAATGCACCCAAAACCTAAACCAAACGTTGCAGGTGGTTATTTCTTCATGTGCAGCAGTCGACGCGGCACTCTCTAGCTGCCAAGAGCACTTTTTACTATGCGCACCCGACCAGAGTGACGGGAGGAGCACATTTCAGAAAACGTGCTCAGCTCGTAGAGAAAATGCAATTTAAGCAATACAATTAAAAATGCACCTAAAACCTAAACCAAACGTTGCAGGTGGTTATTTCTTCATGCGCAGTGGTCAACGCGGCACTCTCTAGCTGCCAAGAGCACTTTTTACTATGCGCACCCAACCAGAGTGACGGGAGGAGCACATGTCAGAAAACGTGCTCAGCTCGTCGAGAAAATGCGATTTAAGCAATCAAATTAAAAATGCACCTAAAACCTAAAACAAACGTTGCACGTGGTTATTTCTTCATGCGCAGTGGTCAACGCGGAACTCTCTAGCTGCCAAGAGCACTTTTTACTATGCGCACCCAACCAGAGTGACGGGAGGAGCACATTTCAGAAAACGTGCTCAGCTCGTCCAGAAAATGCGATTTAAGCAATAAAATTAAAAATGCACCCAAAACCTAAACCAAACGTTGCAGGTGGTTATTTCTTCATGCGCAGTGGTCAACGCGGCACTCTCTAGCTGCCAAGAGCACTTTTTACTATGCGCACCCAACCAGAGTGACGGGAGGAGCACATTTCAGAAAACGTGCTCAGCTCGTCGAGAAAATGCGATTTAAGCAATAAAATTAAAAATGCACCTAAAACCTAAACCAAACGTTGCAGGTGGTTATTTCTTCATGCGCAGTGGTCAACGCGGCACTCTCTAGCTGCCAAGAGCACTTTTTACTATGCGCACCCAACGAGAGTGACGGGAGGAGCACATTTCAGAAAACGTGCTCAGCTCGTCGAGAAAATGCGATTTAAGCAATAAAATTAAAAATGCACCGAAAACCTAAACCAAACGTTGCAGATGGTCATTTCTTCATGCGCAGTGGTCAACGCGGCACTCTCTAGCTGCCAAGAGCACTTTTTACTATGCGCACCCAACCAGAGTGACGGGAGGAGCACATTTCAGAAAACGTGCTCAGCTCGACGAGAAAATGCGATTTAAGCAATAAAATTAAAAATGCACCCAAAACCTAAACCAAACGTTGCAGGCGGTTATTTCTTCATGCGCAGTGGTCAACGCGGCACTCTCTAGCTGCCAAGAGCACTTTTTACTATGCGCACCCAACCAGAGTGACGGGAGGAGCACATTTCAGAAAACGTGCTCAGCTCGTCGAGAAAATGCGATTTAAGCAATAAAATTAAAAATGCACCTAAAACCTAAACCAAACGTTGCAGGTGGTTATTTCTTCATGCGCAGCAGTCAACGCGGCACTCTCTAGCTGCCAAGAGCACTTTTTACTATGCGCACCCAACCAGAGTGACGGGAGGAGCACATTTCAGAAAACGTGCTCAGCTCGTCGAGAAAATGCGATTTAAGCAATCAAATTATAAATGCACCTAAAACCTAAAACAAACGTTGCACGTGGTTATTTCTTCATGCGCAGTGGTCAACGCGGCACTCTCTAGCTGCCAAGAGCACTTTTTACTATGCGCACCCAACCAGAGTGACGGGAGGAGCACATTTCAGAAAACGTGCTCAGCTCGTCGAGAAAATGCGATTTAAGCAATAAAATTAAAAATGCACCCAAAACCTAAACCAAACGTTGCAGATGGTCATTTCTTCATGCGCAGTGGTCAACGCGGCACTCTCTAGCTGCCAAGAGCACTTTTTACTATGCGCACCCAACCAGAGTGACGGGAGGAGCACATTTCAGAAAACGTGCTCAGCTCGTCGAGAAAATGCGATTTAAGCAATAAAATTAAAAATGCGCCCAAAACCTAAACCAAACGTTGCAGATGGTCATTTCTTCATGCGCAGTGGTCAACGCAGCACTCTCTAGCTGCCAAGAGCACTTTTTACTATGCGCACCCAACCAGAGTGACGGGAGGAGCACATTTCAGAAAACGTGCTCAGCTCGACGAGAAAATGCGATTTAAGCAATAAAATTAAAAATGCACCCAAAACCTAAACCAAACGTTGCAGGCGGTTATTTCTTCATGCGCAGTGGTAAACGCGGCACTCTCTAGCTCCCAAGAGCAATTTTTACCATGCGCACCCAACCAGAGTGACGGGAGGAGCACATTTCAGAAAACGTGCTCAGCTCGTCGAGAAAAGTCAATTTAAGCAATAAAATTAAAAATGCACCTAAAACCTAAACCAAACGTTGCAGGTGGTTATTTCTTCATGCGCAGCAGTCAACGCGGCACTCTCTAGCTGCCAAGAGCACTTTTTACTATGCACACCCAACCAGAGTGACGGGAGGAGCACGTTTCAGAAAACGTGCTCAGCTCGTCGAGGGAATGCGATTTAAGCAATAAAATTAAAAATGCACCAAAAACCTAAACCAAACGTTGCAGGTGGTTATTTCTTCATGCGCAGCAGTCAACGCGGCACTCTCTAGCTGCCAAGAGCACTTTTTACTATGCGCACCCTACCAGAGTGACGGG
The DNA here is from genome assembly GCF_024217435.2 of Syngnathus scovelli. Classification (NCBI taxonomy): domain Eukaryota; kingdom Metazoa; phylum Chordata; class Actinopteri; order Syngnathiformes; family Syngnathidae; genus Syngnathus; species Syngnathus scovelli. Next base: position 15,628,890 of record NC_090858.1, read on the forward strand.
AGGAGCACATTTCAGAAAACGTGCTCAGCTCGTCGAGAAAATGCGATTTAAGCAATAAAATTAAAAATGCACCTAAAACCTAAAACAAACGTTGTACGTGGTTATTTCTTCATGCGCATTGGTCAACGCGGCACTCTCTAGCTGCCAAGAGCACTTTTTACTATGCGCACCCAACCAGAGTGACGGGAGGAGCACATTTTAGAAAACGTGCTCAGCTCGTCGAGAAAATGCGATTTAAGCAATAAAATTAAAAATGCACCCAAAACCTAAACCAAACGTTGCAGATGGTCTTTTCTTCATGCGCAGTGGTCAACGCGGCACTCTCTAGCTGCCAAGAGCACTTTTTATTATGCGCACCCAACCAGAGTGACGGGAGGAGCACATTTCAGAAAACGTGCTCAGCTCGACGAGAAAATGCGATTTAAGCAATGAAATTAAAAATGCACCCAAAACCTAAACCAAACGTTGCAGGCGGTTATTTCTTCATGCGCAGTGGTCAACGCGGCACTCTCTAGCTGCCAAGAGCACTTTTTATTATGCGCACCCAACCAGAGTGACGGGAGGAGCACATTTCAGAAAACGTGCTCAGCTCGACGAGAAAATGCGATTTAAGCAATAAAATTAAAAATGCACCCAAAACCTAAACTAAACGTTGCAGGTGGTTATTTCTTCATGCGCAGTGGTCAACGCGGCACTCTCTAGCTGCCAAGAGCACTTTTTACTATGCGCACCCAACCAGAGTGACGGGAGGAGCACATTTCAGAAAACGTGCTCAGCTCGTCGAGAAAATGCGATTTAAGCAATAAAATTAAAAATGCACCTAAAACCTAAACCGAACGTTGGGGGTGGTTATTTCTTCATGTGCAGAAGTCAACGCGGCACTCTCTAGCTGCCAAGAGCACTTTTTACTATGCGCACCCGACCAGAGTGACGGGAGGAGCACATTTCAGAAAACGTGCTCAGCTCGTCGAGAAAATGCGATTTAAGCAATAAAATTAAAAATGCACCTAAAACCTAAACCAAACGTTGCAGGTGGTTATTTCTTCATGCGCAGTGGTCAACGCGGCACTCTCTAGCTGCCAAGAGCACTTTTTACTATGCGCACCCAACCAGAGTGACGGGAGGAGCACATTTCAGAAAAAGTGCTCAGCTCGTCGAGAAATTGCGATTAAAGCAATAAAATTAAAAATGCACCTAAAACCTAAAACAAACGTTGCAGATGGTCATTTCTTCATGCGCAGTGGTCAACGCGGCACTCTCTAGCTGCCAAGAGCACTTTTTACTATGCGCACCCAACCAGAGTGACGGGAGGAGCACATTTCAGAAAACGTGCTCAGCTCGTCGAGAAAATGCGATTTAAGCAATAAAATTAAAAATGCACCTAAAACCTAAACCAAACGTTGCAGATGGTCATTTCTTCATGCGCAATGGTCAACGCGGCACTCTCTAGCTGCCAAGAGCACTTTTTACTATGCGCACCAACCAGAGTGACGGGAGGAGCACATTTCAGAAAACGTGCTCAGCTCGTCGAGAAAATGCGATTTAAGCAATAAAATTAAAAATGCACCTAAAACCTAAACCAAACGTTGCAGGTGATTATTTCTTAATGCGCAGTGGTCAACGCGGCACTCTCTAGCTGCCAAGAGCACTTTTTACTATGTGCACCCAACCAGAGTGACGGGAGGAGCACATTTCAGAAAACGTGCTCAGCTCGTCGAGAAAATGCGATTTAAGCAATAAAATTAAAAATGCACTTAAAACCTAAACCAAACGTTGCAGGTGGTTATGTCTTCATGCGCAGTGGTCAACGCGGCACTCTCTAGCTGCCAAGAGCACTTTTTACTATGCGCACCCAACAAGAGTGACGGGAGGAGCACATTTCAGAAAACGTGCTCAGCTCGTCGAGAAAATGCGATTTAAGCAATAAAATTAAAAATGCACCTAAAACCTAAACCAAACGTTGCAAGTGGTTATTTCCTTATGCGCAGTGGTCAACGCGGCACTCTCTAGCTGCCAAGAGCACTTTTTTTTATGCACACACAACCAGAGTGACGGGAGGAGCACATTTCAGAAAACGTGCTCAGCTCGTCGAGAAAATGCGATTTAAGCAATAAAATTAAAAATGCACCCAAAACCTAAACCAAACGTTGCAGATGGTCATTTCTTCATGCGCAGTGGTCAACGCGGCACTCTCTAGCTGCCAAGAGCACCTTTTACTATGCGCACCCAAACAGAGTGACGGGAGGAGCACATTTCAGAAAACGTGCTCAGCTCGACGAGAAAATGCGATTTAAGCAATAAAATTAAAAATGCACCAAAAACCTAAACCAAACGTTGCAGGTGGTTATTTCTTCATGCGCAGTGGTCAACGCGGCACTCTCTAGCTGCCAAGAGCACTTTTTACTATGCGCACCCAATCAGAGTGACGGGAGGAGCACATTTCAGAAAACGTGCTCAGCTCGTCGAGAAAATGCGATTTAAGCAATAAAATTAAAAATGCACCTAAAACCTAAACCAAACGTTGCAGGTGGTTATTTCTTCATGCGCAATGGTCAACGCGGCACTCTCTAGCTGCCAAGAGCACTTTTTACTATGCGCACCCAACCAGAGTGACGGGAGGAGCACATTTCAGAAAATGTGCTCAGCTCGTCGAGAAAATGCGATTTAAGCAATAAAATTAAAAATGCACCCAAAACCTAAACCAAACGTTGCAGATGGTCATTTCTTCATGCGCAGTGGTCAACGCGGCACTCTCTAGCTGCCAAGAGCACTTTTTACTTTGCACACCCAACCAGAGTGACGGGAGGAGCACATTTCTGAAAACGTGCTCAGCTCGACGAGAAAATGCGATTTAAGCAATAAAATTAAAAATGCACCCAAAACCTAAAACAAACGTTGCACGTGGTTATTTCTTCATGCGCAGTGGTCAACGCGGCACTCTCTAGCTGCCAAGAGCACTTTTTACTATGCGCACCCAACCAGAGTGACGAGAGGAGCACATTTCAGAAAACGTGCTCAGCTCGTCGAGAAAATGCGATTTAAGCAATAAAATTAAAAATGCACCCAAAACCTAAACCAAACGTTGCAGATGGTCATTTCTTCATGCGCAGTGGTCAACGCGGCACTCTCTAGCTGCCAAGAGCACTTTTTACTATGCACACCCAACCAGAGTGACGGGAGGAGCACATTTCTGAAAACGTGCTCAGTTCGAGGAGAAAATGCGATTTAAGCAATAAAATTAAAAATGCACCCAAAACCTAAAACAAACGTTGCACGTGGTTATTTCTTCATGCGCAGTGGTCAACGCGGCACTCTCTAGCTGCCAAGAGCACTTTTTACTATGCGCACCCAACCAGAGTGACGGGAGGAGCACATTTCAGAAAACGTGCTCAGCTCGACGAGAAAATGCGATTTAAGCAATAAAATTAAAAATGCACTCAAAACCTAAACCAAACGTTGCAGGTGGTTATTTCTTCATGCGCAGTGGTCAACGCGGCACTCTCTAGCTGCCAAGAGCACTTTTTACTATGCGCACCCAACCAGAGTGACGGGAGGAGCACATTTCAGAAAACGTGCTCAGCTCGTCCAGAAAATGCGATTTAAGTAATAAAATTAAAAATGCACCCAAAATCTAAATCAAACGTTGCAGGTGGTTATTTCTTCATGCGCAGTGGTCAACGCGGCACTCTCTAGCTGCCAAGAGCACTTTTTACTATGCGCACCCAACCAGAGTGACGGGAGGAGCACATTTCAGAAAACGTGCTCAGCTCGTCGAGAAAATGCGATTTAAGCAATAAAATTAAAAATGCACCTAAAACCTAAACCAAACGTTGCAGGTGGTTATTTCTTCATGCGCAGCAGTCAACGCGGCACTCTCTAGCTGCCAAGAGCACTTTTTACTATGCGCACCTGACCAGAGTGACGGGAGGAGCACATTTCAGAAAACGTGCTCAGCTCGTCGAGAAAATGCGATTTAAGCAATAAAATTAAAAATGCACCTAAAACCTAAACCAAACGTTGCAGGTGGTTATTTCTTCATGCGCAGCAGTCAACGCGGCACTCTCTAGCTGCCAAGAGCACTTTTTACTATGCACACCCAACCAGAGTGACGGGAGGAGCACATATCTGAAAACGTGCTCAGCTCGACGAGAAAATGCGATTTAAGCAATAAAATTAAAAATGCACCCAAAACCTAAAACAAACGTTGCACGTGGTTATTTCTTCATGCGCAGTGGTCAACGCGGCACTCTCTAGCTGCCAAGAGCACTTTTTACTATGCGCACCCAACCAGAGTGACGGGAGGAGCACATTTCAGAAAACGTGCTCAGCTCGTCGAGAAAATGCGATTTAAGCAATAAAATTAAAAATGCACCTAAAACCTAAACCAAACGTTGCAGGTGGTTATTTCTTCATGCGCAGCAGTCAACGCGGCACTCTCTAGCTGCCAAGAGCACTTTTTACTATGCGAACCCAACCAGAGTGACGGGAGGAGCACATTTCAGAAAACGTGCTCAGCTCGTCGAGAAAATGCGATTTAAGCAATAAAATTAAAAATGCACCTGAAACCTAAAACAAACGTTGCACGTGGTTATTTCTTCATGCGCAGAGGTCAACGCGGCACTCTCTAGCTGCCAAGAGCACTTTTTACTATGCGCACCCAACCAGAGTGACGGGAGGAGCACATTTCAGAAAACGTGCTCAGCTCGTCGAGAAAATGCGATTTAAGCAATAAAATTGAAAATGCACCCAAAACCTAAACCAAACGTTGCAGATGGTCATTTCTTCATGCGCAGTGGTCAACGCGGCACTCTCTAGCTGCCAAGAGCACTTTTTACTATGCGCACCAACCAGAGTGACGGGAGGAGCACATTTCAGAAAACGTGCTCAGCTCGTCGAGAAAATGCGATTTAAGCAATAAAATTAAAAATGTACCTAAAACCTAAACCAAACGTTGCAGGTGATTATTTCTTCATGCGCAGTGGTCAACGCGGCACTCTCTAGCTGCCAAGAGCACTTTTTACTATGTGCACCCAACCAGAGTGACGGGAGGAGCACATTTCAGAAAACGTGCTCAGCTCGTCGAGAAAATGCGATTTAAGCAATAAAATTAAAAATGCACCTAAAACCTAAACCAAACGTTGCAGGTGGTTATGTCTTCATGCGCAGTGGTCAACGCGGCACTCTCTAGCTGCCAAGAGCACTTTTTACTATGCGCACCCAACAAGAGTGACGGGAGGAGCACATTTCAGAAAACGTGCTCAGCTCGTCCAGAAAATGCGATTTAAGCAATACAATTAAAAATGCACCCAAAACCTAAACCAAACGCTGCAGGTGGTTATTTCTTCATGCGCAGTGGTCAACGCGGCACTCTCTAGCTGCCAAGAGAACTTTTTACTATGCGCACCCAACCAGAGTGACGGGAGGAGCACATTTCAGAAAACGTGCTCAGCTCGTCGAGAAAATGCGATTTAAGCAATCAAATTAAAAATGCACCTAAAACCTAAAACAAACGTTGCACGTGGTTATTTCTTCATGCGCAGTGGTCAACGCGGCACTCTCTAGCTGCCAAGAGCACTTTTTAGTATGCGCACCCAACCAGAGTGACGGGAGGAGCACATTTCAGAAAACGTGCTCAGCTCGTCGAGAAAATGCGATTTAAGCAATAAAATTAAAAATGCACCCAAAACCTAAACCAAACGTTGCAGATGGTCATTTCTTCATGCTCAGTGGTCAACGCGGCACTCTCTAGCTGCCAAGAGCACTTTTTACTATGCGCACCCAACCAGAGTGACGGGAGGAGCACATTTCAGAAAACGTGCTCAGCTCGACGAGAAAATGCGATTTAAGCAATAAAATTAAAAATGAACCCAAAACCTAAACCAAACGTTGCAGGTGGTTATTTCTTCATGCGCAGTGGTCAACGCGGCACTCTCTAGCTGCCAAGAGCACGTTTTACTATGCGCACCCAACCAGAGTGACGGGAGGAGCACATTTCAGAAAACGTGCTCAGCTCGACGAGAAAATGCGATTTAAGCAATAAAATTAAAAATGCACCCAAAACCTAAACCAAACGTTGCAGGTGGTTATTTCTTCATGTGCAGCAGTCGACGCGGCACTCTCTAGCTGCCAAGAGCACTTTTTACTATGCGCACCCGACCAGAGTGACGGGAGGAGCACATTTCAGAAAACGTGCTCAGCTCGTAGAGAAAATGCAATTTAAGCAATACAATTAAAAATGCACCTAAAACCTAAACCAAACGTTGCAGGTGGTTATTTCTTCATGCGCAGTGGTCAACGCGGCACTCTCTAGCTGCCAAGAGCACTTTTTACTATGCGCACCCAACCAGAGTGACGGGAGGAGCACATGTCAGAAAACGTGCTCAGCTCGTCGAGAAAATGCGATTTAAGCAATCAAATTAAAAATGCACCTAAAACCTAAAACAAACGTTGCACGTGGTTATTTCTTCATGCGCAGTGGTCAACGCGGAACTCTCTAGCTGCCAAGAGCACTTTTTACTATGCGCACCCAACCAGAGTGACGGGAGGAGCACATTTCAGAAAACGTGCTCAGCTCGTCCAGAAAATGCGATTTAAGCAATAAAATTAAAAATGCACCCAAAACCTAAACCAAACGTTGCAGGTGGTTATTTCTTCATGCGCAGTGGTCAACGCGGCACTCTCTAGCTGCCAAGAGCACTTTTTACTATGCGCACCCAACCAGAGTGACGGGAGGAGCACATTTCAGAAAACGTGCTCAGCTCGTCGAGAAAATGCGATTTAAGCAATAAAATTAAAAATGCACCTAAAACCTAAACCAAACGTTGCAGGTGGTTATTTCTTCATGCGCAGTGGTCAACGCGGCACTCTCTAGCTGCCAAGAGCACTTTTTACTATGCGCACCCAACGAGAGTGACGGGAGGAGCACATTTCAGAAAACGTGCTCAGCTCGTCGAGAAAATGCGATTTAAGCAATAAAATTAAAAATGCACCGAAAACCTAAACCAAACGTTGCAGATGGTCATTTCTTCATGCGCAGTGGTCAACGCGGCACTCTCTAGCTGCCAAGAGCACTTTTTACTATGCGCACCCAACCAGAGTGACGGGAGGAGCACATTTCAGAAAACGTGCTCAGCTCGACGAGAAAATGCGATTTAAGCAATAAAATTAAAAATGCACCCAAAACCTAAACCAAACGTTGCAGGCGGTTATTTCTTCATGCGCAGTGGTCAACGCGGCACTCTCTAGCTGCCAAGAGCACTTTTTACTATGCGCACCCAACCAGAGTGACGGGAGGAGCACATTTCAGAAAACGTGCTCAGCTCGTCGAGAAAATGCGATTTAAGCAATAAAATTAAAAATGCACCTAAAACCTAAACCAAACGTTGCAGGTGGTTATTTCTTCATGCGCAGCAGTCAACGCGGCACTCTCTAGCTGCCAAGAGCACTTTTTACTATGCGCACCCAACCAGAGTGACGGGAGGAGCACATTTCAGAAAACGTGCTCAGCTCGTCGAGAAAATGCGATTTAAGCAATCAAATTATAAATGCACCTAAAACCTAAAACAAACGTTGCACGTGGTTATTTCTTCATGCGCAGTGGTCAACGCGGCACTCTCTAGCTGCCAAGAGCACTTTTTACTATGCGCACCCAACCAGAGTGACGGGAGGAGCACATTTCAGAAAACGTGCTCAGCTCGTCGAGAAAATGCGATTTAAGCAATAAAATTAAAAATGCACCCAAAACCTAAACCAAACGTTGCAGATGGTCATTTCTTCATGCGCAGTGGTCAACGCGGCACTCTCTAGCTGCCAAGAGCACTTTTTACTATGCGCACCCAACCAGAGTGACGGGAGGAGCACATTTCAGAAAACGTGCTCAGCTCGTCGAGAAAATGCGATTTAAGCAATAAAATTAAAAATGCGCCCAAAACCTAAACCAAACGTTGCAGATGGTCATTTCTTCATGCGCAGTGGTCAACGCAGCACTCTCTAGCTGCCAAGAGCACTTTTTACTATGCGCACCCAACCAGAGTGACGGGAGGAGCACATTTCAGAAAACGTGCTCAGCTCGACGAGAAAATGCGATTTAAGCAATAAAATTAAAAATGCACCCAAAACCTAAACCAAACGTTGCAGGCGGTTATTTCTTCATGCGCAGTGGTAAACGCGGCACTCTCTAGCTCCCAAGAGCAATTTTTACCATGCGCACCCAACCAGAGTGACGGGAGGAGCACATTTCAGAAAACGTGCTCAGCTCGTCGAGAAAAGTCAATTTAAGCAATAAAATTAAAAATGCACCTAAAACCTAAACCAAACGTTGCAGGTGGTTATTTCTTCATGCGCAGCAGTCAACGCGGCACTCTCTAGCTGCCAAGAGCACTTTTTACTATGCACACCCAACCAGAGTGACGGGAGGAGCACGTTTCAGAAAACGTGCTCAGCTCGTCGAGGGAATGCGATTTAAGCAATAAAATTAAAAATGCACCAAAAACCTAAACCAAACGTTGCAGGTGGTTATTTCTTCATGCGCAGCAGTCAACGCGGCACTCTCTAGCTGCCAAGAGCACTTTTTACTATGCGCACCCTACCAGAGTGACGGGAGGAGCACATTTCAGAAAACGTGCTCAGCTCGTCGAGAAAATGCGATTTAAGCAATAAAATTAAAAATGCACCTAAAACCTAAAACAAACGTTGTACGTGGTTATTTCTTCATGCGCATTGGTCAACGCGGCACTCTCTAGCTGCCAAGAGCACTTTTTACTATGCGCACCCAACCAGAGTGACGGGAGGAGCACATTTTAGAAAACGTGCTCAGCTCGTCGAGAAAATGCGATTTAAGCAATAAAATTAAAAATGCACCCAAAACCTAAACCAAACGTTGCAGATGGTCTTTTCTTCATGCGCAGTGGTCAACGCGGCACTCTCTAGCTGCCAAGAGCACTTTTTATTATGCGCACCCAACCAGAGTGACGGGAGGAGCACATTTCAGAAAACGTGCTCAGCTCGACGAGAAAATGCGATTTAAGCAATGAAATTAAAAATGCACCCAAAACCTAAACCAAACGTTGCAGGCGGTTATTTCTTCATGCGCAGTGGTCAACGCGGCACTCTCTAGCTGCCAAGAGCACTTTTTATTATGCGCACCCAACCAGAGTGACGGGAGGAGCACATTTCAGAAAACGTGCTCAGCTCGACGAGAAAATGCGATTTAAGCAATAAAATTAAAAATGCACCCAAAACCTAAACTAAACGTTGCAGGTGGTTATTTCTTCATGCGCAGTGGTCAACGCGGCACTCTCTAGCTGCCAAGAGCACTTTTTACTATGCGCACCCAACCAGAGTGACGGGAGGAGCACATTTCAGAAAACGTGCTCAGCTCGTCGAGAAAATGCGATTTAAGCAATAAAATTAAAAATGCACCTAAAATCTAAACCAAACGTTGCAGGTGGTTATTTCTTCACGCGCAATGGTCAACGCGGCACTCTCTAGCTGCCAAGAGCACTTTTTACTATGCGCACCCAACCAGAGTGTTAAGGATCGGACAGTACAGCCAAGTGCGTAACGACGGACTTTATTTGAAGGGGATGATGGGAACAGCTGGCGCTGGAGCGGCGATCGGGCTGGAGAGGACAACGATTCTGCGAGGGTTTCGAGTAGTCAAGTGAGTCAATTCTCTCCGGGAATGATGAGCGAAGCAGCATCAAGGGACAGACTGGCACTCGGGTCTGCGCTGGCGGCGCTGATATAGCGCTGTCCATGAACCCGTGGCAGGTGACGGTGATCCCACTGACAGGGGGGCGTGGTCCCGTCGCAGGTGGCACCAGCACGTGACACAGAGTGACGGGAGGAGCACATTTCAGAAAACGTGCTCAGCTCGTCGAGAAAATGCGATTTAAGCAATAAAATTAAAAATGCACCCAAAACCTAAACCAAACGTTGCAGATGGTCATTTCTTCATGCGCAGTGGTCAACGCGGCACTCTCTAGCTGCCAAGAGCACTTTTTACTATGCACACCCAACCAGAGTGACAGGAGGAGCACATTTCTGAAAACGTGCTCAGCTCGACGAGAAAATGCGATTTAAGCAATAAAATTAAAAATGCACCCAAAACCTAAAACAAACGTTGCACGTGGTTATTTCTTCATGCGCAGTGGTCAACGCGGCACTCTCTAGCTGCCAAGAGCAATTTTTACTATGCGCACCCAACCAGAGTGACGGGAGGAGCACATTTCAGAAAACGTGCTCAGCTCGACGAGAAAATGCGATTTAAGCAATAAAATTAAAAATGCACCCAAAACCTAAACCAAACGTTGCAGGCGGTTATTTCTTCATGCGCAGTGGTCAACGCGGCACTCTCTAGCTGCCAAGAGCACTTTTTACCATGCGCACCCAACCAGAGTGACGGGAGGAGCACATTTCAGAAAACGTGCTCAGCTCCTCGAGAAAATGCGATTTAAGCAATAAAATTAAAAATGCACCTAAAACCTAAACCAAACGTTGCAGATGGTCATTTCTTCATGCGCAGTGGTCAACGCGGCACTCTCTAGATGCCAAGAGCACTTTTTACTATGCGCACCCAACCAGAGTGACGGGAGGAGCACATTTGAGAAAACGTGCTCAGCTCGTCGAGACAATGCGATTTAAGCAATAAAATTAAAAATGCACCCAAAACCTAAACCAAACGTTGCAGATGGTCATTTCTAAATGCGCAGTGGTCAACGCGGCACTCTCTAGCTGCCAAGAGCACTTTTTACTATGCGCACCCAACCAGAGTGACAGGAGGAGCACATTTCAGAAAACGTGCTCAGCTCGACGAGAAAATGCGATTTAAGCAATAAAATTAAAAATGCACCCAAAACCTAAACCAAACGTTGCAGGCGGTTATTTCTTCATGCGCAGTGGTCAACGCGGCACTCTCTAGCTGCCAAGAGCACTTTTTACCATGCGCACCCAACCAGAGTGACGGGAGGAACATATTTCAGAAAACGTGCTCAGCTCGTCGAGAAAATGCAATTTAAGCAATAAAATTAAAAATGCACCTAAAACCTAAACCAAACGTTGCAGGTGGTTATTTCTTCATGCGCAGCAGTCAACGAGGCACTCTCTAGCTGCCAAGAGCACTTTTTACTATACGCACCCAACCAGAGTGACGGGAGGAGCACGTTTCAGAAAATGTGCTCAGCTCGTCGAGAAAATGCGATTTAAGCAATAAAAATAAAAATGCACCTAAAACCTAAAACAAACGTTGCACGTGGTTATTTCTTCATGCGCAGTGGTCAACGCGGCACTCTCTAGCTGCCAAGAACACTTTTTACTATGCGCACCCAACCAGAGTGACGGGAGGAGCACATTTCAGAAAACGTGCTCAGCTCGTCGAGAAAATGCGATTTAAGCAATAAAATTAAAAATGCACCTAAAACCTAAACCAAACGTTGCAGGTGGTTATTTCTTCATGCGCAATGGTCAACGCGGCACACTCTAGCTGCCAAGAGTGTCAGGCCGGGAACAAGGCGAAGGACTCGGATGCAGAGTCGTTTCTATCTTGGATTTATTCCAGCAAGCACACAGAGCGAAAGTACAAATCAAATCGCCTCTTGTGAGGGAAAACACGTGGCAAAAAGTACAAACAAAAGGTGTCGCACTGAGGCGAGTCAAAAGGCTAAAAGTACAAATCAAAACGCCTCTTACGAGGGAAAACGCGTAGCAAAAAGTACCAACTAAAGGAGTCGCACTGGGGCGAGACAAAAAGGTGATGGAGACCAAGGCACAAACAAAAGCGTCGCTCGGTGGCGAGACAAAAAGGAGGGTTCTTTCAGAGAGTTCAGGCATCAGGGGATCGCTGGTGGTCGGGACGAGGCAAGACACACTGGCACAAGACAAGGGGAAGACACAGACTAAATACACACAAAAGGGCGGGGACACAGGTGATGACAATTGGTATCGATTACGCAGGTGCACACAATCGGGATCAGGGAAGACAAGACAACCAACACCGAGGAAGGAAACACAAACTGAACCGGAAGGAACAACAAAATAAAACCGGAAGTAAAATTACGACATCGACGAGACAGAAACCCGGAAAAATAAACGCGACCGCATGACAGAACCCCCCCCCCCCTAGGGCCGGATCCCAGACGGCCCAGGAGCCCCAGGGTGAGCCGCATAAAAGTCCTCAAAAAGTCCCGGGTCCAAAATATAACTAGGCGGCACCCATTGCCGCTCCTCCGGCCCATAACCCTCCCAGTCCACCAGCCCCGGCCTCTTCTGCGCACATCCAATAGTTCTTTAACGGTGTAGGCCGTCCCACCTCCCACAGTCCGCGGAGGCGGAGGGGGCGCAGGATCTGGCACCAACGGACTGTCCACCACCGGCTTGACCTTCCCAACGTGAAAGGTGGGGTGGACTGCAAGGGACCTGGGCAAGCGGAGACGCACCGCGGCCGGGTGCACGACCTTGGCGATGGGGAACGGACCCACGAAGCGAGGCGCCAGTTTCCTGGAGTCCCCCCGGTGGGGAAGATCCTTGGCGGATAGCCAGACACGTTGACCTCTCTGGTACACGGGCGCCGGACGTCTCCTCCGGTCAGCCATCCGCTTGACCCGGTCCCCCTGTCGGACCAGCGTGGCCCGAGCCGCCGACCAGACGCGACGACAGCGGCGCACCAAGGCGTGGGCTGAAGACACCGTCACCTCCGGCTCACTGTCAGGGAAGACAGGGGGCTGGTAGCCATACACACACTTGAAGGGGGACATACCTGTAGCCGTGGTGGGCAGGGAGTTGTGGGCATACTCCACCCAGGAGAGGTTCTTGCTCCACGAGGAGGGGTTCTGGGAGACCAGGCAGCGGAGACTTGTCTCCAACTGCTGGTTAATACGTTCCGTCTGTCCGTTTGCCTCCGGGTGATAGCCTGACGTGAGACTCACGGTTGCCCCTATGAGCCTGCAAAACTCCCGCCAAAACCTGGATACGAATTGGGGCCCTCTATCGGAAACAATGTCTTTCGGGAACCCATGAACCCGGAATATGTGGTCCATCATCACGGTGGCCGTTCGTTTAGCGGACGGGAGCTTGGGCAAGGCGATAAAGTGAGCCATCTTTGAAAATCTATCCACCACTGTGAGTATGGTGGTTCGCCCATGCGAGGTCGGAAGCCCGGTGACGAAGTCCATGGATATCTCCGCCCATGGGCGCGAAGGAATGGGTAGGGGATGCAGCAACCCCATACGGGCGCCGTGGGAGTTCTTATTCCGGGCGCAGACGGGACAGGCTGCAACGTATTCATTGACGTCTGCCCTCATGGAGGGCCACCAGAATCGCTGCTGGATTACAAACAGCGTTCGGCGCATGCCCGGATGGCAGGAGAGTCTGGAGGTGTGAGCCCAATGGATGACTTGGGATCGTAATTGAGCAGGGACAAATAGTCGGTTCTCAGGGCAACCACTAGGGGGTGGCTTGTTACCATTGGCCCGCTGTACCCGGCCTTCGATAGGCCAGGTCACTGCTCTAACCAGGCAATGAGAAGGCAGGATGGTTTTGGGCTTCTTAATTTCTGGATCCGAGTTGAAAACACGGGAGAGGGCGTCAGGCTTGGTGTTCTTGGTTCCCGGTCTGTAGGACAGAGTGAAGTTAAAACGATTGAAAAAAAGTGACCAGCGGGCTTGGCGTGAATTCAGTCTCTTAGCTGACTTTATGTATTCTAAATTTTTATGGTCTGTCCAGACCAAAAAAGGCTGCTGTGCTCCCTCTAACCAATGTCTCCATTCTTCTAATGCCAGCTTGACTGCCAACAGTTCGCGATCCCCCACATCATAATTCTGTTCGGCGGGCGTCAGCCGTCGAGACAGGAACGCGCACGGATGGAGCTTGTTGTCGCTCTTGGCCCTCTGTGAAAGGATGGCACCTACTCCTTGATTGGAGGCGTCCACCTCCACCACAAACTGCCGCGACGGATCAGGAAGCGTGAGGATGGGAGCGGTGCTGAAACGGTTCTTTAGCTCCTGGAAGGCCGCCTCCGCCTCTGCTGACCAGCGGAAGGGGACTTTAGGAGACGTGAGCGCGTGCAAGGGAGCCGCTGTGGCACTGAAGCCCTTGATGAACCGCCGATAAAAATTGGCAAAGCCCAGGAATTGCTGCACCTTCCTGCGTGAGTCAGGGGTAGGCCATTCCGTTACCGCGCTTACTTTCGCCGGGTCCATCTCTACCTTGCCCGGGGCTACGATGAAGCCGAGAAAAGAAACGGTGCTCTTGTGGAATTCACTTTTCTCGGCCTTTACGTATAGTTGGTGTTCAAGGAGTCGTTGCAACACCGTCTCGACGTGAACCCTATGGGTCTTCAGATCTGGGGAATAAATCAAAATATCGTCCAAATATACGTACACAAACCGGTCCAAACAGTCTCTCAAAACATCGTTTATCATGGCCTGAAACACAGCGGGAGCATTGGTGAGGCCAAATGGCATGACGAGGTATTCAAAATGTCCTCGATGGGTGTTGAACCCTGTCTTCCATTCGTCCCCTTCCCGGATGCGCACCAGATGGTAGGCGTTGCGCAGATCTAACTTTGTGAACACCCGGGCTTGCTGTAATTGGTCGAACACGGTCGACATCAGTGGGAGCGGATACCGATTCTTGATGGTGATCTGATTGAGGGGACTATAATCAATGCAGGGACGTAGGGTGCCGTCCTTCTTGCCCACGAAAAAGAACCCCGCCCCCGCAGGCGACGACGATGGTCGAATCAGTCCTGCTTGCAGGGAGGAGTCTATATATTCATTCAAGGTTTGCTTCTCAGGTCCCGAAAGAGAATAAAGCCTCCCCTTGGGTATAGTTGAACCCGGCAGGAGGTCAATGGCGCAATCATACGGGCGGTGGGGAGGCAGAGAGGTAGCCTTGGCCTTGCTGAATACCTCGGCCCATTGGTGGTAACACGCAGGGACCCCGGTTAGGTCTGGGGTTGGCGCGTCTGGAGCAGGAGGCACAGGGCGCGGGTTAGACTTGATACAGGAATCATGACAGTCGGACCCCCATCCCGTTATTTCCCCTGATCCCCAGTCTATAGCGGGGTTGTGGCGTTGAAGCCATGGATACCCGAGAATGAGAGGGTTCATTGGAGAGGTCACGACATGTAGCCGTATGTTCTCCTGGTGGGGACCAATTGACAGCGAGACTGGTTCTGTTATGTGAGTTATCTCAAAGAGTGCCTGTCCATTGAGTGCCTTGGCTTTCACGGGAGTGTTCAGTAGCTCAGTCTTTACCCCCCACCGGCGAGCAAATGCCCAGTCTATCAAGCTTTCGTCCGCTCCGGAGTCTATTAATACTTCGAGTTCTATTTCTCTTCCCAACTGTGTAATCCTGCCCTTGGGGAGCACTCGCCCCGGGGACAGAGCCGCAGAGAAGGCGCTTACCTTCAGGGTCCTCCTCACTGGACAGGAGAGAAGGAGGTGTCCGAGCTCGCCGCAGTAGTAGCATCTTCCCTCTCGGCGCCGCCGTAACTTCTCCTCCTCTGTTAACTTAGCTCTGCCCAACTGCATCGGTTCTGGCTCCTGGCGCTGCCGATCCCCGTACAGCCTGGAGTGGTGAACGTCAGGGACGGCTACTGGGACGAAGGCGGGGGCGTTGCTGCGTCGGTGCTTCCTCCACTCTTGCAGCCGGTTGTCAGTGCGGATAGCCAGAGCGATGAGGGCGTCGAGGTCGGTGGGAAGGTCTAAGGGGATTAGCTGATCCTGTATGGGTCCAGACAGGCCCCGGAGGAAGATGTCATATAGTGCCGCCGCGTTCCACCCGCTCACCGCGGCCAGCGTGCGGAACCGGATGGCGTAGTCTCCGACGGTGTCTTGTCCCTGGACTATCTGACAGAGTTGGCGAGCCTTGTCTCGGTCAGCGGAGATTGGATCGAACACCGTTCGCAGGGCCTGGATGAAAGCGGGGAGAGAGCGACAGGAGATGGAATCCCTGGCCCATTCCGCGGTGGCCCACGTGCGGGCCCTTCCCGTCAGGTATGATACCATGTAGGCCACCTTGGAGCGCTCGGTGGGGAAATCTGCTGGGGAACTCTCAAAATGCATCTCGCATTCTGTAATAAAGGCCCGGCTAAGGCCGGGTTCTCCGGAGTAGCGCTCTGGAGGAGCCAGTCTGGCACTGCCAGTCATGGGAGCTATTGCAAGGGGAGTAACGGGGGAAGCGACGGGTGTACTGGAGGTCGCTGCTGGTCCCGCGTTTAAGAGCGAGAGCACTTCCTGCATTTGCTGACCCAGCTTTGCTACTTGGGTGGCGACCGCTCCTCTGAAATCTTCTTGATTCTTAGCGAGTCCTCGGATCTCTTCTCCCAAGTCGCCCATTTCCCTCTGGTGCTGGGCGAGCAGTGAGGCATGGGAGCGCACTGCGGCGCACAGGTGCTCCGACTCTGCCGAGTCCATGTCTGGCCAGTGTGTACTGTCAGGCCGGGAACAAGGCGAAGGACTCGGATGCAGAGTCGTTTCTATCTTGGATTTATTCCAGCAAGCACACAGAGCGAAAGTACAAATCAAATCGCCTCTTGTGAGGGAAAACACGTGGCAAAAAGTACAAACAAAAGGTGTCGCACTGAGGCGAGTCAAAAGGCTAAAAGTACAAATCAAAACGCCTCTTACGAGGGAAAACGCGTAGCAAAAAGTACCAACTAAAGGAGTCGCACTGGGGCGAGACAAAAAGGCGATGGAGACCAAGGCACAAACAAAAGCGTCGCTCGGTGGCGAGACAAAAAGGAGGGTTCTTTCAGAGAGTTCAGGCATCAGGGGATCGCTGGTGGTCGGGACGAGGCAAGACACACTGGCACAAGACAAGGGGAAGACACAGACTAAATACACACAAAAGGGCGGGGACACAGGTGATGACAATTGGTATCGATTACGCAGGTGCACACAATCGGGATCAGGGAAGACAAGACAACCAACACCGAGGAAGGAAACACAAACTGAACCGGAAAGAACGACAAAATAAAACCGGAAGTAAAATTACGACATCGACGAGACAGAAACCCGGAAAAATAAACGCGACCGCATGACAAAGAGCACTTTTTACTATGCGCACCCAACCAGAGTGACGGGAGGAGCACATTTCAGAAAACGTGCTCAGCTCGTCGAGAAAATGCGATTTAAGCAATAAAATTAAAAATGCACCCAAAACCTAAACCAAACGTTGCAGATGGTCATTTCTTCATGCGCAGTGGTCAACGCGGCACTCTCTAGCTGCCAAGAGCACTTTTTACTATGCACACCCAACCAGAGTGACGGGAGGAGCACATTTCTGAAAACGTGCTCAGCTCGATGAGAAAATGCGATTTAAGCAATAAAATTAAAAATGCACCCAAAACCTAAAACAAACGTTGCACGTGGTTATTTCTTCATGCGCAGTGGTCAACGCGGCACTCTCTAGCTGCCAAGAGCACTTTTTACTATGCGCACCCAACCAGAGTGACGGGAGGAGCACATTTCAGAAAACGTGCTCAGCTCGTCGCGAAAATGCGATTTAAGCAATAAAATTAAAAATGCACCTAAAACCTAAACCAAACGTTGCAGGTGGTTATTTCTTCATGCGCAGTGGTCAACGCGGCACTCTCTAGCTGCCAAGAGCACTTTTTACTATGCGCACCCAACCAGAGTGACGGGAGGAGCACATTTCAGAAAACGTGCTCAGCTCGTCGAGAAAATGCGATTTAAGCAATCAAATTAAAAATGCACCTAAAACCTAAACCAAACTTGCAGGTGCTTATTTCTTCATGTGCAGTGGTCAACGTGGCACTCTCTAGCTGCCAAGAGGACTTTTTACTATGCGCACCTAACCAGAGTGACGGGAGGAGCACATGCCAGAGTTTGGTCCGCATTTCCGGCAGTAAGTCGGATTCGTTCCCAGTGAGGGTTGGACTCCGCCAAGGTTGCCCTATGTCACTGATTCTGTTCATAACTTTTATGGACAGTATTTCTAGGCGCAGTCAAGGCATTGAGGTTGTCCGGTTTCGGGACCTCAGCATTGCGTCTCTGCTTTTTGCAGGCAACGTGGTGCTGTTGGCTTCTTCAAGCCATGATCTCTAGCTCTCACTGGAGCAGTTCTCAGCCGAATGTGAAGCGGTCGGGAGGAGGGTCAGCACCTCCAAATCTGAGGCCATGGTCCTCGGTCGGAAAAGGGTGGAATGCCCTCTCCGGATCGGGGATGGGATCCTGCCCCAAGTGGAGGAGTTCGAGTATCCTAGGGTCTTGTTGACGAGTGAGGGCAGGATGAAGCGCGAGATCGACAGGCGGATCTGTGCAGCGTCAGCAGTAATGCGGACTCTGTTCCGGTCTGTCGTGGTGAAGAGAGAGCTGAGCTAAAAGGCAAAGCTCTCAATTTACCGGTCGATCTACACTCCTACCCTCACCTGTGGTCACGAGCTATGGGTCGTGACCGAAAGAACGAGATCCCGGATACAAGCGGCCGAAATGAGTTTCCTCCGCAGGGTGTCCGGGCTCTCCCTTAGAGATAAGGTGAGAAGCTCGGTCATCCGAGAGAGACTCGGAGTAGAGCCGCTGCTCCTCCACGTTGAGAGGAGCCAGATGAGGTGGCTCGGGCATCTCATCAGGATGCTTCCTGGACGCCTCGCTGGGGAGGTGTTCCGGGCATGTCCCACCGGTAGGAGACCCCGTGGACGACCCAGGACGCGCTGGAGAGACTATATCTCTCAGCTGGCCTGGGAACGCCTTGGGATCCCCCGGGATGAGCTGGATGAAGTGGCTGGGGAGAGGGAAGTCTGGGAGTCCCTCCTAAAGCTGCTGCCCCCGCCACCCGGCCCTGGATAAGCGGAAGAAAATGGATGGATGGATGGATGGATTTTGTATTTATTTGGGGGGAATCAGCGATGTACTGAAGCTGCGATAAATGAACCGCGATATAGTGAGGGATTACTGTATATATTAAAAAAGAGCAGCAGTGGCATGGGGCCTCTCAAGCCTCAAACATCTCAAGCATTTTTTGCACGTTGGCTTGTTCGAATCGATTATTGCTCCAGTTTAGGTTGACCAGACGTCCTCTTTTTCCCAGACATGTCCTACTTCTGAGACCTAAGAAAATTTCTAGGGGGAATTTCAAAATTGTCCAGGATTTTGTTTTTTGACTGCCACCGCCAACTCCAGCACTGTCACCAACAGCCTCGCCCCCCTGCCGTTACGCTACTCCGGTTGCACCCGCCTCAAATGCAAAATATTTCCATACAAGACTCTTTGAGCGACCTGGCTTCTCAACAAGGTGGCGTGTTTTACTTCCACTCTCACTTGCTGAAGCCATTGTTATGAAAGACAATTTTTTTTGCGCATTAGTACTGAATTGGTACCGAAATTATCAGTTCTTTTGACAACATTACTCATGACTGTTCCACTGTTAAGTAGTCTTGCAGAGTCTTTGGTCCACCTTCAAGATCTCATGGCAGCAAAATAGAGGAAAAACGTTGTTTCTATTTTTCAGTTTGCTTCTTCACTATTGTGGCGTACAAAGGTTTATCATGGACAAAGACAGCAGACACCATTACTAAAACATTCAAAAGAGACACAACTCTTTGTGAGCACGCATGCAATGCATTATGTAGGGTTTTCCCTGCCAAACATTGCTCAACCATCTTTCTCTCACTTAACACAACATTTGTTGAAATGGAGAAATATTTATAAGGGTCTTTTTAACTAGAAAGCAAGTCAGTAGAACACAACTCTCCTGAGGGAATGATGATCTCTCTGA
The DNA here is from genome assembly GCF_024217435.2 of Syngnathus scovelli. Taxonomy (NCBI): domain Eukaryota; kingdom Metazoa; phylum Chordata; class Actinopteri; order Syngnathiformes; family Syngnathidae; genus Syngnathus; species Syngnathus scovelli. The sequence continues at coordinate 15,648,627 of NC_090858.1, forward strand.
TCAGCCAGTGGCTATTCTCCACTGAATTACTCCCTGGGCAGGACAAACCCCACACATTTTATCTCGGCTATACAGTTTTTTTTTTAATTAATATGCTCCAAGATATTTTAAAAGAGCCCCTTTAATTGCAATTGTAATTAATCTTGATATACACAATATAACTCTTATTCAAAAATTAAAGGAACACTTTGAAAATACATCAGATTTCAATGGTGAGAACAAAAATGTTGGATATCTATACTGATATGGACAGTTTAATGTCTCAGGAACAAAAAGATGCCACGTCTTTTGATGGAAATAAACGTTTTCAGCCTACAGAGGGCTCAGTATATAGACACCCCAAAAATCTAAGTGAAAAAATGCAGGCTCATCCATTTTGCCTAAATTAAATTTCTGCAACTCAAAATTATTTTCAATATCTTGTGTGGCCCCCACATGCTTGTATGCATGCTTGACAACGTCGCAGCATGCTCCTAATGAGACGACGAATGGTGTCTTGTGGGATGTCCTCCCAGATCTGTCTAAGGGCATCAGTGAGCTCCTGTAAAGTCTGAGGAGAAACCTGGCGCCGTCTGATGGACTGAAACATTATGTCCCAGAGGTGTTCTATCGGGTTTAGATCAGGTGATCGTGAGGGCCATTCAATTGTGTCAATTCCTTCATCCTCCACATGCTGTCTGCATACTCCTGCCACATGACGCCGGGCATTGTCGTGGATCAGGAGGAACCCAGGACCTACTGCATCAGCGTAGGGTCTGACCATGGGTGCAAGGATTTCATCCTGATACCTAATGGCAGTCAGACTGCCGTTCTCTAGCCTGTAGAGGTCTGTTCGTCCTTCCATGGAAATGCCTCCCTCGACCATCACTGACCCACCATCGAACCGGTCATGCTGAATGATGTTGCAGGCGGACTTGCCAATTCTGGTGTTCTATGGCAAATGCCAATTGAGGTCCACGGTGCTGAGCAGTGAGCACAGGGTACACTACAGGACATCGTGCCCTGATGCCACCCTCGTGAAGTCTGTTTCAGACTGTTTGGACAGAAACATTCACACCAGTAGCCTGCTGGAAGTCATTCTGTAGGGCTCGGGCAGTGCTCAACCTGTTTCTCCTTGCACAAAGCAGCAGATATCGGTCCTGCTGATGGAATGAGGACCGTCTCCGGCCCTGTCCAGCTCTCCTAGAGTAACTGCCTGCCTCCTGGAATCTCTTCCATGCTCTGGAGATTGTACTGGGAGACACATCAAATCTTCTTGCAACAGCACGCATGGATGTGCCATCCTGGAGGAGTTGGACAAACTGCTCAACTTCAGGAGGGTTAAGAAATCGCCTCATGCTCCCAGTCATGATAATGACTCTAGCTAAAGCCAACACGCTGAAAACCAGTTTAAAAAGACCAAGAGGGAGGAACTTGAAACGGCCTCCACCTGCAAAAGCAGTCCTGTTTTGGGGACCATCTCGTTGTTGCCCCTCTAGTGCACCTGTTGTTAATTCCATCAACACCAATGCAGCTGAAACTGATTAACAACTCCCTCTGCCGCGTACCTGACCAAAACCTTATCAGAAAAGTGTAATTGAATTTATGCCATACCGTGATAAAAAAAACGATTCCTTTATTTTTTTGAGCAGTGTATATATACTATATATATATATATATATATATATATATATATATATATATATATATATATATATATATATATATATATATATATATATATATATATATATATATATATATATATATATATTACTGAAACTGTTGACAATTCTGACGTGAATGCGCATTTTGCTACTTCTGCAAATGTTCGTAAATGTTTGCCTCTCAATGAGATGGGGACTTTAGGCCCAGATGGGATCTGCACAATGTTCCTCAAAAACCATGTTTTTGTCCCCATGCAATATCTCACAGAACTCTTCTATCTATCGCAACAAACACTTGAAATACTGGTTATCTGGAAACATGTGTATAATTCCACTGCCCAAACCTGGGAAGCCTATCAGTCAACGCAAATCATTTTGACCAATCAGCCTTCTTTCGCCTGTTGAGAAAACTCGTGACATTTTATTACTTCTGGCACTGATGGAAAACCTTTCAACCATCAACATGGTTTCAAAAAGCACCACAGTAAGACATCAGCGATCTATGCTGGAACCAACCAGATCAGCTCAAGAAAACTGCAGATATGATTGTTTTTTACCAGAGACCTGACCAACTATGATGTAATTTTCAGTTGACAGGTGGTAAAATGGCAGTCCACTGAGATGGATAAAAATGGGTTAATTTTGCTGCTTAATTCGTATTCCACAAACACAATATTAATCAGAATGCTGTGTTTAGACACGTAGTGGCACATAAAACATATTATTGTAAAGCGAATTTTTGGGTTAACTTCGCCTTTAATCAGGAATAAAAAGGCTCATTGGACCATTGCCATTTCCCTCAAAAGCTTTTGACACTAAGCCATTCAAATCTACTCAGACTAAGACTTATCACTCACCCATAAATGCTGAGGATTTTGATTGTTGATTTTGATTTTTTACTCTTGGCAGGTCAGGCATATTTTGGGGTTTTTCTATGAATAAAGCGTTATCAACCAGTTTCTACCTGCCTTCATCCCTGCCTTTTGGTGTCCTACGTCACACTGCAGCTGAGGATGGCATTGTTGGATGTCAACAAAATATTACCTTGGATGACTACCCTCTATGGAGAGAGATCTGTGTTATTCACTAGGGGTGCAACGGTACATATAACCCACGATAAGGTCTGTGCCTCCATTTTTGCGCCACGGTTTTTGAACCTTTTTTGAACGAATCGTTCACTCACGAGCCATCACTAACAGCAACACACACATAAATTGAGTATGTGCCGATGCCACAACATGAAATCTCAAAATTCTCCGATTTGCCACGCATGCACGATTAGCCTTGCGGAAACTGACCTGTGGTTTGGTAATCCTGTTACAATTCGCTCGGTATTTAATGTTGGACAATTTCCCACGGAACATCTCTCACGTGACACCGGTGTGCCGCGGCACACTGGTTGGGAAACACTGCATTAGGGCATATTGTGAGAGGACAGAATGGTTCAATATTTTGCTGTGTACCGTGTACCGTACATATATTGAGGTTTTCATACTGTTGCGTGTAGTTTGAGATGTCCGTTGTTGAGCAAGCAAAACAAAGATGTGGAATAACAGTTGGTTCTTTATTAGTAAGATCTTGGGTTGTTTAATGGTGGCCAGTACACAAGGCATGGCAGCAGATGTGTGTGTGTGTGTGTGTGTGTGTGTGTGTGTGTGTGTGTGTGTGTGTGTGTGTGTGTGTGTGTGTGTGTGTGTGTGTGTACTTGTTTTTATTAGTATGGGGGGTCCGAAGACAGGGAGCCCACCAACAAAGTGGGGCCCTGTGTCGTTGTGGGGTCCAAAATCATGGACCCCACTCGGGAAACCACTCTAAAACAGCTTGAAATGCTCTAACAACATGCCTCACGAATTTTTTTCACTTACCCCTCATGGTCGCAATGTTGAGAATTGTGTGTGTGAAGTGTGTGTGCTCAGTAGCGGCCCCCCGACCATGGCAAGTGGTATTGCAAGTATACACACTACCGGAAGTGTGTGTGATTCAACCAATCAGGGCACCTCGTGATCCGAGTGTTGATTAAGAAAATAAAATGCTATTTCCTGTAGATTTAAACCAGGTAATTATTATTTTAGTAACCATAGCAGCTAAAATAATACTGTAAACATAAAATTCCTGCATTACAATTGCAATTTATCTACGTTATTTAATATTCATTACACTTGCTTTATAAAAATACGCTCATTCTATTAGGCTTATTTTAAAAACTGTCTCGTGCATTTTTCATGTTCTAAACATAAAAATAAAGGTATAAATAAATAGTATTTTATTCTTTACCATCAGTTTACATATTAGTTAAATCAGCATCTCGTGCATTTTTCATGTTCTAAACATAAAAATAAAGGTATAAATAAATAGTAATTTATTCTTTACCATCAGTTTACATATTAGTTAAATCAGCAGGTATTGCATGTGTTAGCTTCATGCGGCTAAAACCACCAGCTTAACGTCACTTCGCCACGTGTGACGCCGCCAGACTGAGACTGCTCCGCGACGAAGACACGCTGCTCATAACGAAACACAACATACACGGTGAGTAAATCAACTGCATGTAAATACTAAGTACAAGAAACTGATGTAGAAATGCTTTTTGTCCAGACCCCGAGGGGTTTATATGCAATGATTATGGCTTCGGATTCGGTATATTGTCACTCGGATGGCGTAACGTTTTCCCCTCAGACAGTCCGGCTTTTTAACTTGTTATTCATCTTAGCTTGCAGTGGTTTTAAAAACAATGGTGTAAAAGAGAACGACAGAATGTATAATTTCTCCGTGTTATATTCAGGATGATTTCGATGTGCTAATGTTTCATAATTGCTAAGCCCAGAACCGGACTCTGGCCGTAATTGCCGAAACCACTTCAAAACTCGTCAAACACGTGTGTGCTCAGTGTTATGATATATCTGCATGTCTTCTGTATTTCTCGGTGGTTTTCTATCATGTAAGAATGCTTTCTTTAAATAACACAAGCATTCTGACGCAAATAAAACTATCCGGAAACTAGCTTATTGGCTAATTAGCTACCGCTAATCAGGATGCTACGTTCACTTTTCAAACACAAACATAATAAAAACGAGTTGGTAGCTCCTGAAAAGTATAACGAGTTATACTGGTAAAACTATTGAAATAACTTTTCTTTGGATGCAGCACCTGGTTGGAACTGTGACTAGTTAAAAGTAACAAAGCTCAGCTTCAAACCGACAAACATTTTCATTAATATATCAGTATTTTCTGAAAAATATTCTTTCTTTAATCACTCTTGTTCTGTTAGTTCTCAGGCCAGGCTTATTCCTTCAGTCTTTATACAGTGGATGATTACAAATCTTTTAAAATTAATATAGAGTGCTTGTTAAAGTTCTCTCTGCCATGTTTTGAATTATTTTTTAGAGCCAGAAATGTCCAAAAGGAAAGCAAGAAAAAAGCCTGCTGATGAAGCAGCCTTTTACATTTAATCCTCAAAGGACAAACCTGGACTAGTGGAAAGATTTATTGATGATCAAAAAGGTAATAAACTCATTTTTAGACCATTTATCCATTAAGTATATATTTATTTATTTTATAAAACAACACAAAAAACAATCAAATTCAGATTGGTTGTTGTGTTTCTGTTTCTAAGCGAGAACTTAGTATTAAAATTGTAAGATAACACCACAATTATTTGGTTAAAGGTGTATCTTAAAGAAATATTTTCTCATAACCAATGGTTTTATATAAAATGTCCTTGCAGGAAGAGGCGTGTTTGCTACCCAGCACTTTGAACAAGGAGAGTTCATCTTATAATACAGGGGTCAACTTCTGTCAGCAGAAAAATGCCAAACAAGCAAGTACTCTGAAAAGGAGAGTACATTTCTCTTTGACTTTGAATGGCAGAATCATTACTGGTGGTATGTATATCCAAATATTTTCTATACAATAATTATGAACTCTAGAAAGAGACTGGAATAAAATACCCTAAATTAGTGAGTCACTCAGAAGCAATATTTCAATAACACATCAGGATTGTGGCATTAACAATTTTTTTTATTTAGTGCTATGATGTTCAAAAAGACATTGTTTCCCTCTCAACTTTTCTTTTGAAATGTTGCAAGTTTTTATTTCTGTAAGCCAACTTTTATTTTACTAAAAAACTAGTTATATGATACAAAATGTTTGATTTCTGTTTTTTCTTTCCTAGTATTGATGCATCAACAGAGGATGGCTCTCTTGGAAGATTAGTGAATGACAACCACAAGTCTCCAAACTGCACCATGAAAAAAATAGTAAATGACGAGCCCCATTTGTGCCTTTTTGCCATCAAAAACATAGAAATGGGAACTGAAATCAATTACAACTATGGTGATTGTAAATGGCCATGGCGTGAAAAAGTAAGTCAGTAAGATCAAGTATGCAAGTTGGAATATTAATTTGTTATTAAAAAAAGGAAGATTTTTGTCTCTTTTATTTGAATTACTCTCAGTATGATGTTGGTAAGTTATTTGTGGTTTTGATTCCAGGTGACAGGCTCTCAGGCTCCTGTTGACGGTGCGCTGCCTGAACCAGCCAGAACTTGGCAGGACTCTGGCCCTGATGATAACATCAAACAAGATGCCAGCCAACAGGTAACATTCAGTTAGACTTTGTTGTAAGAAATAAACTTTGTAGACCTTTTCTTGTTCTCTTAGTTTACAGCTTTTAGTTGGAAAGCTGTTCTTTAGTCAGAAGGTACCTTAAACAGCATTCAGCCAACCATTGGATCACATGGTTTTAGTGGTTCTCCTCATAGAGCCCAAACGAACCAGTGGCACACACACCTATAGAAGGATTGTTGAAACATGCGCCCATGGGTGTCCAACCAAGCCAATCATTCACACACACATAACAGATTTCTGATGGCTACTTGTGGGGCCCTCCGTATGGATCTAAAGTTGTCTTGGTTATTCCAACCAAGCCAATCATTCACACACACACAATAACAGATTTCTGATGGCTACTTGTGGGGCTCTCCGTATGGATCGAAAGTTGTCTCATGTTTTTAGATCATATTTTGGTTATGGACATTATGGAGGCTGATTATATTACAGCTATAGTTCCACACATCCTCAACAGCAAAACGACTAAAGTGTCATGCTGAAGGATGCTCCACTACATCCATAAAGATGCTGTTATAGGACCTGATTAGACATCAGGTCTGACTGGAACACTTTAGTTAGAAAAGCTTGTTTGGTTTTGGGGACTAACTTCACATGATTTAACTATACAGGTCTTGAGTCTGTCATTTGTGGTGTCTGTATGATGTTGGTAAGTTATTTGTGGTTTTAATTCCAGGTGACAGGCTCTCAGGCTCCTGTTGACGGTGCTCTGCCTGAACCAGCCAGAACTTGGCAGGACTCTGACCCTGATGATAACATCAAACAAGATGCCAGCCAACAGGTAACATTCAGTTAGACTTTGTTGTAAGAAATCAACTTTGTAGACCTTTTCTTGTTCTCTTAGTTTACAGCTTTTAGTTGGAAAGCTGTTCTTTAGTCAGAAGGTACCTTAAACAGCATTCAGCCAACCATTGGATCACACGGTTGTAGTGATTCTCCTCATAGAGCCCAAACGAACCAGTGGCACACACACCTATAGAAGGATTGTTAAAACATGCGCCCATGGGTGTCCAACCAAGCCAATCATTCACACACACAACAGATTTCTGATGGCTACTTGTGGGGCCCTCCGTATGGATCTAAAGTTGTCTTGGTTATTCCAACCAAGCCAATCATTCACACACACACAATAACAGATTTCTGATGGCTACTTGTGGGGCCCTCCGTATGGATCGAAAGTTGTCTCATGTTTTTAGATCATATTTTGGTTATGGACATTATGGAGGCTGATTATATTACAGCTATAGTTCCACACGTCCTCAACAGCAAAATGGCTAAAGTGTCATGCTGAATGATGGTCCACTACATCCATAAAGATGCTGTTATAGGACCTGATTAAACATCAGGTCTGACTGGAACACTTTAGTTAGAAAAGCTTGTTTGGTTTTGGGGACTAACTTCACATGATTTAACTATACAGGTCTTGAGTCTGTCATTTGTGGTGTCTGTATGATGTTGGTAAGTTATTTGTGGTTTTAATTCCAGGTGACAGGCTCTCAGGCTCCTGTTGACGGTGCGCTGCCTGAACCAGCCAGAACTTGGCAGGACTCTGACCCTGATGATAACATCAAACAAGATGCCAGCCAACAGGTAACATTCAGTTAGACTTTGTTGTAAGAAATAAACTTTGTAGACCTTTTCTTGTTCTCTTAGTTTACAGCTTTTAGTTGGAAAGCTGTTCTTTAGTCAGAAGGTACCTTAAACAGCATTCAGCCAACCATTGGATCACACGGTTTTAGTGGTTCTCCTCATAGAGCCCAAACGAACCAGTGGCACACACACCTATAGAAGGATTGTTGAAACATGCGCCCATGGGTGTCCAACCAAGCCAATCATTCACACACACATAACAGATTTCTGATGGCTACTTGTGGGGCCCTCCGTATGGATCTGAAGTTGTCTTGGTTATTCCAACCAAGCCAATCATTCACACACACACAATAACAGATTTCTGATGGCTACTTGTGGGGCCCTCCGTATGGATCAAAGGTTGCCTCATGTTTTTAGATCATATTTTGGTTATGGACATTATGGAGGCTGATTATATTACAGCTATAGTTCCACACATCCTCAACAGCTAAACGGCTAAAGTGTCATGCTGAAGGATGCTCCACTACATCCATAAAGATGCTGTTATAGGACCTGATTAGACATCAGGTCTGACTGGAACACTTTAGTTAGAAAAGCTTGTTTGGTTTTGGGGACTAACTTCACATGATTTAACTATACAGGTCTTGAGTCTGTCATTTGTGGTGTCTGTATGATGTTGGTAAGTTATTTGTGGTTTTAATTCCAGGTGACAGGCTCTCAGGCTCCTGTTGACGGTGCTCTGCCTGAACCAGCCAGAACTTGGCAGGACTCTGACCCTGATGATAACATCAAACAAGATGCCAGCCAACAGGTAACATTCAGTTAGACTTTGTTGTAAGAAATCAACTTTGTAGACCTTTTCTTGTTCTCTTAGTTTACAGCTTTTAGTTGGAAAGCTGTTCTTTAGTCAGAAGGTACCTTAAACAGCATTCAGCCAACCATTGGATCACATGGTTTTAGTGATTCTCCTCATAGAGCCCAAACGAACCAGTGGCACACACACCTATAGAAGGATTGTTGAAACATGCGCCCATGGGTGTCCAACCAAGCCAATCATTCACACACACATAACAGATTTCTGATGGCTACTTGTGGGGCCCTCCGTATGGATCTAAAGTTGTCTTGGTTATTCCAACCAAGCCAATCATTCACACACACACAATAACAGATTTCTGATGGCTACTTGTGGGGCCCTCCGTATGGATCGAAAGTTGTCTTGGTTATTCCAACCAAGCCAATCATTCACACACACATAATAACAGATTTCTCATGGCTACTTGTGGGGCCCTCCGTATGGATCGAAAGTTGTCTTGGTTGTTCCAACCAAGCCAATCATTCACACACACATAATAACAGATTTCTGACAGCTACTTGTGGGGCCCTCCGTATTGACCGAAGGTTGTCTCATGTTTTTAGATCATATTTTGGTTATGGACATTATGGAGGCTGATTATATTACAGCTATAGTTCCACACATCCTCAACAGCAAAACGGCTAAAGTGTCATGCTGAAGGATGCTCCACTACATCCATAAAGATGCTGTTATAGGACCTGATTAGACATCAGGGCTGACTGGAACACTTTAGTTAGAAAAGCTTGTTTGGTTTTGGGGACTAACTTCACATGATTTAACTATACAGGTCTTGAGTCTGTCATTTGTGGTGTCTGTATGATGTTGGTAAGTTATTTGTGGTTTTAATTCAAGGTGACAGGCTCTCAGGCTCCTGTTGACGGTGCGCTGCCTGAACCAGCCACAACTTGGCAGGACTCTGACCCTGATGATAACATCAAACAAGATGCCAGCCAACAGGTAACATTCAGTTAGACTTTGTTGTAAGAAATAAACTTTGTAGACCTTTTCTTGTTCTCTTAGTTTACAGCTTTTAGTTGGAAAGCTGTTCTTTAGTCAGAAGGTACCTTAAACAGCATTCAGCCAACCATTGGATCACACGGTTTTAGTGGTTCTCCTCATAGAGCCCAAACGAACCAGTGGCACACACACCTATAGAAGGATTGTTAAAACATGCGCCCATGGGTGTCCAACCAAGCCAATCATTCACACACACAACAGATTTCTGATGGCTACTTGTGGGGCCCTCCGTATGGATCTAAAGTTGTCTTGGTTATTCCAACCAAGCCAATCATTCACACACACACAATAACATATTTCTGATGGCTACTTGTGGGGCCCTCCGTATGGATCAAAGGTTGCCTCATGTTTTTAGATCATATTTTGGTTATGGACATTATGGAGGCTGATTATATTACAGCTATAGTTCCACACATCCTCAACAGCTAAACGGCTAAAGTGTCATGCTGAAGCATGCTCCACTACATCCATAAAGATGCTGTTATAGGACCTGATTAGACATCAGGTCTGACTGGAACACTTTAGTTAGAAAAGCTTGTTTGGTTTTGGGGACTAACTTCACATGATTTAACTATACAGGTCTTGAGTCTGTCATTTGTGGTGTCTGTATGATGTTGGTAAGTTATTTGTGGTTTTAATTCCAGGTGACAGGCTCTCAGGCTCCTGTTGACGGTGCTCTGCCTGAACCAGCCAGAACTTGGCAGGACTCTGACCCTGATGATAACATCAAACAAGATGCCAGCCAACAGGTAACATTCAGTTAGACTTTGTTGTAAGAAATAAACTTTGTAGACCTTTTCTTGTTCTCTTAGTTTACAGTTTTTAGTTGGAAAGCTGTTCTTTAGTCAGAAGGTACCTTAAACAGCATTCAGCCAACCATTGGATCACACGGTTTTAGTGGTTCTCCTCATAGAGCCCAAACGAACCAGTGGCACACACACCTATACATGGATATTTGAAACATGCGCCCATGGGTGTCCAACCAAGCCAATCATTCACACACACATAACAGATTTCTGATGGCTACTTGTGGGGCCCTCCGTATGGATCGAAAGTTGTCTTGGTTATTTCAACCAAGCCAATCATTCACACACACATAACAGATTTCTCATGGCTACTTGTGGGGCCCTCCGTATGGATCGAAAGTTGTCTTGGTTATTCCAACCAAGCCAATCATTCACACACACATAATAACAGATTTCTGACGGCTACTTGTGGGGCCCTCCGTATTGACCGAAGGTTGTCTCATGTTTTTAGATCATATTTTGGTTATGGACATTATGGAGGCTGATTATATTACAGCTATAGTTCCACACATCCTCAACAGCAAAACGGCTAAAGTGTCATGCTGAAGGATGCTCCACTACATCCATAAAGATGCTGTTATAGGACCTGATTAGACATCCAGAACTGACTGGAACACTTTAGTTAGAAAAGCTTGTTTGGTTTTGGGGACTAACTTCACATGATTTAACTATAGAGGTCTTGAGTCTGTCATTTGTGGTGTCTGTATGATGTTGGTAAGTTATTTGTGGTTTTAATTCCAGGTGACAGGCTCTCAGGCTCCTGTTGATGGTGCGCTGCCTGAATCAGCCAGAACTTGGCAGGACTCTGACCCTGATGATAACATCAAACAAGATGCCAGCCAACAGGTAACATTCAGTTAGACTTTGTTGTAAGAAATAAACTTTGTAGACCTTTTCTTGTTCTCTTAGTTTACAGCTTTTAGTTGGAAAGCTGTTCTTTAGTCAGAAGGTACCTTAAACAGCATTCAGCCAACCATTGGATCACACGGTTTTAGTGGTTCTCCTCATAGAGCCCAAACGAACCAGTGGCACACACACCTATAGATGGATTGTTGAAACATGCGCCCATGGGTGTCCAACCAAGCCAATCATTCACACACACATAAAAGATTTCTGATGGCTACTTGTGGGGCCCTCCGCATGGATCGAAAGTTGTCTTGGTTATTCCAACCAAGCCAATCATTCATACACACATAATAACAGATTTCTGATGGCTACTTGTGGGGCCCTCCGTATGGATCTAAAGTTGTCTTGGTTATTCCAACCAAGCCAATCATTCACACACACATAATAACAGATTTCTGATAGCTACTTGTGGGGCCCTCCGTATGGATCGAAGGTTGTCTCATGTTTTTAGATCATATTTTGGTTATGGACATTATGGAGGCTGATTATATTACAGCTATAGTTCCACACATCCTCAACAGTTAAACGGCTAAAGTGTCATGCTCAAGGATGCTCCACTACATCCATAAAGATGCTGTTATAGGACCTGATTAGACATCCAGAACTGACTGGAACACTTTAGTTAGAAAAGCTTGTTTGGTTTTGGGGACTAACTTCACATGATTTAACTATACAGGTCTTGAGTCTGTCATTTGTGGTGTCTGTATGATGTTGGTAAGTTATTTGTGGTTTTAATTCCAGGTGACAGGCTCTCAGGCTCCTGTTGATGGTGCGCTGCCTGAATCAGCCAGAACTTGGCAGGACTCTGACCCTGATGATAACATCAAACAAGATGCCAGCCAACAGGTAACATTCAGTTAGACTTTGTTGTAAGAAATAAACTTTGTAGACCTTTTCTTGTTCTCTTAGTTTACAGCTTTTAGTTGGAAAGCTGTTCTTTAGTCAGAAGGTACCTTAAACAGCATTCAGCCAACCATTGGATCACACGGTTTTAGTGGTTCTCCTCATAGAGCCCAAACGAACCAGTGGCACACACACCTATAGATGGATTGTTGAAACATGCGCCCATGGGTGTCCAACCAAGCCAATCATTCACACACACATAACAGATTTGTGATGGCTACTTGTGGGGCCCTCCGTATGGATCTAAAGTTGTCTTGGTTATTCCAACCAAGCCAATCATTCACACTCACATAATAACAGATTTCTGATGGCTACTTGTGGGGCCCTCCGTATGGATCGAAGGTTGTCTCATGTTTTTAGATCATATTTTGGTTATGGACATTATGGAGGCTGATTATATTACAGCTATAGTTCCACACATCCTCAACAGCTAAACGGCTAAAGTGTCATGCTGAAGGATGCTCCACTACATCCATAAAGATGCTGTTATAGGACCTGATTAGACATCCAGAACTGACTGGAACACTTTAGTTAGAAAAGCTTGTTTGGTTTCGGGGACTAACTTCACATGATTTAACTATACAGGTCTTGAGTCTGTCATTTGTGGTGTCTGTATGATGTTGGTAAGTTATTTGTGGTTTTAATTCCAGGTGACAGGCTCTCAGGCTCCTGTTGATGGTGCGCTGCCTGAACCAGCCAGAACTTGGCAGGACTCTGACCCTGATGATAACATCAAACAAGATGCCAGCCAACGGGTAACATTCAGTGCGACTTTGTTGTAAGAAATAAACTTTGTAGACCTTTTCTTGTTCTCTTAGTTTACAGCTTTTAGTTGGAAAGCTGTTCTTTAGTCAGAAGGTACCTTAAACAGCATTCAGCCAACCATTGGATCACACGGTTTTAGTGGTTCTCCTCATAGAGCCCAAACGAACCAGTGGCACACACACCTATAGATGGATTGTTGAAACATGCGCCCATGGGTGTCCAACCAAGCCAATCATTCACACACACATAACAGATTTCTGATGGCTACTTGTGGGGCCCTCCGTATGGATCTAAGGTTGTCATGGTTATTCCAACCAAGCCAATCATTCACACACACATAACAGATTTCTGAAATATGGTTTCTTGTGGCTTCTTTGTTGTAAATTTTGGAGCCTTTTCCATGTTTTATATGTAAAATTTCCTGTGATATAAGGTTTTGGCATATTTCAGAGGATGTGTACAGCACCGGTCGTCTACCAGTTAAGATATTGGACAGAAATTTTAATTATTTTGAGCAAAGAAATTCTAGTCTTTATATTAATACAGCATATAAGAGTAGCTTGCAGAAACTAACAACACATTTCTTTTAATTCCCTCCATAGAGCTATCAATTATCAAAGGAGTTTCTCAAAGTGGACTACTCAGACAGTGATGATACTGACAATGATTCCCAAAAGGACTGCTCTGTACCTCTGCAAATCAATCTGCTCAAAACAAGAGTATATTAAATTTGACCAAGCATTCTTATACAGGTGCAGTTAATTTTTGTTTTAGAATATTGCTATACTGTGTTTTTTTTCTGTACTTAAAAATCATCATTTCAGATGGGCTGATCCCAGAAGTGATAGAAGTGACCTCTTGTACCTCCGCATCTCGTGGCCCAAGTAATGAAAAGTCTGCCAAAAAGGGAGGTGAGTTTAGAGTAATCCTTTTCAATATATAACTTTATCACAGTTGCTTTTAAATTGCCCAATTGTTACTACTGTATCAGTATCTAATTATCCTCACATATGCTGCTTACTAAGATTTAGATGACCCAAGCAAGATATATTAAACACCACTTGACTTTTTTTCTTAGACATGTAAGGTCTAAACTTTTGAATTTTGTCATAAAATCAAAATTGACCCATCCTTTCTCATGTGAGTTACAGGTCATTGCTAACCTTGATTATATGTGAGATGTTTGTTTACATCTATTTTTAAATAGAGGTAATGTATACATGACACATTTACCTCAAAAGAGAGAAAGAAAAATTGCTCTAGATTAACCTATTAGTGAATATGCAAATTCACACATTGTCACACCAAGGCAGATACCATTCTTATACAGCTTGCATTTAATTTTTTACACATTATATATTTCCAAATTTACTTTTATCATCTTTGTTTGTCCATGTGTAGCACGTTATCAAAGCAAATTCCCCATACATGTAAAACACTGTCTGAAAAAAGTTTTTCTCTGATTTTTATTTTTTATTTTCCCTGATTTTGCAACAACTTGTATCTGTTCTTAATGGTTTTGTCAGAGAAATGGTGCATCCCAATGTGCTGCCATGGTGGAGTTTGACTGCCTGTGCAACCTCTGTAGGGTCCAGGAATTGCTTCATCTACCAGCAGTGACATTCTGGTCAAATGCAAAACTGCTTAAAAGTAATCAAGAAAATGAGAGACCTCTTTCCCCCACCACCAAAACTGGGGGCATTCTAATGTTACCCTTTTGTGCATCTATTTTTAATTTTGTTAATATCAAAACAGCTGACACTGAAGACCACCTAGCAACTTAAATGACCGGATTAATATCTCAGATATTAACTGATTTACTTATGTCTATTGTAGGCTCATCACTGTTGACAAAGATAGTTGACGTTATAAAATATCTCATTTGAATTATATTGTCGGATAATTGTACATAAAGTGAATGTATTCTTTATGCAATTTTGTTCTAATTAAGTTGTAAACTAAAAAGTGCTCTTCCTATGCCCTTAGGTAACGGAAAAGTTGTGAAAAGAAGCTGGACCCCAGAGGAATGTGCTGCAGTAAATAAACATTCAAGGAAGTATATATTGACAAATCAGGTTCCTGGTAAGCTTGACTGCGAGAGATGCATTGCTGCAGAACCACAAGCACCGAGCTGTTAAGTACTTTGTCAAAAAGAGAATAACCACCATGAGGAGAAAATATGAGTGAAACAGCTTCCCTTAACAGAGATAGAAACACATGGCTGGTCCTGTTTCACCATTTGTTCACTATTTGTTTGTGATTTTTTTTATGCTCCACTTCTCCTGTTCGTAAATGTTAGATTAAATAAGTTCCTTTATTCATTGGCTACATTTGTAATGTGTCCATTTAAAATTTTGACTCGACAATTATTACTTGTAAATCCTGTGTACTTTATAGTTAGCTAAAATGCAGAATTTAAATATTTTAAAATGTACCAATATGACTGAACAAATTGAAGAATATTAAGACTGTGACCAAGGAAAATGGACCAGAATCTGAATAAAGACTTCAGAATGTATTTTAGAATGCACATTTCAATGTATATCTAGTATATTTAGCCAGATGAAAGTATTAATAACACTAACAAAATTTTTAGGTTTTCTCAAATGATTAAGTCCACACAAATGCATGTTTGGGTTAGATTAGGGTTGGGGTTGAACTTGATAGATCCTCTTTATAAAGGCAGACCTAACAAGTCTTAAATCTTAACAGCAAGCTCCATAACTGGCTAAAAAAATAATGTGTGTATAGGTAGACCTCTTAAGGTTGAAATATTAAAAGCGATCCCCATAACTGACTAAAAATCTCATGTGTGTAAAGGTGGACCCCGCAAAGCCGGAATGTTAGAAACAGGCCCCAGATATGACTGAAAAACTGACATGAAAAAAAAAGTTTCAAATTGTGTTTATTGAAAGTGATTTTTAGTAACAAGATTTTTTTTGGGAGTTGCCTGATTTTTTTCATAGTTCTTGGACCACTAGAAAGGGTGGACCCCAGAACTCGGTAAATTAAGTTGGGTCCTGCAGAGGGAGGTTAACAAGGATGTGTGTATGTGTGTGTGCGTGCGTGCGTCCGTGCGTGCGTGTGTGTGTGTGTGTGTGTGCGTGTGTGCGTGCGTGCGTGCGCGCGCGTGTGTGTGTGTGTGTGTGGTTCTGCAACAGACAGAAATACAGCACGTAAGTCAACGTTCAACTTCTGATGTCACACAACACTAGTAGATGGCACACATTACATAAGTAACTGCGCGTAACGGTTCTGCTACACTAAACAACCCTTAAATGAGATACTCTCTGCAACACACCAAACATAAGTCATCGAGACAACAAAATACATTTGCTGGCGACCGTTAGACGCTGTGCCGCTGTGTAACGGCGACTCGTACGATGCGAGGCAAACTTAAAGGAGCGCGCCGGAGCTGTCAATCAAACCGCGATCGGACAAACGGCACAACAGTGGACAGTGGTAACAATGAAATGGATATACTAACTTTGTGTCAAAGACGCACACGATCACAGCAACATACTCAGTCGATACCAGCAACCTTTAACTTACCGCTGTGCACAAGTGAATGGGTATAATGTCTAGACCCCGAATGTAAGACGACCCCACTTTTTCAGTGTTATTTCAATGCAAAAAAACATTGTCTTATATTCGGGCCAATGCGGTATTTATATTAATTTTACATTATTTTCTCTATGTCGTTTATACTATTAATATAGTATCTACATGTGTGAAACTATTATTTAATCTTCTAATGATAACATATGCACTTATATGGTTTAATATACATTTATTGATACACAAAAAATGTATGTTAAAAATTAGAGAGTGACACTACTTCGCAGATTTTCACCTATCGCGGGTGGTCTTGAAACCAATTATCCGTGAGAAACAAGGGATTACTGTATGGTTTAATATTATTTATTATTAGTCTTGCTTGCTTTCATAGATGTGTGACTGTAAGTGAACCATATCATTGGCTGGACACCTGTCAATCACTGATTTACACTACAAAAAGGCACAGAAAGAAAATCATTCGTCCACTTAATTCGTCCATCTAATTAATTAGATTAGATTACATCTAACATTAGATATTAATTTACAGTTTATGCTGAATTTTATTTTGTGTGCAGCATAGAGTTTCTTGTGCACAGAGACTGCGTGAGCAGTGCGCAATTGCTGATGCCTAATGTAAAAAAAACTAAAGTTTAGAGGTAGATGTTCGTTGGTAGAGATACCATTGTATTATCGATCCATCCATCCATCCATCCATCTATCCATCCATCCATCCATCCATCCATCCATCCATCCATCCATCCATCCATCCATCCATCCATCCATCCATCCATCCATCCATCCATCCATCCATCCATCCATCCATCCATCCATCCATCCATCCATCCATCCATCCATCCATCCATCCATCCGGTGGTGAGCCCATGGGAAGGGGAACCCACGTTCCCGAGCCCGGCCGCCAGACGCTCGCCTTCGAGCCCCAACTCTAGGCCTGGCTCCAGATTATGTCGCGTCAGTGTGTGGCCAGCATTGATGTAAACAAGTCCAGCTGTCATCGAGTTGTAGTATGTGCTGCCATCCATGCAATGTCTTTTTCATGCGCCTCCTAGTTCATTTTAACAATTATTTTTAATTGTAGAGCTTATGACTGGGTACGTCCGGTGTTGTGCCAAAGTAGGTACCCCCGTGATCATCTCCTGCTGCAGGAGCGTACACGCAATGAGTGAAAGGCGAAAGCCGTTGCTGTGGGGTAGACAGCGTGTTTTCAAAAAAAACATGAAGAATACACTTTTGTGTTTGTCAATTTCCATCTTTAGAAGCTAGGTTCCTTTTATTTTATTTTAGTTTTTTATGTTCTCACTCGCATTATGTGCAAGGTGAGCACAGCAGAGTAAGCACAGCTGGTTGAAAACAAGTGGTCAACTGTAAACTGGTTGACATCGCTAGGAGTCGGGCAGAAAAGCACAACATTTATTTATATAGCCCTAAATCACAGACAAGTCTCAAAGGGCTTCACATGTACAAAAATTGACAATTATTCTCAACATCCCCTGATCATAAACTCCCAGGAGGGCAAGGAAAACCCCCCAAAAACTCTACTGGGGAAAATGAGAAACCTTGAGAAGAGACCACACATGGGACGATCCCCCTTCCATGATGACCATGCTGCAATGGATGCAGAGAGGGCACATAGAACAAATGATGTAGAACAATCCAAAGAAAAAGTGGATGCCCATATTCAGGGCAGGACAGAGAACACAAACTCCAGCCGAATCGCCCAACACAGGTTAATTAAAGGCCATAGCATAAAATTGTATCTTTCGTCGTCTTAAATGTTTCTACTGAGGTAGCAGTTCTGATATCTATCGGTAGGGCATTCCAAAGGTCTGGAGCCCGAGTGTGCAGGCATCTTTGCGTTTTGGGTTGACTGAACAACAAAGCACGGCCCTTCTCTGGTTAGGCAGGTGGCCTCAGCTTTGGTACTCAGATGGACGTAACCTGAGACTATGTACAGTGTCCATAAACTAAAATATAAAAATATTTAGATGAATTTATTTCTTTTTAAATGCAGCACATTTCTCATTGTAAGATTAACATTCCTTCTACACGCTTCTAATGTATTAAGTGTATGAGACAGTAGTTCTACCTTAAAAACATATAAAATATTTACAAGGTTTGAATGTTATGCTGTGTTTGTTCTCTCATGTTTAAGAACGAAGACGAGAGAACATGGAAAATGTATGTGAAAAGGGAAACAGAGGAAAGGACAAACGAAGAATTGGGTGAGGTGTCTCCTTAGCAGCTGATTTAAGAGCCTCGAAAAATGACCAATCATCCCTCAACAGTCCAGTGGATTAGAAACAAAGATTGTCCCAAGATGTAGGTTAAGATATTTTATAATGAAATGAGTTAATGAGAGTCTGAAAAAAATGTTTTAATGATTATATTAATACAGCAAATGTAACTTGAAAAGCAACATGCACCTGTCAAAATGCGCCAAGAACAAAAAATTACAACCACTAAATACAGTATTATTTAGGGTGATCTGAATTTAGAGTGTTTTAAAGGGGATGATCTCCTTTAATCAATTAAGCAACACAATCCTTTTCACTCCATCACTCAATCCCCCTCAACAGTAGAACTACGTTAAAAGACAGAGTCATGTACCGCTTTAGTTACCATGACTACGTGTACATGCAGATGCAGTCAATAACCATTTTAAAACACGAATATTGGGAGTATTCAGGTCCTTAAAGATCATGTAAACACAAACAGAAACCCAGGTATGCGCAATCCCTGATACACACACGCACACACACACACACACACACACACACACACACACACACACACACACAATGGGCATATATATACGTATGGATGGAGGGACCATCATGGGAGGACAAGCCCCTACATGGGATGTACCACCGAAACATAGCTGAAGTGGCTGATATCCAGAAATCCTACCAATGGCTAGAAAGAGCTGGTCTGAAGGACAGCACAGAGGCACTGATCCTGGCTGCACAAGAACAGGCCTTGAGCACCAGAGCAATAGAGGCCCAAATCTACCACACCAGACAAGACCCCAGGTGCAGATTGTGCAAAGAAGGTCCTGAGACAATCCAGCACATAACTGCAGGGTGTAAGATGCTGGCAGGTAAAGCATACATGGAGCGCCATAACCAAGTAGCTGGAATAGTGTACAGGAACATCTGTGCAGAGTATGGACTGGAAGTCCCAAAATCCAAGTGGGAAACACCTCCAAAGGTGGTAGAGAATGACCGAGCCAAGATCCTCTGGGACTTCCAGATCCAGACAGACAGAATGGTAATGGCGAACCAACCGGACATTGTGGTGGTGGACAAAGAGCAGAGGAAAGCCGTTGTGGTTGACATAGCCATCCCGAATGATGGTAACATTAGGAAAAAGGAACATGAGAAACTTGAGAAATATCAAGGGCTCAGAGAAGAGCTGGAGAAGACCTGGAGAGTGAAGACTTCAGTGGTACCTGTGGTCATTGGAGCACTAGGGGCAGTAACCCCCAAACTGGAGGAGTGGCTGAAACAGATCCCAGGAAAAACATCTGACATCTCAGTCCAGAAAAGTGCAGTACTAGGAACAGCAAAGATACTGCGTAGAACCCTCAAGCTCCCAGGCCTCTGGTAGAGGACCCGAGCTGGAAGGGAAAAAGAGACCACCCACAAGGGGTGAGGAGTAGTTTTTTTTTTTTTTTTTTAATATATATATATATATATATATATATATATATATATATATATATATATATATATATATATATATATATATATATATTGTCACTTCAAATTAAGACAGCAACAGTGCTAAGTGAATCACTGTGCTGCCCTGGATATCTTATGTAATACTAAAATATTTCAATACTAAAACTATGTTAAAAGACAAATCCCAATAGCTTTTTTTTATTTGGACCAAATCAATTGAATTTATGTACATATAAATAGCTGCTATTAAATTAAAAAACAGCTGTCCAGTAGTGTCACCTCAAATTAAGACAGTAACAGTGCTAAGTGAATCACTGTGCTGCTCAGGATGTCTTATATAATACCAAAATATTTCAACACTAAAACTATGTTAAAAGACAAATCCCTATAGCTGTTATTATTTAAAGCACTAAGATAAGATATTCTTTCATATGTATTCCATAATGTGTCACGTCCCACTACTCAAGAATCGGAATGAGAGCTGGTCTTCTTTCCTCAAACTGTTCGTGCATGAGCATGTTAAGGAGAGGTTAAATGAGTAATCTAACTGAGGGCAAACCAAAACATCAAGGTCACACTCCATTAGAGTAAATGCTAGTACCTCCAAAATGCCAAAGTAAAAGCTGATGATACTAAAAAGACATGTCGTGTGTGGGTGTGTGCGTGTGTCTACGTGTGCGTGTGAGTGTGAGTGCGTGTGTGTGTGCGTGCATGCGTGTGCGCATGCGTGTGCGCTTTTGTTTATCAGGGCTGTCCTTGCTGATAGCAGGGATATTTTTGGAAATGTTCTATCTTATCACATCTGGTGAATACACAAACACACAAATATAGCATGTAGTAGGCACGTCCAGAGATTGACCCCTAGTGGTGCCCAAGCACGTGCCCTTATTTTGCTCAAGATGAGAAAATTAGAAAACCTGAGCCCATTTTTTTCCATTCATTAACAACATAAAAATGTAACCCACCAAACTGTTTTGACATTTGAGTTCTTGTGGGAATAGTGCTCCGCTCAGAATCGCAACGCGCGCAGTCCCTCCACCTAATCCCTCCTCCTCTTCTACCACTTTGGTTATGGGTCATTTTTAGACCAAGGTTCCTTGTACTGGTAGTACCTGATTATAAGAATTTTCTTGCCACCAGTCTTGTATTCACACACAGCAACTATGTGTACGCTCATAGGTCAAGGTAGTTCATCCAAATTAAACTGATGGTGAATGTCACAGAGGTGTCCAAACACTGGGCAGTAGACACCGACAAGGAGGAACACACGGGCAGGGTTTAAATACATGAGACAACGAGAGGAAGCAGGTGACAGACATTACGGTGATGGATGTGGCTGAGGGAAGTTTGTCGGCCGAGCGTGCTCTGGCACGGGCGTGACATACCAGCTCAGTGGCCTAGTAGTAGAGTGTCCGCCCTGAGACTGGAAGGTTGTGGGTTCAAACCCCGGCCGGGTCATACCAAAGACTATAAAAATGGGACCCAGTGCCTCCCTGCTTGGCACTCAGCATTAAGGGTTGGATTTGGGGTGTTAGATCACCAAATGATTCCCGAGCGCGGCACCGCTGCTGTTCACTGCTCCCCTCTCCCCCAGGGGATGGATCAAAATCACACGGGGATGGGTTAAATGCAGAGGACAAATTTCACCACACCCAGATGTGTGTGTGACGATCATTGGGACTTTGACTTTTAACTTTAACAAGCATGTTTAGTCTGATCGTGTCTCTTTAGGTTGAAATCCTTAAACAAGACAACCGTCTCTTTACAAATTAGACAAACACAATTGCTTTGATTTTTTCCATCCATCCATCCATCCATCCATCCATCCATCCATCCATCCATCCATCCATCCATCCATCCATCCATCCATCCATCCATCCATCCATCCATCCATCCATCCATCCATCCATCCATCCATCCATCCATCCATCCATCCATCCATCCATCCATCCATCCATCCATTCTCTATACCGTTTGTCCCCACGGGGGTCGAGGGCGTGCTGGAGCCTATCCCAGCAGTCATCGGGCAATAGGCGGGGGACATCCTAAACCTGTTGCCAGCCGATTGCAGGCCACACAGAGACAAACAAACACGTCAGTGCCTCCCCAGTGATGAACCTCACCGCACGTCACTGGGCCTCGCCATAGCTTACCTCTCTGAGCTTCTCCCACAACCTTTTTACTAACAAGCGTATAAGTGTATTAGATAGAAAAATCATGAAAAATCCATAGATACGCTGCACTGTACTACAAGTCTGTCTTTGTGTTTGTCCTACTGCTACATATGAAGTACTTTGTTACAAATGCAGCTGTTTTAAAATCCATCCGTCTGTCAGTTTGTCCGTGAGTCCGTCTGCCCTCCATCTGTCCCTCCATCCGTCCGTCCGTCCGTCCGTCCATCCATCCATCCATCCATCCATCCATCCATCCATCCATCCATCCATCCATCCATCCATCCATCCATCCATCCATCTTCCGTTTATCCGGGGTCGGGTCGCGGGTGCAACAGCTTTAGGAGGGACTCCCAGACTTCCCTCTCCCCAGCCACTTTGTCCAGCTCATCCCAGGGGAGCTCATGGGATTCCCACGCCACCTGAGAGACATGGATCCTCCCGCCTTTGGCCACCGCCCATCTTTCTTTGCACCTTTGGCCTCTCCCACCGGTGGTGAGCCCATGGGAAGGGGAACCCACATTCCCGGGCCCGGCCGCCTTACGCTCGCCTTCGAGCCCCAACTTTAGGCCTGGCTCCAGATTATGTCGCGTCAGTGTGTGGCCAGCATTGATGTAAACAAGTCCAGCTGTCATCGAGTTGGAGTATGTGCTGCCATCCATGCAATGTCTTTTTCGTGCGCCTCCTAGTTCATTTTAACAATTATTTTTAATCGTAGAGCTTATGACTGGGTACGTCCGGTGTTGTGCCAAAGTAGGTACCCCCGTGATCATCCCCTGCTGCAGGAGCATACACGCAATGAGTGAAAGGCGAAAGCCGTTGCTGTGCGGTAGACAGCGTGTGTTAGGTTCAGATTCAGCAAAAGGATCAGCAGACAAAACCAGTGAGACAGAATGTTGAGTCTTTTCTCGCGAGGAGTGCATCCAGACTTACAGCAATCCAATATACACTAAAGGTCTTGTTTACACTCCTCTATTTTTATTTAGGAATGCCCTACCTACAATGTGAGACTAGCCCCTGATAGGTGGGGGGGAAAGTGTGGTCTTTGTCTCATGAGAGAAGAAACGAGATTCTATGTGAAACTAGAAGTCGCAGACAGGATCCCATGAGAAACGAAAAGTGAATGTTATGGGAAACAAAGTAGTCATGTGAAAACAGTGCATAGACAAAATGACATGCGCAGACATCAACAACTTTCTTGGATTCCCAGATGTGTAGAAGGTCAGGAAGCTCCAGACAGCATCGTTTGACTTGTTGTGGACTGGGTGATGTCTGCAAGAAGAAACAGCAAGCATTCTGCGCAATAACTTTATTAATAAGTACTCATTAGGGAACGCATGATAACATATATATACAATTTATCTAACAGCGTGTTTTCAATAAAAACATGAAGAATACACTTTTGTGTTTGTCAATTTCCATCTTTAGAAGCTAGGTTCCTTTTATTTTATTTTAGTTTTTTAAGTTCTCACTCACATTATGTGCAAGGTGAGCACAGCAGAGTAAGCACAGCTGGTTGAAAACAAGTGGTCAACTGTAAACTGGTTGACATCGCTAGGAGTCGGGCAGAAAAGCACAACAGCTGAGTTGAGAATAATCAGTGACAAAGCCTGTGTAGTCAAGTCATTTATTTATATAGCCCTAAATCACAGACAAGTCTCAAAGGGCTTCCCATGTACAAAAATTGACAATTATTCTCAACATCCCCTGATCATAAACTCCCAGGAGGGCAAGGAAAACCCCCCAAAAACTCTACTGGGGAAAATGAGAAACCTTGAGAAGAGACCACACATGGGAGGATCCCCCTTCCATGATGACCATGCTGCAATGGATGCAGAGAGGGCACATAGAACACATAATGTAGAACAATCCAAAGAAAAAGTGGATGCCCATATTCAGGGCAGGACAGAAAACACAAACTCCAGCCGAATCGGCCAACACAGGTTAATTAAAGGCCATAGCATAAAATTGTATCTTTCGTCGTCTTAAATGTTTCTACTGAGGTAGCAGTTCTGATATCTATCGGTAGGGCATTCCAAAGGTCTGGAGCCCGAGTGTGCAGGCATCTATGCGTTTTGGGTTGACTGAACAACAAAGCACGGCTCTTCTCTGGTTAGGCAGGTGGCCTCAGCTTTGGTACTCAGATGGACGTAACCTGAGACTATGTACAGTGTCCACAAACTAAAATATAAAAATATTTAGATGAATTTATTTCTTTTTAAATGCAGCACATTTCTCATTGTAAGATTAACATTCCTTCGACACGCTTCTAATGTATTCAGTGTATGAGAGACAGTAGTTCTACCTTAAAAACATATAAAATATTTACGAGGTTTGAATGTTATGCTCTGTTTGTTCTCTCATGTTTAAGAACGAAGACGAGAGAACATGGAAAATGTATGTGAAAAGGGAAACAGAGGAAAGGACAAACAAAGAATTGGGTGAGGTGTCTCCTTAGATGCCTAAGTGGTTTAGCAGCTGATTTAAGAGCCTCGAAGAATGACCAATCATCCCTCAACAATCCAGTGGATTAGAAACAAAGATTGTCCGAATGACATTCCAATGTCAGAGCTGTAGATCCTGGTAGTGTGCATCAGGGAGTCAATGTCCCGCTCGTTCTTAGCGTACAGCTTTATGTCATCCATGTAGAGGAGGTGGCTGATGGTGGCCCCATTCCTGAGTTGGTATCCATAGCCCGTCTTGTTGATTATTTGGCTGAGGGGGTTCAGTCCTATACAGAACAGCATTGGGGACAGAGCGTCTCCTTGGTATATACCACATTTGATGGTCACGTGTGCAAGTGGCTTGCCATTAGCTTCCAGTGTGGTTTTCCACTGTTTCATTGAGTTGGCGATGAAGGTTCTCAGAGTCCCATTGATGTTGTACAGCCTCAAGCATTCAGTGATCCAAGTATGTGGCATTGAGTCATATGCTTTCTTGTAATCAATCCAGGCAGTGCTCAGGTTGGTACGTCTGGTTCTGCAGTCTTGGGTGACTGTTCTATCCACCAGGAGTTGATGTTTTGCTCCTCTGGTATTTTTACCAATCCCTTTCTGAGCAGTGCTCATGTATTGATCCATGTGCCCGCTGATCTTATCTGATATTATGCCCGACATCAGCTTCCATGTTGTGGAGAGGCAGGTGATTGGCCGGTAGTTGGATGGGACTGTACCCTTTGAAGGATCCTTCTGGATCAGGATCGTACGCCCTTGGGTTAGCCATTCAGGGTGAGTCCCATCCCTTAGCAGCTGGTTCATTTGTGCTGCCAGGCGCTCATGGAGAGTTGTAAGTTTCTTGAGCCAGTAGCTGTGGATCATGTCAGGGCCTGGTGCTGTCCAGTTTTTCATTCCTGAGACTCTTCTCTGGATGTCTGCCACTGTGATGGTTACTGGGTTCTGTTCAGGGAGCTTGCTGTGGTCCTTTCTCAGAGCCACCAGCCACTGTGCATCCTTCTTATGTGATGCCTCCCGCTCCCATATATCCTTCCAGTACTGTTCAGTTTCCAGTCTTGGTGGGTCTGCTCTGCTATTATTCCCCTGCCACTGAGCGTACACTTTCGCTGGTTGTGTTGTGAACAACCTGTTTATTCGTCTGGCTTCATTCTCTCTTGTGTACCTCTTTAGGCGGCTGGCCAAGGCTTGAAGTCTCTGTTTGGCAGTTTCGAGTGCTTCAGGTATGGGCATCTGGCTGTATTTCTTGGGAACTTGCTTTTTCATTGCACCTTTCTGGGCCTCTGTCATTTGGCTCACTTCTCTCCGTGCTATCTTGATTTTGGCCTCCAGCCTTCTCTTCCATGGTGGGCACTGTTGTGGTCGCATATGGTCATTCTTCTTGTAGCCAAGCATTTCTAGGATCACTGCTGCTGAGGTGTATATCAGCTCATTGGTTTCAGTGATGGTATATATATATATATATATATATATATATATATATATATATATATATATATATATATATATATATATATATATATATATATATATATATACATACATACATACGTATATATATGCCCATTGCGTGTGTGCGTGTGTGTGTATATACGTATATATATATATATATATATATATATATATATATATATATATATATATATATATATATATATATATATATATATATATATATATATATATATATATGCCCATTGTGTGTGTGTGCGTGTGTGTGTATGTGCGTGTGTGTGTGTGTGTGTGTCAGGGATTGCGCATACCTGGGTTTTTGTTTGTGTTTACATGACCTTTAAGGACCTGAATACTCCCAATATTCGTGTTTTAAAATGGTTATTGACTGCATCTGCATGTACACGTAGTCATGGTAACTAAAGCGGTACATGACTCTGTCTTTTAACATAGTTCTACTGTTGAGGGGGATTGAGTGATGGAGTGAAAAGGATTGTGTTGCTCAATTGATTAAAGGAGATCATCCCCTTTAAAACACTCTAAATTCAGATCACCCTAAATAATACTGTATTTAGTGGTTGTAATTTTTTGCTGTATTAATATAATCATTAAAAAAAATTTTTAGACTCTCATTAACTCATTTCATTATCCGGATCGCTGCACATAAACTGGAGTTGAGTAGTGTTGTATTTTACCAGGACGCGATCCACAGCCTCATCGTGGAGTGGGTGACTCATGGTGCAGTCGTTTTCATTAGGCTGAACTGTCTCTTGGAGCGTGCGTTCGGCCGGGTGAAACAACATCTCTTCGGCCGGGTGAAAGAACATCTCACACAACATATCATGGCCAGTTTGTGCGTATCCTTTCAGAGTCATAATTGTATGTCTACCGCTGCCTTGTGGCAGCCAGGCCTAAAAACAGATAGGAATGCCTGAGGGAGTTTCACCAAGATGAATTAGGAAAAACTGAAATAAAGTTGATATTAAAACATAGGTGGACGTAATGTCTGGAAGCTTGTGTTTAACAGAAAGCTGTTTGGCAACAGTGAACAACGGACAAATTCAGCAAGGTAATTTAATTAGCCGTGACCCAGATTCGTTCCGGCGATGCTGCGGCCACAACGCTATACGATCATGCAATAGCATACAATGAGTTTAGGGTCTTTTCTTTAGGATCTTCAACCAGGACACCCAGGCATACCATGAAAGAATGTTGATGTTAAAATGTTGGTGGAACTATCAGACTGCGCAGATCCATCCATCCATCCATCCATCCATCCATCCATCCATCCATCCATCCATCCATCCATCCATCCATCCATCCATCCATCCATCCATCCATCCATCCATCCTTCCATCCATCCATCCATCCATCCATCCATCCATCCATCCATCCATCCATCCATCCATCCATCCATCCATCCATCCATCCATCCATCCATCCATCTTCTTCCGCTTATCCGGGGTCGGGTCGCGGGGGCAGCAGCTTTAGGAGGGACTCCCAGACTTCCCTCTTCCCAGCCACTTCGTCCAGCTCATCCCGGGGGATCCCAAGGCGTTCCCAGGCCAGCTGAGAGACATAGTCTCTCCAGCGCGTCCTGGGTCGTCCCCGGGGTCTCCTACCGGTGGGACATGCCCGGAACACCTCCCCAGGGAGGCGTCCAGGAAGCATCCTGATAAGATGCCCGAGCCACCTCATCTGGCTCCTCTCAACGTGGAGGAGTAGCGACTCTACTCTGAGTCTCTCCCGGATGACCGAGCTTCTCACCCTATCTCCAAGGGAGAGCCCCGACATCCTGCGGAGAAAACTAAATTCGGCCGCTTGTATCCGAGATCTCGTTCTTTCGGTCACGACCCATAGCTCGTGACCATAGGTGAGGGTAGGAGCGTATATCAACCGGTAAATTGAGAGCTTTGCCTTTTGGCTCAGCTCTCTCTTCACCACAACGGACCGGTACAGGGTCCGCATTACTGCCGACGCTGCACCGATCCGCCTGTCGATCTCACGCTCCATCCTCCCCTCACTCGTGAACAAGACTCCAAGATACTTGAACTCCTCCACTTGGGGCATGATCTCATCCCCGATCCGGAGAGGGCATTCCACCCTTTCCCGATCAAGGACCATGGACTCGGATTTGGAGGTGCTGACCCTCATCCCGACCGCTTCACACTCGGCTGCGAACCGTTCCAGCGAGAGCTGGAGATCACGGCCTGAAGAAGCCAACAGCACCACGTCATCTGCAAAAAGCAGAGACGCGATGCTGAGGTCCCCAAACCGGACCCCCTCAACGCCTCGGCTGCGCCTAGAAATTCTGTCCATAAAAATTATGAACAGAATCGGTGACAAAGGGCAGCCTTGGCGGAGTCCAACCCTCACTGGGAACGAATCCGACTTACTGCCGGAAATGCGGACCAGACTCTGGCATCGGTGATACAGGGACCGAACCACCCTTATCAGTTGGCTCGGCACCCCGTATTCCCGAAGCACCCTCCACAGAACCTCCCGAGGGACACGGTCGAACGCCTTCTCCAAGTCCACAAAACACATGTGGACTGGTTGGGCGAACTCCCATGCACCCTCGAGGATCCTGCAGAGGGTGTAGAGCTGGTCCACTGTTCCACGGCCAGGACGAAAGCCACACTGCTCCTCCTGAATCTGAGGTTCGACCTCCCGACGGACCCTCCTCTCCAGCACCCCTGAATAGACCTTACCAGGGAGGCTGAGGAGTGTGATTCCCCTGTAATTGGAACACAACCTCCGGTCCCCCTTCTTAAAGAGGGGAACCACCACCACAGTCTGCCAATCAAGAGGCACTGTTCCCGATGTCCACGCAACGTTGTAGAGGCGTGTCAGCCATGACAGCCCCACAACATCCAGAGCCTTCAAGAACTCCGGGCGGATCTCATCCACCCCCGGGGCCTTGCCACCGGGGAGTTTTTTAACTACCTCAGTGACTTCGACCCCAGAGATTGGAAAATCCGCCTCGGAGTCTCCAGGCCCTGCTTCCTCAATGGAAGGCGTGTAGGTGGAATTGAGGAGGTCTTCGAAGTATTCTCCCCACCGACTCACGACGTCCCGAGTCGAGGTCAGCAGCACGCCATCCCCGCTGTAAACAGTGTTGACGTTGCACTGCTTCCCCCTCCTGAGACGCCGGATGGTAGACCAGAATTTCCTCGAAGCCGTCCGAAAGTCATTCTCCATGGCCTCACCAAACTCCTCCCACGCCCGGGTTTTTGCCTCAGCAACCGCCGAAGCTGCGTTCCGCTTGGCCATCCGGTACCTGTCAGCTGCCTCCGGAGTCCCGCAGGCCAAAACGGCCCGATAGGACTCCTTCTTCAGCTTGACGGCATCCCTTACCACCGGTGTCCACCAGCGGGTTCGGGGATTTCCGCCACGACAGGCACCAACGACCTTACGGCCACAGCTCCGGTCGGCCGCCTCAACAATGGAGGCGCGGAACATGGTCCACTCAGACTCAATGTCCCCCGCCTCCCCCGGGACGTGGGAAAAGCTCTGCCGGAGGTGGGAGTTGAAGCTCTTCCTGACAGGAGATTCTGCCAGACGTTCCCAGCAGACCCTCACAGAGCGTTTGGGTCTGTCAGGTCTGACCGGCATCTTCCCCCACCATCGGAGCCAACCCACCACCAGGTGGTGATCAGTAGACAGCCCCGCCCCTCTCTTCACCCGAGTGTCCAAAACATGCGGCCGCAAATCCGACGACACGACTACAAAGTCGATCATCGAACTGCGGCCTAGGGTGTCCTGGTGCCAAGTGCACACATGGACACCCTTATGCTTGAACATGGTGTTCATTATTGAAAATCCGTGTCGAGCACAGAAGTCCAACAATAGAACACCGCTCGGGTTCAGATCGGGGGGGCCGTTCCTCCCAATCACGCCCTTCCAGGTCTCACTGTCATTGCCCACGTGAGCATTAAAGTCACCCAGTAGAACGATGGAGTGCCCAGAAGGAGCGCTCTCCAGCACTTCCTCCAGGGACCCCAAGAAGGGTGGGTACTCTGAGCTGCCGTTTGGTGCATAGACACAAACAACAGTCAGGACCCGTCCCCCCACCCGAAGGCGGAGGGAGGCTACCCTCTCGTTCACTGGGGTGTACCCCAATGTGCAGGCGCCCAGCCGGGGGGCAATAAGTATACCAACACCTGCTCGACGCCTCTCACCGTGGGCAACTCCAGAGTGGAAGAGAGTCCAGCCCCTCTCGAGAGGGCTTGTACCGGAACCCAAACTGTGCGTGGAGGCTAGTCCGACTATATCTAGTCGGAATTTTTCTGCCTCGCACACCAGCTCGGGCTCCTTTCCAGCCAGAGAGGTGACATTCCATGTCCCAAGAGCCAGCTTCTGCAGCCGGGGATCAGACCGCCAAGGTCCCTGCCTTTGGCTGCCGCCCAGCTCACATTGCACCCGACCCCTTCGGCCCCTCCCACAGGTGGTGAGCCCATGGGAAGGGGGACCCACGTTTCCATTTCGGGCTATGCCCGGCCGGGCCTCATGGGCGAAGGCCCGGCCAACAGACGCTCGCCTTCGAGCCCCGCCTCCAGGCCTGGCTCCAGAGGGAGGCCCCGGTGACCCGCGTCCGGGCGAGGGAAAACAAAGTCCATTTGTGGTTTTCGTCATAAGGGGCTTGGGTGAGCCGTGCTTTGTCTGACCCCTCACCTAGGACCCGTTTGCCATGGGTGACCCTACCAGGGGCATGAAGCCCCCGACAACATGGCTCCTAGGATCATAGGGGAATGCAAACCCCTCCACCACGATAAGGTGACGACTCACGGAGGGGACTGCGCAGATCCGATGATCCCAAAGACTTGAGATGAGACAACATTGGAAAAACTTCTTTGTTGACAGTGTCTGTAAGTCACTTCAACGCATAAGTTTCAAGTGCACATAGCTAATGTTGACCAAAATATGCCATAGAAGCTAGAGAGGAATTGAAACGAGAATCTTCTGTTCCGTAGTCAGATGCATTATCCATTGTGTCCATTGCCCCAGAATAGGTTGTACCTTCCAAGCTTGCGTGTAATAGTTTTGAAAACATGATTCAACCGGAGTTAATACGGCCGCAACGCAGAGTACTTATCACTATACGATCATGGCTTATATGCGGAAGCATAAAATGAGTTCAAAACCTTTAGGATCTTCAGCCAGGACACCTAGGCAGACCATGAAAGAATGTTGATGTCAAAATGTTGGTGGAATTATCCAACTGCGCAGATCCGATAATCCCTAAGAGTTGGGGTGACGCGACATTGAAAAAACGTTTTTCTTTGTTGACAGTGTCACTTCTTTTGTGGCTTACCTCTTCTTCATTTCACATCTAAAGTATTGTATCATATTACCTTGCGGGTTATACCACACCGTACATACCATATCATGTCGCCCATACAACTCATGCATGAGATGCGGTGGCTGAGATATTCAGGCGATGTGTTGCTACCCCATTGTGCTCTCCACTTATCATTTCATATCACATCCTCGCCGGATTTTCATTATCTTCATATCCAAAATACCTTGGCACAACGTACATAATGTGATGTGTCAACACAAGTAGTCCAAGACGAGGCGACCGAGAGTTTAAGGTGATGGATTGATAATCCGCTGTGCTCTACACGCATGGATTCCCATCCTCGTCGAAGGATTACGGCTGGGTCAGGGGCGAGATGACGGTTGTGTCAAACAAGATACTGCTGACATCTCAGCGTCCACCAGAACAGATCGTGAAAACAACACGTCAATGCGTCATGAACCTTCTGATCTTCCTCAAAGAACGTCACTTTCTTATTCTATCTCTCGGAATCCAAGAAAGTCATTGATTGCTTAAACTGTTTTGCTGATATAGCCATATCTGCACGCAACACTTTGTGCATTACTTTTTGTTTCTTTTCTTACGAGACGAAGCCCATAATCTTTTTTTCCCCTCACCCTCAGGGGTTAATCGTCTCACACTGTGTGTAGGGCGTTCCAAATAAAAAGAGCGATGAGTGTAAACAGATTTTTAGTGTAGTCAGATTGTAGAAAGCAATCTGTATCGCACTCCTCGCGAGTAAAATCAATATTCTTCCTCACTTGTTTTTTGTCTGCTGATCCTTTTCTCTTATTCAGATATTCAGTTAGCACTTTGAACCTGACAGTGGTTTTAAATCTGGAATCTGGCTTGTATTTGACTCTACATAGTAATATTTATACTCTTTGGCGGCTCGTTGGTACACTGGTTAGCACGTCCGCTTCACAGTTAGGAAAGTGCGGGTTCGATTCCACCAACAGCTGTTGCATGTTGTTGATGATGTCTGTTGTTGGGTCAGGAAAACTAAGATGTGGAGTAACGGTTTGTTCTTTATTGGCAACATCTTGGAATTATTTAATGGCGGTCAATGCACACACACTTCAGCAGATGGAACAACAACCCCCATCTCCAGGTCAGAAGGTTTTATACTGTCCGGAAAAGGCGGGAAAGCGTCACCTGACTATTTGGTATCTATGTGTATAAAAGAGTCACTGCCCTGTGTGTGTGTGTGTGTGCGTGTGTGTGTGTGTGCGTGCGTGCGTGCGTGCGTGCGTGCGTGCGTGCGTGCGTGTGCACATGTGTCCGTGCGTGCGTGTGTGTAAGTGCGAGTACGTGTGTGTGTCTATTCCATGGTGTAATGGTTAGCACTCTGGACTTTGAATCCAGAGATCCGAGTTTTAAGTTTCAGTGGTACCTCAAATATTTGGTCAAATAGTATTTGATAAAGTAATCACATGTTCTCCGAGTTACAATGTCAACTGGTGGAACTTTAGATCTTGGATGGTTCGAAAGCAAATGCTCTTCTAGATTACCGTATAATGTTGGCATGGTGTGATTGTGAGCACTCTGAATCTAGCAATACAAGCTGAGGTCTTGGTGGAACTTACAATTTGTAGTCATTTATCTGGAACAAAA
This sequence comes from Syngnathus scovelli, assembly GCF_024217435.2. Taxonomy (NCBI): domain Eukaryota; kingdom Metazoa; phylum Chordata; class Actinopteri; order Syngnathiformes; family Syngnathidae; genus Syngnathus; species Syngnathus scovelli. The sequence continues at coordinate 15,682,001 of NC_090858.1, forward strand.
ATTTGGAAATTCCAATCCAGTACATTGTGTATAGCACTATGAGTGTGTAATCACTGCTTCCACTAATTTTGTCAGTTTAGTAAAATGAGCGCCTTAGAGAGTGCATTGTGCTTCGAAAAATGATCCCCCTCCTTCTGTCACTACCAGGGTTCCATGATGTAATGGTGCGTACTCTGGACACTGAATCCAGCAATCTGAGTTCAAGTCTTGGTGGGACCTCAAATATATTGTCATATAGCTGGGTAGAAATTGTGAAATGGTTGCTTGTATGCTGCCCAATGAAAGCCTATGCTTGTATACACCTGAGGGTTCCTTGAACACTCGACTCTGAAACCAGTGATCCCAGCTCAAGTCTCGGTTGGACCTCAAACCTTTGGTCATATACGGTCATATGCAAAAGTTTCATTCGTATGCAAAATCAATTTCAAGATTTTCCTTTATAAATCATTGGCTGTTCAGATCAGCAATATCAGTTAAATATATCATAGCGGACGGAGACAATGATATTATAAAAGTGAAATGAAGTTCATGGGATTTTCAGATTTATCAAGAAGAATGGTGAAATATACCTTCAATCAGAATCCACACTCATTGGATGCTATAGGAAGTATCTAGAGTAGTGGTTCTTAACCTTGTTGGAGGTACCAAACCCCACCAGTTCCATATGCGCATTCACTGAACCCCTCTTTAGTGTTTTTTTTTTTTTTTTTCAAGACAGAGATGTTTTTACTGGTGCACAAAATGAGCCGTGCATAAACATCACCTTGTTCAAAGAATGAAACAAGCACAATGCATAAATTCACAACAAATGACATACCAGCAAATCAGTGTGACTTCTGCTTTTGCCTTTGCGAGACCAGTTCAGATATGTGGATATATAAATCAGGTGTGTCCGGACCTCTGCAGTGGAGGCTCTGCCGAACCCCTGAAACCGACTCACCGAACCCCCAGGGTTTGACCAAACCCAGTTTAAGAACCACTGGTCTAGAGGCTGTTATTTCTGCAAAAGGAGGATCTACTAAATGTATATACCTGCCTACTTTTGTTGAAATAATGATTACACACTGTCTGCAAATCCAATAAACTTCTTTTCACTTCTCAAATATCACTGTCGCCATCCACCGTGTATGGATTCGGGCTAGCGCCCAAGATTAAATTGGGCTAGTTAATCAACAGCAATGTTTTAAAGAAAGGCTCGTCTGGGAGTTGAACAAAGGAACTCCCACACCCATAGCGAGAATCATACCTCTAGACAAACGAGCCACAACGAGAGCTTGTAGACCATGTTACATTCCGTGTAATGTTGGCCTGTCAAACGCTCCACATAATGATAACAGTGTTTGCAAGAAGAGCTTGTCCGGGAGCTAAACCCGGGCAATCATGCACCCTAAGCAAGAATCATGCAAGAATCATTCCCCTGTTCCAATGAGCCCCATAGTTGACCAGCTGACCCCGTTACATTCCGATTGATAGCCCATGTGGCATGGACCTGCAGACTGAATGTCAGTGATTAATGGAATAAATGGAATCTGGTTGGCCTAATGCTCCTAATTCCCTAACTTCAAGCCCTAACGCTAACTCTAAAACCCTAACAATAACCAAACACTAATAATTAACCACTAACCTGCTAACGGTAACCCCCTCACATTTAACCCTAACTTTTAATGCTCCCCCTAAAGGTAGTGCCCTCTAAACTTGAAGGCAGGCATATATGAACCAGACCAGCAGATTGCCCCATATCAGTACTGTTTTAGAAACCTTTACAGATGGTTAAAATCCACATAATAGTTATACGTGCATGTGTTCCGTGAGCGTTCCCCTTTCTGCCCCCTCCCTTTCCTTTCTCCCACCAAGCAGTGCATCTTGCCCCAACACAGGGCATGTTCCTCGTTAGTATATTGGATAGTATCTCTGCTTGTCGCATGAAAGACCGGGGTTCGGTTTTCAACCCAAGTGCGTTAACCTATGTTTGCAGCAGAGTTATTATATAGCTGCATTGGTTGTGCGTGCGTCTAAACTTAAGTGAGTGACCTGTAAGTTTTTCAAATCGAACTCAAACTTTCATCTGTATCCACTTTCTACTAAATCTGTGGTCCCCAACCTTTTTTGTGCCACGGACTGGTTACGTGTCTGTGGAATAATTGGAGCCGCCAACTGACAATACAAGCGCCGCACGTAGGTCTGGAATCGACAGCTGTTTGTTCCAGTTCACATATGCCTGCCTTCAAGTTTAGAAAGCACTACCTTTAGGGGGAGCATTAGAGATTAAAGGTGAAGGGGTTACAGTAGGCGGGTTAGCAGGTTAAGGTTAAATTATTAGGGTTTGGTATTTGTTAAGGTTTTAGGCTTAGCGTTAGGGCTTGAAGTTGGGGAATTGGGAGCCTTAGGCCAACCAGATTCCATTTATTCCATAAATCACTGACATTCAGTCTTCAGGTCCATGTCACATGGGCTACCAATCGGAATATAACGGCGTCAGCTGGTCTACTATGGGGCTCATTGGTGCAGGGGAATGATTCTCGCCTAGCGTTCATTGATTACCCGGGTTAAACTCCCGGACGATCTCTTCTTTGAAACACTGTTGTCTGTTGTGTGGAGTTTTGACAGGCCCATGTTACACAGAATGTAACATGGTCTGCAAGCTTTCTTTGAGGCTTGTTTGTCTAGGCCCTAGACAAGATTCATACCCCTAGACTCTAGGAGTATGAATCTTGCTTTGGGTGTGAGAGGTCCGGGGTTCAACTCCCAGATGAACCCTTCGTTAAAATATTGCTGTTGATCAACTAGCCCCATTTCATCTGAGTTGAGTGTCACATGGGCTGTCAGTTTTTTGTGTGTTCGTCTCGTGTGATACGTCGTGCTACTAGTGCGGCGGGCATGTTCTGCTCAACATCGGCGGAAGTGGGTTTTATGGCGTTCTGGACTTTGGTGCGGAGAGATTAAGGGCACTCGGACTGCTTCGTCATGGAGCGACGCCGGACTGGCCTGCTCTTCCTCCCCCGGTTGGTCTGCTCTGTCCTGGAGCATTGTTGGGATGCGTCGGCAGCGGGGCTGCGAGGCAGCGGAAGAGGTGCCAGCGCGGAGATGTCGGGCCAGGCTTGCGGCCAACCCAGCTCGCCCAGCCGTGCCTTCCATTCTCCTGGCGTACGTTCGTTCGCGGGACGACAAGATGGGTTGCGTTCGCCTGATAGGATCCACGAACCGGACAGTGCGTGCCTGCTGTGTGCTCGTGTTCACAGTGGCCTGGTTGACTGTCATCTTACCGGACTCTGCTGTGCATCGCAAACGGCTAGCGTGCTATCACGCTTATTGTTCATTGATGTTGACTTCTTGTGTTATTTTTCCTGTGTTGTTTACTTGCATGTGCGTTGTGAACTCTGTCTTGTCACCCTGGGATAGTGAGAAACGTAATTTCGATCTCTTTGTGTGTCTTGACATGCGGAGGAATTGACAATAAAGGAGACTTTGACTTTGACTTTGACTTTGAATTGAAACGATTGAGTTAATTTACCTTGGGTCTCTTAAATCTGTTTTTTTTTCTCATCACTTGCCGTCATGTGTCATCCATTGCGCCACTCATCCTACAAGACTATCGACTGTAAACTTGTGTGGAAAACTGTCATTGTCCAAAGGAAGGCTGTTTAGCAACAGTGACCAGCAGACAAATTCATCAAGGTAATTTGATTATACTATTACCCGGATTCGAATCGAACACAACCATTAACCACTACACGATCATAGCCTGTATGCAGTAGCGTTAAATACGTTGGCCATGATCGTATAGTGGTTAGTACTCCGCATTGTGGCCGCAGCAACCCCGGTTCGAATCCGGGTCATGGCATACTCAAATTACTGGGTGGAATTTGTCCCTGCTCACTATTGCTGAACAGCCTTCTTTTGGACAATGACTATTTTCCACACGTTTGTGGTCGATAGACTTAACTTGTAGGGCGAGTGGCGCAATGGATAAAGCGTCATGGCATATTCAAATAATGTCACCCATTTTTTTTATTTTTTCAAAAGTGTTACACACAAGTTTATAAGCCACACGTGTTATACGTAGCTGAACAGGCTAATCCTGGGAGAGTACATGTGGCGGCGCTGGAGGCTCTTGTGTATAGCTGGTTCGTGCGAGATATGCAACAAAAACATTTTGGACAGCCAGACGACAACTTCAAACTGTGTCTGTCATCTGAAGAGCCATTCTGCCAAGTAAGTGCTTTTCATGTATCTAAGTAGGTGTGTGTATATGTAGCTTTAATGCAATGAATATGATGATGAAACTGAATTAAGTAAATATGACTTAATATGGAGCAAGTTAATAAATAAAAACTACAGTTAACTTCACTTGGACTTGACTTGACCTATTTAAGGACTTGACTTGGACTTTACTTGACCTATTTAAGGACTTGACTTGACTTGACTTGACTTGACTTGACTTGACTTGACTTGACTTGACTTGACTTGCCTAAGAAAAAAAAAGACTTAGGACTTACTTGAGACTTGAAGGTTAAGACTTGAGACTTACTTGAGACTTGTACATGTGTGACTTGGTCACATCTCTGCTCTAATTGTGCCTTATCCATTTTCAGAATCATTTCTTTATCTGTGAAGGAAAGGAGTACTTTCGCTGCCTTGGCTTCGGCGCGGGCAATGGCAGCAGCATTGCCAGAGGACGTTTTTGTAGAACATGATTTGTAAGATTTCGACTTCAGTGACTGTTCCTTTTGTCCATAGTCTGAGTTTGGCGTTTAACTTTGTTACCTTGTGTGATGAAGGCGTTGTTTCACTATCCTGCCCTCCAAATATTTTGAATATCCGAAGACAGTAAGCTCAACCACTTTCACTAATCAAGACTCTGAAGGCCAGGTTGAAGGTTGACTCCAGGTTAATAACAAGGGAAAGGCTGAAACTGGGAGAATACAAACCACATTGTATAATCAGTCATACGAACTAAATGAATTAAATAGATATGAAATCTCAATCATGCTTTTCTCCTGACGTCTAACATCACAGAAAACTATTATTTCAGAACTTAAAAGATCTATTTTGATCCATAATAACTTAAAGATACATACCAACAATGCCTTGTACAACACAAAATGTAGGTAGTTGTTTTGCCGAACTGCAGGAGAGAATAGAACAAGCAGCGTTCTCTTTCAACACTGTGCTGAAACATGCCCTTACTTCTTGATTCTAGTCACGTGACCTACTCTATCTTAACACTGATCACAGACTACAAAGACATGTGTTAGAATGGTGCTCACTCTAACTTATTTTTGCAAGAACCACACGGCAGACAGTATGCCCTTATTAAGCATTTGCAAATGGAGAGTCATTCGTCGCTGCACGTACAGCGATGATCGAATGAGGTCTGACTCAGGCCTCTCGCAAGAGCATTTTTTATCGAGAGAAACAGGATGGGGGTAAGTGTGGGGGTGAGAGTGGACAAGATGGGGTTGAAGCCCCTGGCCTGCTGGTGAAAGCATAGCAGGGGTTCTTTTACGACGTTGTGTAAACAAAACAACTTTGATTGCTTCCTCTGCAGCTGGTCAATCAGTTCAAAAGATCTTAGCACTTTGTTCTACTACTTTTGTTAAGACATGACAAGCTAGGTTAATTATTACAGGTTACATTCCAACATAAGCATAGGATCAAACTAATCTATCAACCCTAACAACATGAGAGACATGACAAGGCGAAATAATCAGTTATCCTTAATCCGAATCCGAAGGCGATTAAAGTGAACTTGATTGATCTGCATCGAGGGAGTACACGATTCTTTGTGTGTGATATCTAGTTATCATATTAAGTCAAAAACAATTTGTTGGGAGCTAATTATTGGTCATCCTTTTTCACAATCTTACATTTTAATGAATTTTTTCTCATGCATATCGTTGGACACCTCTAGCTGATGAACCAATGACAATTCGCATACGGGGATTAAGGACCCCCCCCTCCCCAAATGTAAACAAGATGGAACTGCATGCTTTCTGCATTGCATCGGAAGACAGTAAATACAGTTCTAAATAAACTTTCAAGAATATGATCCAACTTGTGAAGTGTTTTTATTAACCTTTACTGAGATAGTTGAACCCTGGCATATTTTCTCTTGTATTTCGTAAACTGTATTCAGCCATACTGACGTTACCGAGCTTGCTTGCAATTAACCTAGATGGCTAACGTTAACGTTATATTAACGTTAGTGCTTGAACGTTACTAGGTGGCGTATGTATTTATTTATTTATTTATTTATTTATTTATTTATTTATTTATGTATTTATTTATTTATTTATTTATTTATTTATTTATTTAGTGGGAAAGCTTGAAGATGGGGTGCTGCATGCATGTGTGCCATTCATGTAAAGAGCCCACTAAAATACATCATTCCATTTTCAGAGACAAGTTGGGTTAAATTTATCAATTGTACATTGCAGTGGGCTAATTTAGATGTCCCAGAGAGTGCAATAGCACAATTTACTGTTAAAACATTCAACTTAATAGTTAACAGCCTGATTCCAGATGTGCCAGCTAATGGAGGTTACCACAGAGAATGCTACGTGCAATTTGCAAACACACAGAACATAGAGGCTGCCCGCGAGAGGAAGGAAAAAAACGTCAAAGACCGCAAAAGGATCGTACCAAATTAGATTAGATTAGATTCAAATTTATTGTCAACGTACAGCACAAGTACAGTACAGCGAAAAGAACTTTGACATCCAACCAGAAGTGCAAAAAGCAGTAAAGTGCAGAGTAAAAAGTAATACTGAGCAGTAGGTACAGTGCAATCAGGTAAATATGAGGTGAGATATGCAATACATGAGGGACGAGTACAGATATGACTAGCTAAGTATTTACAATAAGGAGCAGGAGAACAAATATTTGCGGGCGGTACTAGAATACTAATTGTAAATATTGGGTTATAAATATGCAACATAGTGTCAGTATAACCAGATATGAACAGATATGTACAAGCGGAGTGAGAGTGATGAATAAATGTATAGGATAGGAATGCAGCAATTATATGCAGATTTGGACAGTATATGCAGGTAATACAGGTGTTGTTGTGGTGGGGTTGTGCTGCAGGGTTCAGAATGATAAGAGTTCAGGGGGATGACAGGGGTGTTGTGCTGTGGAGTTCAGGGCGATGACGGCAGAGGGGAAAAAGCTTTTCCTCAGTGTTAGAAAAAAAAATATATATGTTATCATGCGTTCTCTAATCAATGCTTACTGCAATATGACTGCAATATATGCTTGCTGTTTGGCTTTGCTGATTTTTTATGTTGTGCTACAGAAAAGAAAGGTTACAGCTGGGTCACGAGAGAGGTGACGGCTGGGTCAGGCAGGACGCAGCTACCAGCTTGCAACTCTCCAATAAGAGAACGTCTACCAAGACAATTCGTAGAAACAACATGCCTGACCACAGTTTTACACTCTCAGATGGAGCGGCAAGAAAACGTCAAGTTTCCTGTTTCTGTCATAGAGACAAAGAGAGATGCTGATTGCTTAAATTGTTTTGCAGACATTGCTATATAAGTATGCAACACCTTGTGTTTGTTTTTGCTTTCGAGACAAAGCCCACATGCTTTTTCCCCCCTCCCTTAGGGGCTTTTGTCTCACATTGTGGGTAGGACAAATCCAAATAAAAAGAGTAGGAGTGCAACAAGATATTTAGTGTAGTAAGATTGTTGTAAGCTATCTGTACTGCACTCCGCGCGAACATTTGAATTAATATTCTCATTGTGATTTCTGTTTGCTGAGTCTTTTCTCTTTACTTTATAGTTCACGTGTCAATAAAATAAACCTGACACTCAGTCTACTCGTCTTGACCCAAAGAGTCCGGTATCGCTGCCCAGAAGGAAGAAGAGTAAACTGTGGTTGGGATGATAGGAGTCTTTGATGATGCACTTTACTTTAAAGATATGGCACATGATTACTGTATTTTGTTTTACTGGACTGGCCGTGAAATTTGCTCTGGTTTTTCTCTTAAGGAGAAAGCTATGAATATGGGTGTGAGAGATGTGTATTAATCCTGTAACATGGACACATCATCTTAATCCTGTAACTTGGGCACAGCATGTATGAGTCAAGGTCAAATCTAGTCTGGAATAGACAGGAATCAACAGAATGTTGATTTTGTGATGTGTAACTACAGTGCAGGGGTGTCCAGCTCAATCTTTGATCTTGCAAGATTATGATAGACCCCTCAGGCTAGGTTAGATTAGATTAGTGTCATGGATCGGATGGAGCAGGGCGACCAAATGCAGCTTGGACCAGGGTTTATTGGAGAAAACAAAAACAGCCTCGGCAAACTGACATGACTTAACAAAATAACTAGAGGACTAACTGACAGGGACGTGAAACAAAGGACGTGAAGACATTAAACGACAACAAGAACCAAAAGACATCAAGACAACAACACACACACGTACAATGATCCGACAGGGTGTGAGGGGCAGACAGGAATTATATACACGACAGGTAACAAGAGGCAGGTGAGAATAATCAAACTAATCATGGTCACACAGGAGGGGAGGGGCGAGCACACAGACATAAACCAAGACAGAGACACATAGTAACACGGCTGGGGACGAGACGTGACAATTAGGCCTGGAAGATATCTAGTGTCGTCCAAGGTTGAGCATCTGGGGAAAAAGAAAAACAACCAATACATTTTGGAGCAATGCTACTACAATACATAATTAGTCATCACATTATCTCTCTATCTAACACCCCCATCCCACTTTGTTTCCCTTTAAAATGTAGAAGATGCAGAGGCACACGTAACTGAGAAAAATGGTAAAGACAAGAGCACAGGGAACATACAGTATCAAAGAGGATACAAGCGCTTCTGTGAAACACCTACCTTGTACAGACGTGTTTGTGTGTTTGGACTGTCTGAACACTGTTAATAATAAATGGTAACCGTTAGAGATTTGCTCACTCCAACTTATTTTGCAAGAACCACACGAGAGACAAGCAAGTCCTTTTAGACACCTGCAGGTGGAGAGCTCACACGTTGAAGGAGTGAAGTCTAAAACTCTCCCCCCTGCAAGGGCATATTTATTAAGAGAAACAGAGTGGGAATAAGAGTAGGCTGAATAAGAACCCCTTGTGCTCTAGTCAAAACATATCAGGGGGTGTTTTACCACCTTGTGTAGGATGGGACGGCTATCTTATTTATTACCGGTTGCATTCCAACATAATCATACGATAAGGATAATCTGAAAAACCCTAACATCTCCCTCCTGTTTTATCATATGATTATGCCACCCCAAACAACAAAGACAAGTAAAAAAAAACACATATATATGTATAATGAAGAAAGAAGAATAGTAAAAATAAAAAACAACAAACAATGATAGCAACACTTTCCAGTCATTAGCCGGCCATATGCCCCCAAGTCATTATCACGAGGCCAGACTGTCACATACTGCGAAGAATCTTGCACACAAAAGTAGTTACATAGAATCCAATGATAAAGAGTATATTTCTCCCAACAACTTGCATGAAGTCTACTTAACCAAACATTGAGTAAATATGGGATAACGTAAAAACTGTCCCGGTCATAAATAGAAACTACAAGGTATAATAAAGAACTTCTCTTTAGCTAAACAAGGAACAAAGGTGTCCTGTTCATAACTAGTGAGAGCCTCTCACAGATAAGACAAGGAAGGGAGTATAAGAACTCCCTAAAACCTGGCAGATGTGTTGGCCTTGAGCGAAGGTATCCTCCGGTTCAGGCCGGCCAGCGCTTCTACAAAACTAATTATCCTGACATTTCCCCACTGTTTATCACATATTTGCTCAAATTCACACATCACCGTAAACAACCCCTTTTCTCGACTCTCAGTCGTCGGATCACATTCATGAGGACAAATATGTTTACACCAAAGGATAAACGTTGCGATGTCATCATTTAGAATCCCACGGATCTGGGAAAAGTCTGGTAACACAGATGCAGGAATTTTGCCATCAACATCATCATGTTGCCGCTCAGACATTAGGTATATCTGAGCAATCTCGTCCTCCATGGGCGATATTACTGTAGTGACGAGACGATTAAACCAAGCATGGAGACATGGCATGGAACATCCATACAAGGTGAGCATAGCAGCAACACTGAAACTGATGGTAAAATTGAGGACACAAGGGCGTTATACTTCCCAAAAGCAGTCATCCACTTGTAGTGCTCTTTCCTCCTCGTTTTGAGGGATCGCAGGTCTGCAATCGCCTCCGTCAGGCTCCCATCAGGGGCGGTGTTGTTGGGGATGAAGGTGCAGCATTGTTCTCCAAACATTGCGCAGACGCCTCCTTTCTCAGACAACAACTTATCATGAGCATTGTGGTTCTGGATCGACATTAGGGAAGGCGTGGCTAGCTGTTCATGCACTGCCTCGAGCCCTGCTTGTGTCTGTTTGCCCAATTTCTGCATGTTGTAATGGATGTAATTTATCCTGTCTACGTTCTTGTTCATCGTTCACCAGCAGCAAATGGAGGACTCCCATCCTGCTGCAATTTGGTCATTTAATTCTTATTAATCAGGAACTCCTCTAGGGACTCCAATTGCATCAATTTCGGTCAAATCATTGTCGCCTCTCAAATTTAAAGATATTTTGGTTTTTACCAGCTTTTTTTCCCAGATCTTGGCATGTTGATGTATATACAATTTTGCTTGACTACATTCTCTGAAAGCAATGGCTTTTTTTTTTTTTCCTTTTTTCTCTCAATGGATATTATATAGAATGCTCTGTCACACATTTCACAATCCAGTAGTCGTGACAGATTTCACACAATCTTTGGTCAATGGCAACGGTACAACATAAATAATCGGTCGCAAATCCATACATATGACATATTCAATTTTTTCTGTCTTTGCAGCTTGTTTTGCCATAAGCAATCAATTGTTTCTTTTTTCAGTTACTCTTATAGTTAGTTACCTGAAAAAAAAAATTATCCACATTCATTCTAGATATTCATCCCATTCTTTAACATCTACAGCGGTTGTTGACAAAGTACACATATAAACATCATACATTCATGGCAGTCCAGATCCGACACAGCAGATCGTCCTGCAAAGGTCAAATTGATCTTTTAAATTGAAGGCATTCAGTGTTTTTGTTTTTGTTGAAACAAGCTCTACAAAAAAATAAAAAATGGTTTTGTTTTGAAAATGTTTTGAATATGAATCAAATCCATATGTTGTATAAAGCTGACTGACCTGCCCCACTATCCCTCCTCTTGAGCCATGTGACACGCACCATGGCTCAATATTGCTGCCCATTTGCATAGGTTCTTCGGTAGGGTAGGTCATTTATAGTGCCAAATCACTAATCTTGCCCCTTTTTTCGTCCATAATGGAACTTCACTCTATGGACTTTGTCGCTGCATATCTTTAAAAATGTTTCAGTGATTTAATCTGCTTCTTGTGTGTATAAAATTTGAAGTGTCTTTTGTGCTGCAGCTTTGTGGTTCTGTCTGCAAGCTTGTTACCTCTTGACACCTTATCAGTCTTGTGTGTGTGTGTACTGCACACGTGCACATAGCTACTTTTCGTGGCAATTGGACTGTTTTGACAACTAGCTTAGCAAGTAAATGGATGGCCTCCACGAATGGGGAGCAACTCAGCTAGCAAATGATTAGACATTTTCACTTTCTTGTAGTTTCTTTAGTTACTTTTCAATCGTTTTCTCATTGTTTATCATAAGAATCTTGGAAATTTGAATACAAATCAAAATGTATGTTTTATTTTACTCGACTGTATGATTTAGAGAATCCATATATAGTAAAGTGTTGTATTACTACATATGATTTCATCATTATTTAATTTGACTTTCGTTCCAAAATGCTTCTTAATTTTTCAGTTCACACATCTTCTACATGTGTTACTGGTTGTTAGGGTTTTCAGGTTAGTTTGATCCTATGATTATGTTGGAATGTAACCTGTAATAATTACCCTCGCCTGTGTTGTCTTAACAAAAGTAGTAGAACAAAGTGACTAGCTGCAGAGGAAGCAATCAAAGTTGTTTAGTTCACACAACATCGTGAAGGACCCCCTGCTGTGCTTTGATCAGCCAGAGGCTTCGGCCATTTGTCTACTCTGACCCCCACTCTCACCCCCACTCTGTTCCTCCTAATAAATATGCCCTTGCAGGAAGGAGACTTTTCAGATTTCATTCCTGTAGCGAGTGATCTCTCCACCTGCAGGTGTCTAAAAGAACTTGCCTTGTCTCTGTGTGGTTCTTGCAAAATAAGTTGGAGTGAGCAAATCTCTAACATTTTGGTGCCGAAACCCGGGACCCTCATACCCATCATCTGGCTGACGGAGGACGACGCGCTGTACACCGTCGACGGGCCAGCGTCCATTAGCCGGACCTGGTAAAGAAAGACCTGGGAAGGAAATTCTTCGCTGGGCCAGCATCTTAGGTCTGCCTTCGTCTGACAGAGGTGGATTGACGGGACCCGGCAGTGCAACGAACCAGGGGACAAGTAAGTTAAAGGCCTGAAATTGTGTTGTGTTGTTAAACGCGTACCACATAGAGGTGCACGGGAGCCAGCTTGGGTTCAAGTCCCAGTGGAAGAAACAGGCTAAGAAAGGCAGAGCTTCTTTTTCGTTCATCGAAGAAGTGTGTAGACTCTTCTTTGTCTGTTTTTCCGAGCTGAGGGATCTGGCTTGGGTTAAAGTCCCAGTGGAAGGAACGTGCTAAGAAACACGGAGCTTCTTTTTTGTTAATCAAAGAAGGGCGTAGATTTTTCTTTGTATGTTTTTCCAAGCCAAAGAATAGCTTGGGTTCAAGTCCCAGTGGAAGAAACGGGCTAAGAAAAACAGAGCTTTTTTTTCTTAATTGAAGAAGGGCGTAGATTTTTTCTTTTGTTCGTTTTTCCAAAGCTGTTTGGGAGGGTTTTACACCCATCCCTGGATAGGCCTAAAAAAGCGCTGGAGTTTGTGTGATTGAGTGTGTGACTGGTAGGATAAATTGACTAAGAAGCAGTTCTAGCATTGATCCACAGCAATAATACAGGCTAGTAATTTGTTGAAAGGTCAATTTAAACCTGCATTGAGGATCCTCAAAGACATAATTAAATAAATAAGTAATAGTAATAATAATAATAACAATATTTTTGAGACAAAGAGATTGTAAAACCTAAAATTACTAGAATTAAGATGGGAAATAAAAACGGTAAATCTCTACCTCTTGACGGAGATGAGAAGTACATGGCGAGTAGATTTCTTAATTGTATGCAATATATGCCGAAGTGGAAGAAAAAGTATGGAGTAGAAGGGAAGTTGAGAGTTGAAGTGTGGAAGATAGTAGTTGATGTTTTGGAAGAGAGTGTGGATAAAAAGAAAAATGGACTGAAAAGTTAAAGTCCCCCAAGGGGGGGACTTTAACTTTAAAGTTAAAGTCAAAAGTTAAAGTCCCAATGATCATCGTCACACACACCTCTGGGTGTGGTGAAATTTGTCCTCTGCATTTAACCCATCCCCATGTGATTTTGATCCATCCCCTGGGGGAGAGGGGAGCAGTGAGCAGCAGCGGTGCCGCGCTCGGGAATCATTTGGTGATCTAACCCCCCAATTCCAACCCTTAATGCTGAGTGCCAAGCAGGGAGGCAATGGGTCCCATTTTTATAGTCTTTGGTATGACCCGGCTGGGGTTTGAACCCACAACCTTCCAGTCTCAGGGCGGACACTCTACTACTAGGCCACTGAAAAGAAAAGAAAAGAGAGAGAATTGGATTGTGCTAAAATGTGGTTGAAAGCTTCACAAGAGAGAAAAGAACAAATCCAAAAGACAAAAGATAGAAAGATGAAAGGTGATGAGGCTGAGACTATGTTTGTCAGGCCGGAAGACAATGAGGCCGGAGTGCGCAGGCGCACTGCCGCGGCCACGGCTCCCGCCGACGCTGAAGGCGCAGCTCGAGCAGAGGAGCAAGAGGGGCCTTCCGCTCGTACACAAAACTTGTATCCAAGCTTAACAAACCTGCAGCCCCCCCCCCATATAACAGCAAAAGAAGTCAGGGTCACATTACTAGAAGTCCTGTACAAACAAGAGGTTTGACCACTGCTGCTAGATTTTCTCAAAATGTGTGTGCCCAATGATACAGGTGCCAAACCCTAATGTAGGGGAAGGCCAACTCCCACATACATATGTTTTCCGGCCATGGACATTGGAAGAGGCAAGAAAAGCTGTTGAAGGGGTTACCCCTGTTGCTGAAGACCCAGCTATATGGGCAGAGGACATGGCTGGAATTATACATTCCTATAGACTGAATGGACATGAGGCAGGAGAAGCTGCAATGTCCTCCTTGGGAAAAGACTGGGCAAAGGTTAGGGGAAATTATACAGGTAGAAATAATCAAGGGCCTTTTCCCTATCCCGTTGAGGGAAATCAATTGGGAGGGGAGTATGCAGCACAATGGAATGGTCTTGTGCAAAGAGTGCGAACTATATTTCAAAGACGAGCGAATTATGGTCATTTGGCAGGAATAAAACAGAAGCCTGGCGAAGATACTGATGATTTTCGTTTGAGATTTGAAAAAGAATTCAGGGTGCATAGTGGCATCCCATTCAATGATACAGCTGAGAGTGCTTATCAACAACAGCTTAAAAATGCGCTCCTCACTAATTTCCGCCCTGAAATAGGCAACTGGGTGAGGAAACATTTGGTGGAAGTGGATGTTGCAAGTGTGACAACAACTATGCAATGGGCCAGACATGCTGAAAAAGTGATCAAAAAAGGCAAAAGTTCTGATGTATTTCATCTAGATAATGATGATGATGAACTAGATGAAGATACAACAGTCTTCTTCCAAGGGTCCCAGCAAGGCAGAGGAGGAGGTAGAGGCCAACAAGGTCACAGGCCGCCATATAAATCAAAACCCCCATCAGATACAAACTGTTGGAACTGTGGGAAACGAGGACACTTTGCAAGGGAGTGTCGTTCTGCAAAACAATATCAATCAAAGGGTGCAGGGAGGGCCAGAGGAAAGGCCAAATTCTCAGCATGACTAGACCCCCCCCTTTGACCCCTGGTGCTCCTATAGAGGAAGAAATAGTAGATGTCCATACAGCATGGGACATTCTGAGTGCATTAAAAGAAAAACCATATGTTACTCTAAACATTGGAGGCAGTGATGTCGAGTTTTTGTGTGATACTGGGGCTTGTAAAACCGTGATAAAAACTAAAGTCCCAAATCTAAAGGCCTCCCAAAATACTATTTGGGTGAAATCTGCTGATGGGCAGGTACACAAGGAGAGTATCTCCAATCCAGTTGAAGTGAGAGATAAGGAAACTGGAAGCATGGCTTCAGTTTCGATTGTCCTATCTCCAAAATGTCCCATAAACCTGCTGGGAGGAGATCTGATGACTCGGTTGGGAATTGCAATAATTCCAGTAAAGGATGGCATGCGAGCATGTAGAGTGAGAGATGTGGACTCATATGCTGCACAGGCAGGTGAACAGATTTGCTGCTCCTATGCCATCCCTCCTGAACGAAATCCTAAACTCCCAAGCAGATTGCTGGGTGAAGCTCGAAAACAATTGTCCCAACCTGAATCAGAAATGACTTGTACTGAATTACATGTCACCATGAATATTCTCACTGATCCACAAGATGACTATATTGGAAGTTTTCTCAGCGACACAGAAGTAACTTTAACAATCACTGCTCTGTACACTGATCACAGGTCATTTGCGGCTGCCGCTGTACTCCTGCCCGCTCCTCAGAAAGATAGATACAAATTGTCGGCTGTACCCCACATCTCATTGTTTAAACCTCACAGTATAACGTGGGCAGATATGGGTTCCCGAATTAAACTTGCTGGATCTGTGACTGATTATGAGGACAAAGGTGATGGGTGGAGCTACAGTACCAGTTGTGACGTGTGGAAGCAAACAGTGTGTGAAGTGGCTGTAGGCAGAGCAGGCGCTTGTTCGCTTCCCTGACTAGTTGACATTTGTTTGAGTGAAAAGGAGGAGGGGGAATTGGCTGGGCTTCCTGAAAAACTGTGGACCAAGGGCCCATCTGATGTAGGTCTTTTACGATCCATTTCCCCAGTACAGATCAAACCAAGATCAGAGTGGCGTCCGAGAGTTAAGCAATATCCTTTAAAACAGGAGGCAATAAATGGGATTGCCCCTGTTATAAATGATCTTTTGGCAGGAGGAATCATTAGGGAATGCCCGGATTCTCCTTGCAACACTCCCATTTTTCCAGTCCAAAAGGCCGACAAAATTAATTGGCGAATGATACAAGATTTACGAGCAGTGAATGATGCAGTGCAAACAAGAGCACCCAATGTGCCTGACCCACACACACTTCTGAACACTTTGAAACCTAATCAGAAGTATTTCACAGTAATTGATCTCAGCAATGCATTTTTCTCAGTGCCAATTCACCCAGACTCACAGTTTTGGTTCGCTTTTACCTTTAAAGGACAAAGCTATACATACACCAGATTGCCGCAAGGATTTGCTGATAGTCCAACAATTTTCGTTCAAGCTATCATGTCCTGTTTGGCTGATTTTCAGATGTCAAACAAAAGCCAACTTCTAGTTTATGTAGATGATCTCCTGGTAGCCTCTGAAACTGAAGCTGCTTGCAAGGCAGACTCCTTAGCATTGTTACACTATCTCTGCAAAACAGGGAATAAAGTGAACAAAAATAAGTTACAATGGGTCAGACAGGAAGTGAACTATTTAGGTCACACTTTGTCGGCTTCTGGAAGACAGATACAAAGAACCAGAAAGCAGATTATTTCAGATACACCGAAACCTGAAACAAAAAAACAAATGATGTCATTTTTGGGGCTCTGCAATTACTGCAGAGCATGGATCTCATATTATGCGGAAAAAACACAACCGCTGGTGGATATTGTGCATGGAGTTCCCATGACAATGACAGAAAAAATCATGTGGACACCAGCAGCGGATGATGCTTTTGTAGTGCTGAAACAGGCTCTGATAGAAACCACAACTCTTATCTTGCCAGACTACAATAAAACCTTTGTGCAAACAGCAGACTGCAGGAATGGTTTTATGACCTCAGTGTTACTGCAGAGTCATGGCAGCAAACTAAGACCAATTGCATTTTATTCAAAAAAACTGGATCCAGTGGCTCTGTCTTTGCCAGACTGTGTCCAAGCAGTATGCGCGGCGGCGCTTGCAGTGAGACAATCTGCAGATGTGGTGCTCTTTCACAAAATGGAGCTGCTGGTTCCACATGCTGTAGATGTGTTGCTGCTGCAAAGCAAAATGAACTTTTTGTCACCAGCCAGACATCTGTCCTACACTGCTATACTTCTGTCACAACCACACATTGTGATAAAGAGGTGCACAATCCTTAACCCAGCAACGTTGATCCCGTTGCCAGGGGATGGAACACCACATAACTGTTTGGATGCTACAGAACATCTACAGCTGCCCAGAGGAGATTTAAGTGACACGCCACTTGACAAGGGGGAAAAGTGGATTGTGGATGGATCATGTTCAAAGGATCCTAAAGGAAACAATCAAAGTGGTTATGCAATTGTGAAATTGCCAAACCAGATTGTTGAAGCAGAGAAGCTTCCATACACCAGGTCAGCACAGGCTGCTGAGCTGATTGCTCTAACAAGAGCTTGTCAATTAGCGGAAGATAAGGAAGTCACTGTATACACAGACAGTCAGTATGCGTTTTCTACTCTGTTCTATTTTGCGAAACAATGGGAGCGCAGAGGGATGACAACATCAACCGGTAAGCCGGTTACCCATGCCTCCTTGTTAAAAGACTTGTTGCAGGCCATTCTTTTACCTGCTAAACTAGCTGTGTGTAAATGTGCTGCTCACACCACTGGCAGAGATGAAGTCTCAAATGGAAACAGATTAGCAGACAAGATTGCAAAAGAAGCAGCTGCAGGGAGACATGGCCATGAAATTTTTTTAGTGGGTTCAGAGGACACACAACTCATAGATAAGACTGTACTGACAGATATGCAGGGCAATGCTCCAATGGTGGAAAAACGAATGTGGACGACAAAAGGTGCAATAGTGGATACAGATAATATCCACCGCATCAATGACAAACCTGTTTTACCAAAATCACTTTTTAAGGCAGCAGCGCTTGCGACACATGGGCCTTGCCATGTGTCGACAGGAGGGTTGAAGTCCATCATAGATCAACAATTCACTACCTTTGGTTTAGATGCTTACTTAAAAACTTTTTGTAAAGCATGTCCTGTTTGTGTGAAACATAATCCACAAGGAAACATGAGACCTAAGAGAGGCTCATTTCCAAAACCCTCTTATCCATTTCAAATCATGCATATGGATTTTATTGAACTCACACAAAGTGGACCTTACAAATACTGCCTAGTGATGATTGATGCATTTTCAAAATGGGTGGAAGTAGTTCCATCTAAACGCGCAGATGCCTTAACAGTGGCAAAAGCTATCTGCAAAACCATCATACCAACTCATGGCATCCCCCAAACCATTTACAGTGACAATGGTCCACACTTTGTGAACCAAGTTGTGCAGAACATGGCTGTACACCTTGGAATAACGTTAAAAAACCACTGTGCTTGGCATCCTTCGAGCGCAGGCCTGGTTGAACGGGCAAACTTTACCATCAAAAGCAGGTTGAAAAAATGCATGGAAACAACAGGCAGACCTTGGCCAGAGTGCCTCGACTTAGTGAAGCTCTATATGAGAATTACTCCCACTTCAGAAGGACTAACACCTTTTGAAATCATACATGGGAGACCATATAGACTACCAGTGTTCCCTGCAGATTTGCAAAAAGCAGATGAAGAACAGACCTTGGCAGATTATCTAATCAGGACGCTCAAACTGAAAGATGTGTCAAATGCAAATTTACTGCCGCCTGATCTCTCTCCCTCACAGGTGGACAACACCATCAATCCAGGAGACTGGGTCTACATCAAGGTCATCAAAAGAAAGAACTGGGCCAGCCCGCGGTGGGAGGGACCGTTCCAAGTTTTGCTTGCTACTCCCACGGCGGTAAAAATCTCTCAACGGCCCAGGTGGATTCACCTCAGCCACTGCAAGTTGCAGAGAGTGCTGGACCCCTAATTCGGAGTGGTGGGGAAGGCTGACTACAAAGGGGCCCCGTCGTTTAGGGCGAGGCGTCTCAATGTTGGTGAAGAATTCATCGATCCCCACTCCGCTAGGCGAGGGGATGTCCCAGTGTCTCTGCCGTCCTAGTAGCAACGGGGCTCCATATGCCAGATGGATCCTCTGCTGCGTTGTGGTTGGAGCGTGCTATGGTCTATTGACTCATCTGAAGAGACCAAATGACAATGTTGCCCGTGGTAAACGATGGTCACATGATGAGAACTATGAAGACTGGTCATGGGACCCCAGAAACCCATACGAAACCAACACTTGGTACCGGTATGTCAGGTTCACTGTGAGAGCTCACACACAGGAGGGATGCTATGTGTGTTCCAAACTCCCCCCTTCCTCCACGCAAGTTCGCTTGGAGGCCAGAGCAATGAATGTCACTGAAGCAAAATGTATGGCATCCATGGGAGGAGTTGGATATCAGCACGGTGCCGTCGCAGTCAAAGATGCCGACCCTTACCGCCCTGGACTTGCTGACGGTGCCTGTGATCAGCTATTCTGGACAAATCTCAATCTGACTGTTAAAGGACGAACTATACCACAAGTGGCCTACACAGAAAGACCAGCTGGAGTGAATTACACATGTTACATCCAAGGTAACAAGACCCACGTCTGCATTAACGACGACTGCTCTCCAGGAGGAAACTGGATGGGAGCTCTGGACATCACCGATGAGTGTCAAGATAAGAGAGCCATTTCAGGTGGGGAGGGCTCTCCAACCAACATGGCTACACCATCGAACGGAACATACTTCATACAGAATGGCTGGTGGCTTTGTGGTCACAAGGTTTATCCGATGCTGCCCGCCAACTGGACAGGAGTGTGTGCACCAGTGTGGGTGACAGACCACACCTACAGGATACGACACCATTTGTTGACAGGAGCACGTAACTCTACTGGACGTCGACGCAGAGCAGTTGCAACCTTTGACCCTCATGACCCTGTCTGGGGTGCGAACGTTCCAGAGGACCATAAAGTATGGTCTGCCGGAGACAAAGTTGTCCTTGCGCTCTTCCCTCAGATTGGGGTTGGGAAACTATCGCTCTTCATCGAGACACTGAACTATCGTTTTCAATCCTTTGTGAATCTCTCACTGCAAGTCAACGATGGACAAAATAGAGAGATTCAGGCTATTAGACTGATGGTCTTGCAAAACAGGATGGTTCTGGACTTGTTGACGGCAGCACAAGGTGGTGTGTGCCACATCATTGGGACTTCCTGTTGCACATACATACCAGGAGAAAATGACACCCACATAAACGACGCCATGAATTCGCTGAAGAACTTACAGCAGGCCATGTCTAAAGACAAGGTCCCACTTCAGTTTGATTTCTTTTCATGGCTATTCTCTGGCAACTGGTGGCAACTGCTGTTGAAATTGCTGTCTCCTGTGCTTGTTGTGCTGATGGTGTTGTGCTTGTTTACGACCTGCGTTATGCCATGTTTGAAGTCTGCTGTGTCGAAGTTTGTGTCCTCTACTGTAGCCCAGGTTCATATACAACTCCTTAGAGATGACGGATGTGATGACGATGATGAAAAATGGATTGCGTAGGTGCTGTTCTGTTGAGCATGTTTTACAGAAACTTGATGATTTGACCATCGAAAATGCTTCGCAAGTGATGGATACAATGATGTACTGTTTCTGTGTTTTTCTTTTTATTTTTTATTATTCATAGCATTCTGGTCGCCTGTGGCAACGGGGCCGTGTAAGAATTTTCCTGCTAATAACATCTGGCCAGCAGGTTTTTCGCTTACACAATAAGTTTGAGGTAATACCTCATCTTCACTGGAATGTGTTGCTATCATTGTTTGTTGTTTTTATTTTTACCATTCTACTTTCTTCATTATACGTATATATGTTTTTTTCTTGCTTGTCTTTGTTGTTTGGGGTGGCATAATCATATGATAAATCAGGAGGGAGATGTTAGGGTTTTCAGGTTAGTTTGATCCTATGATTATGTTGGAATGTAACCTGTAATAATTACCCTCGCCTGTGTTGTCTTAACAAAAGTAGTAGAACAAAGTGACTAGCTGCAGAGGAAGCAATCAAAGTTGTTTAGTTCACACAACATCGTGAAGGACCCCCTGCTGTGCTTTGATCAGCCAAGGGCTTCGGCCATTTGTCTACTCTGACCCCCACTCTCACCCCCACTCTGTTCCTCCTAATAAATATGCCCTTGCAGGAAGGAGACTTTTCAGATTTCATTCCTGTAGCGAGTGATCTCTCCACCTGCAGGTGTCTAAAAGAACTTGCCTTGTCTCTGTGTGGTTCTTGCAAAATAAGTTGGAGTGAGCAAATCTCTAACACTGGTTCTCCAGTTTTTTTTTTTCTAGTTAATTATCAATCGATTTTTTTAGCATTCAACCTGCTCAAAATCACTCTTTCATCAAAGTCGCTCTATTAATTTTCTATAGTAGTCGCCAACAACTTCAACCATTCAACCTTTCATTCAGGCAATCATTCATCAATGCTCATCATATGCATCTCACACAGTCTCCAAAAAGGAGTCTTCCTATCACATTGGTCCCATTTCATCCAAGCTCACCACACAACATTCATATATCATTTTCAACTCAAGTTTCTTGGTAGAACAATCCACTAATTCAAAAAATAACTTAACAAAAACAAACAATTGGCAAATTAATCGGAATTGTTTCTTTGTTTTTAAATTTAAAGAACTCAATCTCTCAGATTTAGCTTGACTTTAGAATTTTGTATAATCTTGTAACACAACCAATCAATTATTCCTATTAAATGTAGCATTGCAAAATCTTAAATTCACAATTTAGCTTCTCCCAATTCCTGAAAGCATGTTCTGTTGTTTTGTTTACTCCGAATTTCTCATGAGGGCTTGACACTAACATGCACTAGTGTGGATTAGTTTCTGCTCGCAAACAGATTTCTCTCTTTTTCTTTCATTTTTATCTGTCAAAATTGTTTCTGTTCTGCGGTGTAAATTCAACAGTCTAGCAAATTTCTTCAAATGGAAAGTTTAGCCTATCTTCATCAATTTAACACATACGCACACAGATGCACAGCTCTCGCGTGCGGAAGGTAGGTCCCAGCACCAATGATTCGTCACAGGCTGGCCATTTCCTGTGGTCGATCATGAGCTGGTCCCTCCCATGCACACGAGGACAGCCCATTCTAATTTTATTTATTTATCTTCTAGAAGCAAGTTGTATTTCTTTACAACTTGATTTGCATATTTTAACTTTAGTGTAACACAATTTGATCTCTAGTCATTTGTAATTTGCCACCTCAAAAATATTATTATTATTATTATTATCAAACTCCTCTTGCCCCTCGCTTGAGCCGCGGCTTGAGCTGCGGCCTTGCACCTGCTCACAGAGGCCTTATTGTGTCCTGGTCTGACAAACACTTGTGACCTCATCCGTTTTCATTTTTCTAGCTTTTGTCTCTTGAATTCGTTCTTATCTCTTTGTGAAGATTTCAACCACACTCTAGCACTTCTACCAATTCTTCCACATTTCAAATTTCCTTGTATTCCTTACATATTCTTTCACTTCAGCATGTATTGCATACAATTAAGAAATCTACTCGCCATGAACTTCTCATCTCAAAGAAGAGCAGAGCAAGAGATTTACCGTTCTTATTTCCCATCTTAATTTTAGTAGTTTAAGGTTTTACAATTTTTTTTCACATTTTTTTTCTTTGAGGATCCTCAATGCAGGTTTAAATTGACCTTTCAACAAATTACTAGCCTGTATTAATGCCGTGGATCAATGCTAGAACAGCTATTTAGTCAATTTATCCTACCAGTCACACACTCAATCACAAAAACTCTAGCACTTTTTTAGGCCTCATAGCTCGGACAAACCAAAGCCGTATCTCATAGCTCGGACAAACCAAAGCCGTATCTCATAGCTCGGACAAACCAAAGCCGTATCTCATAGCTCGGACAAACCAAAGCCGTATCTCATAGCTCGGATAAACCAAAGCCGTATCTCATAGCTCGGATAAACCGAAGCCGTATCTTTTGTGCACCTGTGGTTTTTTACGCGTTTCACAAACAACAACACAATCACACAACTTCGGGCCTTTAATTTACTTGTCCCCTGGTTCGTTGCACTGCCGGGTCCCGTCAATCCACCTCTGTCAGGCGAAGGCAGACCTAAGATGCTGGCCCAGCGAAGAATTCTTGTCAGGGTTTTCCACGTTATCTTTATCGTAGGATTATGTTGGAATGCAACAGGTAATAAATACCCTACCTTGTCCTCTTTATCACAAGGTCGTAAAACATCCCCTGACATGTTTGGACTAGAGGACAAGGGCTTTCTACTCAGCATACTCATCCCCCCACTCTGTTTCTCTTAATAAATATGCCCTTGCAGGGTGGAGAGTTCAGACCTCCATTCGAACATCGCTGCACGCACAGCGACAAATGGACTCTCCACCTGCAGGTGTCTAAAAGGACTTACTTGTCTCCCGTGTGGTTCCTGCAAATTAAGTTGGAGTGAGCGAATCTCTAACAATTCTCTTCCCAGGACTTTCTCCTCCAGGTCCTCCTAATGGACGCTGTCTTGTCGACAATGCAGCACGTCCTTCTTCGTCAGACAGATAGCGGGTATGAGGGATCCCGGGTTTCGGCACCAAAATGTTAGAGATTTGCTCACTCCAACTTATTTTGCAAGAACCACACGAGAGACAAGCAAGTCCTTTTAGACACCTGCAGGTGGAGAGCTCACACGTTGAAGAAGTGAAGTCTAAAACTCTCCCTCCTGCAAGGGCATATTTATTGAGAAACAGAGTGGGGATAAGAGTAGGCTGAATAGGAAGCCCTTGTGCTCTAGTCAAAACATATCAGGGGGTGTTTTACGACCTTGTGTAGGATGGGACAGCTATCTTATTTATTACCGGTTGCATTCCAACATAATCATACGATAAGGATAATCTGAAAAACCCTAACAGTAACGTTGTCATTGTGTTTCAAATATAAATGTTCTCTACCACTATGATCCTCTCTTTGGTCTTGTTTAATGGTATTCCACTACCCACAACATGCTAGTGAAACACCCAACAAGAATGTGAAACTACTATTATTAGCATTGGGTTAGGGTTGTTTGACTAACGTTTATGTTAGATTACTACATATCTGAGAAAGGCGGTTGTCATCGTTTTGGCGAATGATTTGACCCACATGCAGGAAACCAACTCAGAAGTTCAGAATGAGTGATGAGTGTTTATTGGAGGAGATGCGGTGGAGGCAGAGCGGGAGGATCTGCGCTAGGAGCAAGGAGCAGCAACGGCGGAGCGTGTGGAGTTCAGCCAGACGGGGTGGATCTTGGCGGTGAGCCGTGGAGGGAATCTGCCAACAAAATACACAAGGCTTGGTCAGAGGATACGACGTGGCTATGGCGGAGATCTTACAGCAGACCTGAGGATCAGGAGAACGTGGCGTCGATGAGCAAGAGGGTATCGAGGAGCCAAAGGCACAACCGTGGAGGTGATCACAACAGGTAGGACACGACGAGCAATTGACAGCATGCTCCTTAAGAGCCCTCCTTTAACGGGCCTGATGAGCTCCAACTGGGTCCTCTGCCACTCTGCTCACGGTTGCTCCCTGTGGAAAAAGGAGGTACACCACCCCGGACCCTGACAACGGTAAGACAAAACCAGGAGTTACTGTAGCTACTCTCTGTAATGTAAATTAGTCATGTGTAATCTCTAAAGCCAAAATTGACTGCATATTTACTGCTGATGACTCCTATCATGCTATCACATTTTAGGGCTTTTCACACTGCACGTTCTTAGCCTCGGGGCTATCCTTAGCCATTTTCAATATGAATTTATATTAAAGGAGAACTTACCAAGTGCGAACAAAGTCCATTGTTGTCAATAGATCCGAGGCAACGGTTGAAGATCCGTGCAAAGGTGGGTGCTAGTTGTTCAGCACAGACTTTCAAGCAGGAATGTGACACGCCGTCTGGGCCCGGTGCCTTCCTGATGTTTTGTCTCCGGAACATGTGGCACACTTCTTTCTCGCGGATCTGGAGTGCGGGCGCGGCCTCTGCAAGAGAGTAGGTGACAACGGTGGTGGAGGAGTGGACAGAGCGGTTGTGGGGGGAGGTGAGTATGTGGATTGTGCTGCAGGAGGTCCTGTTGTGTGGGAGGACCGATCAAACCTGCAGTAGAACCTGTTTAGCTGGTTTGCAAGCCTTGGGCTCTCCACAGGACAGGGGGTTCGTTTTTTGAAGCCCGTGATGCTCTGCAGACCTTTCCACACTGTTGAGGGATCAGGATTGGCAGAGAGGTGTCTCTCCAGGCTCTCCCCGTAATACTTGCTGGCTTTCCTGACCTCTCGGTTCAGTGTGTTTCTGGTCTGCTTGAACAGGTCCCGGTCGCTGCTCCTGTAGGTCTCCTCCTTGACTTTGCGCAGCCTCCTGAGGTTCGGTGTAAAACAAGGTTTGTCGTTGTTGTACGTGTGGTGAATTGTCTTTGTTGCTCCGCTGGTCTCCAAAAAAACACTTGGTGGAAGATGGCTGGCTGAGAGAAGGAACACTTCAGTGACACACGGCTGATTGGGAAAATATTTTATTCAACCGATGTCAGAGTGAAGTTTCTCCAAATATTCGAGTGACCCAAAAGCAAAGATGTTAGCTGCTCCCTCTCGTCTCCCAGGCATCGTATCTCTTATACTCTTATATCGCTTTGAATAACAGCTGCGGTTCGACTCTCAGTATACTTGTTGTTTTCGTTGTCCCTAAAAGGCCATCTACTCGGTTCTTTTGTGGTCACGGACAACTGGCCCTTCTACATTCTAGGTACCTATACATTACTGAAACTAAACCTCCCTGTCCAGCACAAATAACCTATGCGTAATCCCACTGCTGCCGGCCCGGTGTTCTAAGGCAACATGCAGAGACACATGCAGGCTAAAATTTACAACATACGTGCAGAAGGTCTTAGTCTGCACACACAGATTCTCACAAAAACTGATGTATGATGTGACAGTGTCAGTGAGTTCATGCAGGTCTGAAGGTGCAGCTTCAGAAACTCCCCAATCGGTGCAGTCAAAGCGAGCTTGGATGTCCTGCCTTGTCTCCACTGTCGACTTCCTCACAGTCCTCACCATAGGCTTAGAAGTCTTTAATTTCTGCCTGTAGGCCGGGATCAGATGAACGAACTACACAGTGGTCCGAGAGTCCTAAAGCCGCACGAGCCACAGAGTGGTATGCATCTTTAATGACGGTGTAGCAGTGGTCCAGTGTCTGTGCCCCTCTGGTGGGACACGTTATGTGCTGTCTGTATTTGGGGAGTTCATGTGCGAGGTTCGCCCTGTTAAAATCATCCAGAACAATGATTAGTGAATTTGGTAGAAGTTTCTCCATGTCTGACACCTGGTCAGCCAGCATCTGCGTGGCTTCACTCGCACGTGCGTGCGGTGGAATGTAAACAGCCGCCATGACGATCGAGGAGAACTCCCGTGGTGAATAGAACGGCCGGCAGTTCATGAAAAGTGTTTCTAGGAGAGGGCTGCAAGACTCTTTCAACACCGTGACATCAGTACACCAACGTTCATTAATATAGAAACAGAGACCACCTCCCATTGATTTTCCAGTGAACTCCGCGCTGCGATCTGCACGCAATAGCCGAAACCCAGCTAACTCCACGGCGTGGTGCTGGGTGCGTCCGTCAAGCCACGTTTCAACGAAGCACAGCGCGACGGATCTTCTCAAGTCCGTGTTCTTTGATGTGAGGAGCAGGAGTGCTTATTGGGGGGGGGGGGGGGGGGGGGGTGGTTATTGGTTTTTATTCAATAACAATATTTTTTGCCAAATTGCAATAGACTGACATGTGCCCATTCAAATGGGTACCACCAGACATTAAACTGCATTGATAAACGAGGGCTTAAACGTGATTGTCTGTCTGCACTCGGCATAATTTCTCTGTTTATGTGAACATGTTCACATATGTGTCAGTATGAATTATGTGAACGTATGACTGTCGCGCGGAGAATGATATAGGTGGCTATCCGTTGCGATATTGATATTTTAACAGAGAAAGAATGCTACGCTTTCGCAGAGCATCAAAAATATTGAAATAGCCTCTTATATTTCCTCCCCACGGAAATCTTTAGTAAAAGGCGAAATATTTATTCCATCTGAAGAGAAGAAAGAGAGAGCTGATAATCTGGGTCAAACCGGGCCACCCCACTGCTGGTCAACCAAATTCACAGGCGTTCTCACACTCAAATTGCAGCAACCATTCCTTCTAATACAAACAATAGACGTTCATAGATTTACTATACTTACAAGGACTCAACTTAAATAGAAGGTTTAAACGAGTATTTTGTGTTAATTAATGTATTTTTTACTTTAAACATTGTTGGCGCACAGGATTGTAGGTACCTGATCGAACACTGACGGCGCTCGTTCTTTCAAACGGTATCACCTATCGATTGGGCGACTATTTTGCAACAGTTGTATGTCTTGGTACGTGTACTTGTAAGGGATCGGACAGTACAGCCAAGTGCGTAGCGACAGACTTTATTGTGGAAGGGGATGATGGGAACAGCTGGCGCTAGAGCGACGACCGGGCTGGAGAGGACAAACGATTCTGCGGGATTTCCAATAGTCAAGCGAGTCAGTATCTCAGGGACTGATGAGCGAAGCAGCATCAAGGGACAGACTGACACTTAGGTGTGCGCTGGCGGCGCTGATATCTCGCTGTCCATGAGCCCGTGGCAGGTGACGGCGATTCCACTGACAGGTGGGCGTGGTCCTGTCGCAGGTGGCACCAGCACGTGACAGTACTTTTGGTATGAGAGAATGGGAAATGATCCCATCTCTGTGTTTTATTTGAAAATTTGTAATTTCATAACTTTATTCAACACAAATCGGGAAACAAAATATGATCGTAATTTCTCAAATGGTTTCTCAAATTTCAGAAATGCTCTATATCTCTCTTGTGTCGCAAATAATTGAGGCTTTTGACGTTGCTGGCATGGTTTGGAGTGTAATTCACCTCCACTGCGATGGTGGCTGTAATATTAGGTGAACTACAGTAGTAGGAACCTTTGAATAGCGCGGTATTCCTGAGGGGTGAATAAACGAGGGGGGACCCTTTTGACTGTTCAATCCTACTACCGTCTCACGTCTGGTTCTTCAACGTATTACTATTAATTATAAATTAATAGATAACCCAACATGGTGTCAGAAGTGGTGCTAAAAGGAAGATACCACGGAGTTGGAGGTCCCGGACATTGAAAGCCTCA
Organism: Syngnathus scovelli; assembly: GCF_024217435.2. NCBI lineage: Eukaryota > Metazoa > Chordata > Actinopteri > Syngnathiformes > Syngnathidae > Syngnathus > Syngnathus scovelli. The sequence goes on from NC_090858.1 coordinate 15,710,367, forward strand.
CAAAAGGGGGAGCAGGTGCAGTCCGTGTGCGTGACGGTGTGGAGACGCAAGCATGAGAGGTTCCATGTGCCGCCACCGGAGAAATTCACGTTCAAGCCAGAGGAATGGCCGAAGTGGATAAAGCGCTTTGAAAGGTTCAGAGTAGCATCCGGACTGGAAACACAACCTGAGGGAAACCAGGTAAATGCCTTAATCTACACAATGGGAGAAGCGGCCAAGGATATCCTCACGTCATTAAGATTGACTGACAGAGAGATGACCGCCTATGGAACGGTGAGGGAAAGGCTAAATGCACACTTTATTTCAAGAAGAAATGTAATTTTTGAACGAGCCAAATACAATATGTGACAGCAAGAGGCGGGAGAAACTGTGGACAGCTTTATTACTGCACTTCACTGTCTATCGGAGCATTGTGGCTACGGTGCGTTGCATGAAGAAATGATCCGAGACAGATTGGTGGTCGGATTAAAAGACAAAAAACTCTCAGAACAATTGCAGCTAGACCCGGACTTGACAAAGTGCCGTCAGAGTGAACAAGTAAAGAAACAACAAGAAATGTTGAAAAGTAATTTTAACATGGAAGCAGCAAGCGCGGAACTCAACAGCGTCAGCCTGAAACAGCGTCAGCGAGCCGACACTGCCACCTGCTGGAAAAGTACGGGAGGGCAACAAAAGAGGACAATGGTTAAAAAGACGTTCTCAGAGACCCCAAAACAGACAAAATGTGGGAAATGTGGCGATTTGAAAGGACACAATCCACAACAATGTCCAGCAAGAGAAGCAGCATGCAATTTGTGCAAGAAAAGAGGACATTATGCCAAGGTGTGCCGCACAAAAATGGTGCATGAAATGAATGTCACAGAAGAGAGTGATGATTTATTTTTAGGGGCACTTAGCAATGGCCAAAATGATGACCCATGGATTGTAACAATATCAATGGGTGGCACAGACACAAAATTCAAAATGGACACTGGCGCCGATGTCACGGCGATACCAGCAAAACTCTACAATGGACAGTTGGCAAAGCTGGAGCACGTCAGCAGAGTTGTGCGTGGGCCAGGAAATGTACCTTTAACGGTGGAAGGAAAATTCAACACTAAACTCCACAAAAATGGCAAGGAAACAATGCAAGACATTTATGTCGTGAAAGAACTAGGATTCCCACTATTGGGACGGCCAGCACTAAATGCACTGAAGTTAGTAGCTAGGCTTGATACAGTGACTCTCGACTCAAAAGCTAGAGTAAAACAACAGTTTCCCAACCTGTTCAATGGATTAGGGAAATTGGAAGGAGAATACGACATTGTGTTGAAACCCGATGCAGTGCCATTCTCAATCTCTACGGCAAGACGTGTTGCGCTGCCACTACTTCCAAAGGTGAAGGAGGAGTTGGCGAGAATGGAGTCACAAGGCGTCATCAGTAAGGTGGAGGAACCAACCGAATGGTGTGCCGGAATGGTAGTGGCGCCCAAGCCCAACGGAAAAGTACGGATATGCTCTGACCTCACAGAACTAAATAAATCTGTGCAGAGGGAGTGACATCCACTTCCAGCAGTGGAACAGACACTAGGACAACTTGCCGGAGCCAAAGTATTTTCCAAATTGGATGCAAATTCTGGATTTTGGCAAGTAGCGCTGTCGAAAGGCTCGTCTCTTTTGACGACATTCATTACACCTTTCGGGAGATTCTGTTATAAGAGATTGTGCTTTGGAATATCGTCCGCACCTGAGCACTTCCAGAAGAGAATGTCACAAATTCTAGATGGATTGGATGGTGTTTTGTGCCAGATGGATGACGTGCTTATCCTAGGAGCTACGCAGGAGGAGCATGACAGGCGACTTCATGCAGCACTAACACGGCTCCAGGATGCAGGCGTCACACTCAGTGACAAATGTGAGTTTTTCAAGTCAACAATAACATTTCTGGGGCAGATTGTGGGAGCCTCAGGAGTGAGTGCTGATCCAGACAAGGTGAAAGCGGTGTCCACCATGCGGGAGCCGAGAAACATCACTGAAACCAGAAGCTTAATCGGCATGGTTAATCACCTGGGGAAATTCCTATCACATTTAGCAGACAAAACAAAGCCATTGAGAGATCTACTCAAGAAGACTAACATGTGGACATGGGGATTGCAGCAACAAAAAGCTTTTGAAGAAATCAAAAAAGAACTTACGACACCACCAATACTTGCATTGTACAACCCGAACGCTGAGACAGTGGCATCGGTTGATGCCTCCTCATATGGGTTAGGAGCAGTGCTTCTGCAGAAACAGGATGGAAAAGTAAGACCAGTTGCGTACGCGTCACGCGCCCTTACTACTACAGAGCAGCGCTATGCGCAAATTGAAAAAGAGGCTTTGGCCACAACATGGGCATGTGAACGCTTTGCAGAGTTTCTCATTGGCTCTACTTTCCACGTGGAAACGGATCATAAACCATTGGTCCCACTCCTGGGTTCACGACACCTAGACGATCTTCCACCACGCATACAGCGGCTGAGGATGCGGCTCATGGGGTTTTCATATGACATTTCGCACGTACCAGGCAAAAGTATTGCAACCGCGGATGTGTTGTCAAGATCACCGATGAACAGCTCAGAAGATCAGCTAAAGGAGGAGGAAATTGACTTGTATGTGCACGCTGTCATGGCTAGTTTGCCAGCAACTGACAGCCGAATTGCAGACATCAAGAAACATCAAGACAACGATGTCGTGATTAGTCAAGTAAAAAAATATTGTTCTGAAGGGTGGCCAGAAAGGTTCACGGCGCCATCTATCGTTCAGCCATACTTGCCATTCTCAGGAGAGTTCAGTGTGCAAGACGGATTGTTGTTGAAAGGCACTCGGATTGTGATTCCAGAAGCTCTACGCTGCGACATCATGAGTAGGTTGCACGACGGACATCTGGGAATACAAAAATGCAGGGAGAGGGCGAAACAGTCAGTGTGGTGGCCAGGATTGAGCAAACAAATACAACATGACATAGAGAAGTGTGATGTTTGTGCTCGAGAAAGAGTGGTCAATAAAGAGACATTGATTCCAACCGAATTCCCAGAGAGGCCTTGGTCGAAGGTGGGAGCAGATCTATTCCAAAAAGGGAGTAAAGTATATTTACTCATTGTCGACTACTTCTCCCGATTTTTTTGAAGTTGCTCCACTGAAATCTACAACATCTGAAGCAGTAGTGGAGCATTGTAAGTCCATATTCGCGCGACATGGAATACCACAGGAAATGCGCACGGATAATGGGCCACAATTTGCATCAGACAGTTTCAAAAAGTTTTCACGGGACTGGTGTTTCGAACATGCGACGTCTAGTCCAAAGTTTCCACAGAGCAACGGGGAAGCAGAAAGAGCTGTCAGAACTGTGAAGAGTCTGCTAAGCAAATCCAGTGACCCATATTTAGCTCTAATGGCATACAGAGCGACTCCATTGGCAAATGGATACAGTCCAGCTGAGTTGCTGATGGGGAGAAGAATAAGAACGCAACTTCCAACTATCCCTTCACAACTGGACCCAAGATGGGCAGACATGGAGACATTGAGAAACACCGAGCAAAGTTCTCGACAGAAACAGCAGAGACATTTGAACACTCGACACAGAGCACGTGATCTGCCGCGTCTGCATCCAGGTGACCATGTCTGGGTGAAGGACATGAACGAAAGAGGGACAATAGTTTCCACGGCAGACACACCCAGATCATACCATGTCGAGATGCAAGGAGGTATCCTGCGGAGAAACAGAGTACATCTTTCTACTACTCCTATTGCTCCATCGACTGAAATCGTCCAATCAGAGACTGAGGGCGGGCACAACAGTGTTGTTGATGAACCGACGAGCACACACAGCACGCTGGTTGATGGGAGTCAGCGAAGACAAGGAAACGAGAGACGCTACCCTACCAGGGAAAGACAACCTCCAAGCGGATTGAAGGACTACATTACTCAGTAGTTAGTCATATATTTCACAGTTGAAACTGATAATGGTTCAGTAGTTGAAAGGAGTGTGTATTACGGAAGATATAGTAACAGTTATATTCTCAACACTTTCATGAAAAGTTTGGTTATTATAGTGACGTTGAAAATAATAGGATTCCTACTCAGAAAGGAGGATGTAGTATTAGGTGAACTACGGTAGTAGGAACCTTTGAATAGCGCGGTATTCCTGAGGGGTGAATAAACGAGGGGGGACCCTTTTGACCGTTCAATCCTACGACCGTCTCACGTCTGGTTCTTCAACGTATTACGATTAATTATAAATTAATTACATTTGAATAGAAATCTGTCAGTTTACTTTAGGAAGTAAAAGTTGCTTTCTAGAAATCCATACTTGTAATGTATGAGGAACAACAATCGGGCGAATTCTTCAAAAAGACATACCTACAGCTGACAAAAAGGTTTTGATACGTTCATATCATGTAACGAGTCGGGAACGTGGTAATTACATATTTCGCATTTTACTAATTTGTTTGAAACAGTTTAGCAAGCAAATGCACAGTTCTAGAGTACAGTTAACATGCTCAATGGCGTTCAGACTTAATCTATGTGCGTACAATTGCGTGTAACTTTTGCTTTAATCAGTAAGTCCGGGGGGAGAGCGCGAACGCTGTCCTCACCCACAGAAGATATGCAGTCAAGATTTCCCACGATTCTTAAGTCGCAGGAGTCGACACTTCCGGAGTGCAATGGATGATTCTCACCCTGTGTGATTTGCCTTCTTGTTCAGGTTGTCTCCCGTGCCAGGCAAGTATGAATAATAGAAGTTACCGGGCTGACGTCTTTATCGCACACGCCATCTTCAGTCACGGGCTTAATTGCTAAAAAGGTGTGGCACACATACACACTCAGCGGATGAAACAGGATTTGTAGAACTGTTTAAATAGTACCATTTGTCATTACAAAACCAAAGTATTATAAATTAAGTAAGAAATAGATTAAGAAACACTACCATCATGCTTTGCTTCTTTTTCTACCCTTCATTGCCCCTACCCCCACGCCTTTGTTCACCTCCTTTTTCTTAGAGTCGCCATCTAACGGTGATGGCAGCAACCATAACAAACCATAAAAAATCGTAGTAAAATAATATATGTGCAAAAACATGCCCCTTAGCATTGCCTCTTTTAACCTGAGAACCCTAAAACTGTATGAATTTGTGTTTATTGAAAACCACTGAATATTATGTTTTTTTTCTGAACAAGTTTTGAAAATGACATTTTCTTAAAAAATTGAGGATAAGAATTGTAATAAAAATTCTTGGAACAATGATAGGAAAATCTCAAGCAATGAAACACATTTTAATTATATTTAGAACGGTTACATAAATTCTTGCTGCCTCTCAAATCGAAATGTCTTACATTTAGATCAGACCCCATCAAGTCATAATTGACTGCTTAACCCTGTAAGAATTAAGCGAACGGATTGAAATGGTTCTCTAGCATATGAACTACCGATTTGACCAGGAGAGGAGGTGCACCGGTCCTGGAGGCACTGCAATACCAGGTCAATGCGTGGAGTGGACGGGGCAAGCCCTTTCCCCATCTCCCTAACCCAAAAATATAATTAATATGTGGTCCGCGGATAGGGGACGTATCAGATATTAAACTGATAAGAACAGATACTACCCTTGATCTTAGCCAAAAGGCCGAGAAGCAATAACTGGAAATGGGTCTGAGGCAACGACTTAAATAGAGAGACCAATTCCAGTTATGGTTACATATATCGACTAATGCTAATGCCACATACTGACCCCTGTGAATTCCCCAAATGTGGGGATCTCTACTGCATAATTTCTGCTTGTGGGGGATTGCGTTCTTTCTGTTTAGAACTAAACATTTGCGCAGTAGTACGTACACGGAGTTTAGGTCTACAGTGCTGTGACACACTGAACGCTTTTGAGTAGTGATGGACACATGAGGCTTCCTTGGTGTAACTGCCGAACCCGAAGCAGATGTGTCTTTCGCCGCTGGGCGGAGCTGTTGCGGCTCTGGCGAAGCTTCAAGGTTTGCATGGTGTGCAAATTATTTTTGTGTGAATTAATTGTAGTTCCTTGTTATTTGTATATAGTTTGTAGCACTGTCTTGTTGATATTAAGTTGCGATAGAAACCGGGGGTAAGTTAGACTTCGAGGGCACTTCCTGTTTCCTGGAAAGAAGCGGAAAGGTGACGTGATGCAACAGCGCAATAGTTAACGACCGACCTAGGATGCGTCATCGCGAAGCTACTAAGTTAAAAACAGTAAAGTACCCAGTTGTTCACTGGCAGGCCAAAGTGGTATGTATGTTTTACTTTTACTTTTGTATTTGATATGTATGTTTTGTAAATCTAAGTATATCTATGTGTTGTCGCTAGTCCTATGGTGTGGCTGTGATGTCAACGAATTAAGATCACAGTAAACATCTGTAACAAAGAACTCACGTCTCTTTAGTGAAGAAACTTGAACACTTGGGATTTGAAGCTTTCCCACCAAACGGTTTGCGAATAGGTTCACAAACCCCCCTGCTGGTCAAAAGGAGTAATTTATTCCATTAATGAGAATTACATTCACCTCTATACAGTGGCGCCTCGGTTTTCAAACACAATCCATTCCAGAAGGCTGTTCAAGAAGTGAATCATTCGAATTCCGAATCACATTTTTCCATTACAAATAATGGGGGAAAAAAAATATTCCGTTCCAAGCCAAAAAAAAAAACGCCTTTTTTAAGCAGTTTTTTCATTTGCGCATTTTTGTCCAATCGCGCAACTGCAGCGCACCGCCGAACATGCAACCGTAGCGCGTCGCCGACCGCGCAACTACACCGCGCTGGTCGCATTTTTGTGACAGACCGTCGCTGAAATTTAGAAAATATTTTAAAGTTCTGATGTACTTTCCAAAATGTAAGTGGACATCAGTGCGCAGGGAGCTTAGTTTTGTCCAATCGCGCAACCGCAGCGCACCGCTGAACGCGCAACCATTGCGCGCCGCCGACCGCGCAACCGCACCGCGCTGGTCGCATTATTTAAGTGGACCTTAGTGCGCAGGGAGCTTAATTTGGTCCGATTGCGCAACCGCAGCGTTACCAAAGTAACGAAAATACAATAACAACGGAGTCAGCCGGCATCCGGGCTGCGCAGTCGGGATGTCTTGGGTCCTCCTGGCTCATCTCGCGAGGTTCGACCTCCGAATTTTGTTCGACAATCGAAGCAAAACAATCTCGAATTTTTTGTTCGAATTCTTATTTGCTCGAGAACCAGGACGTTCGAAAACCGAGGTTTGACTGTAAAAGAAATAGATGCAGCTCACTGACAAGTGCCGCTATTTAAGCTAATTTTAGAACAGTCCTGCGGGCGACTCATGCGGTCCTCATGGGCGTCCTCGTGCCCGCGGGCACCGTGTTGGTGACCCCAGCCGTGGAGGCTATTTTGTGTGTTTTGGAGTGTTCTTTGGTATTGAGTGGGGCTGGTTGGCCGCTTTTCCTTTTTTCCTTTTTCTTGTTGCTTTGCTTTGATGTCTTTTAACTTTCACACTTAAAGGCTTTTTTTTGTGGCGCCGTTGTGTGAATACTGCTGGGGCCTGAATTTCCCAGCCCTCGGGATCAATAAAGTTTCAATCAATCAATCAATAAACTATATAACAAATAACTAACATAAATACCAAGTTTATCGCACCATCCGTGTCACTCCAAATTATTAAATTCATTGAAATCTTCATCCTCTGTGTCACGTGCGTTCGCGTCGCACCGGAAGTGACGTCGTGCATCCTGATAACTGGCCCAAAAACCAACCTTCTGAGGATTCAGCCTGTGAATTTGGTCACAGCTCGTGACCCCTTTTTTGCAGGATCAGTTCTCTTGCTAGCAACGAGGCTTCAACACTTACCGCTAATCAAAATTTCAAACACACTACTATACAGCAAGGTTAGCAGATGTAGCTGTCTGTCAGACCCTAGTGGGAATTTAACTCACACCCTCTGATTTACAATTCTAGTGCTCTTATCACTTAGCGATGCCGCCTTGCTTGGCAAAACTGTGTCAACCTTTTAGAAGATGAACCAAAAGAAACTCTTAAAAATGTAGTCTAACCAGGACTCTAGGCCAGTGATTTTCAACCAGTGTGCACACATTTGTGTGCCATGAGAAACTATAAAATTTCCCTTCACGTCCCCAAAGACAACAACAACTCATCACACAACTGCTGGAAACCAGTACCATGGACAAGATATGTGGAAATACACCCTCAACTATTATAAATTCAACTTGCACAGCAAATGTTAAGTATATTATCAGAGTTCAGTGAGAACTGAACTCAGAACCCCTTGTTTACTAGACCAGTACCCTAACTACTGAACTACAAGGCCTGTTCTATGGCTGTTACTAATAAACTATAAACTATTCATGTACAATATTGCGAAATGTAATCAGGATGTGTCACAAATCAACAGGTATGTTTAACTCTATTGCTACTATTCTGCGAGCAAGCAAAGCTAGATAGCTGGGCCAAGTTTGAGAACCAGTTAGTGTGCTCGAACCTCATAGCTGGTTGAAGCACTGGTCTTGGAAAGCAGGATTGAGTCCTGATTTTGATTCTTCTATATGTACAAGTTTGAATGTGACAACAGCCGGCAACAGCCATGCCTAACGAGCTAAAGGACAAGGTGTGTCCTTTCATCAAAAAAGCTGTAGCCAAAGATTCTCTCAGAAGGGACATTTATAAAAACACATGCAAGAACACACACAGGTGAGAAACCTTTTTCCTGCTCAGTTTGTGGCCAAAGATTCTCTCAGAACAGTCACTTAAAAATAAACACAAGAACACACACAGGTGAGAAACCTTTTTCCTTCTCAGTTCTTGGCCCAAGATTGTTAGGGTTGACAAATTACAGTGGAGCCTCGGTTTTCGAACGTCCAGGTTCTCGAACAAATCGGTATTCAAACAAAAACTTTGAGATTTTTTTTGCTTCGGATGTCGGACGAAATTCGGTTGTCGAACCTCGCGAGATGAGCCGAGAGGACCCGCATGTCAACTGACTCCGTTCGTTATTACATTATTGTTACGCTGAAGATTGCATCAACTCTAATCATGCCTCCAAAGGAAGCAAGTGGGAGCAATAAAGCCATCCTAAAACACAAAGACGCTCCTAAAGCAATGCGACAGTGAGCGCCCGGCGCGCTGCGGTTGCGCGACTGGACCAAATTAAGCTCCCTGCGCACTGAGGTCCACTTAAATTTTGGAAAGTCCATTAGGACTTTAAAAAATATTTTCTAAATTTTAGCGACCGCACTGTCACAATAATGCGACCAGCGTGGTGCAGTTGCGCGGTCGGCGGCGCACTAAGGTTGCGCGTTTGGCGGTGCGCTGCAGTTGCGCGATCGGACAAAATTAAGCTCCCTACGCACTGAGGTCCACTTAAGTTTTGGAAAGTACATCAGGACTTTAAAAATATTTTCTAAATTTCAGCGACGGCTCTGTCACAATAATGCGACCAGCGCGGTGCAGTTGCGCAGTCGGCGACGCGCTGCGGTTGCGCGTTCGGCGGTGCACTACAGTTGCGCGAATGAATAAAATGGTTAAAAAAGGCGTTTTTTGGGATTGAACCGGATTAATTTTTTTCCATTATTTGTAAAGGGAAAACATGATTCGGAATTCGAATGATTCACTTCTCGAACAGCCTTCTGGAACGGATTGTGGTCGAAAACCGAGGCTCCACTGTATCTTGATCGTATGATTATGTTGGAATGTAGACTATATTGATTAACCAGTTGCTGAGGGGAACAAACTTCTTCTGTTTGTTCTCACAACATCGTAAACAAAGTGCTAAGACTTCTGCACTGGTTGACCAGCTGCAGTGGAAGCAATCAAGTTTCCCCCTGTTTCCCTCAACATCATAAAACACCCCCTGCTCTGATTTGACCAGATGTTGGGGGTTCACCAAACCTGTCCACTCTCAATCCCACCCCCCCCCCCTGTTTTCTCTCAATAAATATGTCCATATATGTTCAGAGTTTCTGAATAGATATTTGAAAGAGTAATATGGCAAATGACTTTAAAATATATGTAGTCTCCGCTCAGCATCCGTCGCCATTTAACGAATGCCAGTTTCAAGGCTGAATTCGTGTGTCACGTGACGTGCCTTCGCGTCGCACCGGTAGTCACGTCATGCAGCCTGATAATTGGCAAAAAAAACCTCGACTTTCTGAGGATGTAGCATGTTAATTTGGACACAGCAAGTGAATCATTTTTTGGCAAGACCAGTTCTCTTGCTCGCAATGAGGCTTTAGCACCTACCGCTAATCATAAATTCAAACACACTACTATCAAGCAGGGCTCACACCCTCTGAGTTACAATTCTAGTGCTCTTATTACTGAGCTACACAGCCTTGCTTGGCAAAACTGTGTCAACCATTTAGAATATTGACCAAAAGAAATGCTTGAAAATGTAGTCTAAAGAGGACTCTAAGCCAGTGATTCTCATTCAGTGTGGACACATTTGTGTGTCGTGGGAAATTATAAAATTTCCCTTAAGATCCTCAAAGACAATAACTCTTCACACAACTGCTGGTCACCAGTACCATGGACAAAGTATGTGCAATTACACCCTCAACTCTTATAAATCCAGCTTGCGCAGCAAATGCTTAGTATAAAATCAGGCCTCAGTGAGATTTGAACTCACAACCCTTGGTTTACAAGAGCAGTGCTCTAACCACTGAGCTACAAGGCCTGTTCTACTGTGGTTAATAATAAACTATAAACTATTCAACTACAATATTGCAACGTGGAAATCAGGATGTCACCGCATCTACCTCCCATGCTACTATTCTGCGAGCAAGCAAGGCAAAATAGCTTGGCCAAGTTTGAGAACCAGTTAGCGTGCTCGAACCTCTGGTTGAAGCTGGTGGTTGAAGCGCTGGTCTTTATGTTTGAATGTGACAACAGCCAGCTCAGTTTGTGGCCAAAGATTCTCTCAGAAGGTAAACTTAAAAACACATGGAAGAACACACACAGGTGAAAGAAAATGTTCCTGCTCAGCTTGTGGCCAAAGATTCTCAGAGAAAGGAAGCTTAAAGAGACACACAAGAACCCACACTGGTGAGAACCCTTTTCCTGAAATATAAAGATGCACTTATCTTAGCAAAAACTCGTTATTTTTCGCAAGTCATTAATCCCAATAAAAACAATCCTAAATTATTATTAGTTCAAATTTTAGGTCCGTCTGTCTTAAATATAATTAATCTGTCTGTCTCCTCTGGGATAGTGCCTACAGCCTTTAAAACTGCTATCATTAAACCGTTACTTAAGCGACCAAATCTTGACCCCGACTGTCTCAGTAATTATAGGCCAGTTTCAAACCTCCCAATCATAGCAAAACTTCTTGAAAAAGTAGTAGCGCAGCAGCTTATTGAGTACATGGTCGCCAATAATCAATGTGAATCTTTTCAGTCTGGTTTTAGAACTAATCATTCCACTGAGACAGCACTTGCTAAAGTGACTAATGATCTCCTCATAGCTATGGATTCGAACACTTCATCGGTATTGTTACTACTTGATCTTAGTGCAGCCTTCGACACTGTAGACTTCGATATTTTATTAGAGCGTCTTAAAAGTTGTGTTGGTATGTCAGGGTCAGCACGAGGCTGATTCTATTCACATCTATCAGACCGGACGCACCGAGTGGTCCATGGCAATACGTCCTCTGAGTTCTATAATGTCAATGTTAAGCGGATGACACCCAATTATATATGCCGTTATCGATGACAGATCTGCGGGACTGTTGTAATCTTGAGGCGTGCCTTGCGGAGATCAAGCAATGGATGTCTCTCATCTTCCTTCGTCTTAACCCAGATAAAACTGAGATGTTGATAATTGGTCCAACTCGTTAATAACACTTATTTAAGGAAACCACTATAACTATAGATAACCGTACTATCATTCAGAGTGATACTGTAACTAATCTCGGGGTAATATTTCACCAAACGCTCTCCTTTCAAAAGCACATTAAGAATATAACCAGAATTGCGTTTTTTCACCTTTGTAATATTGCTAAGATTCGTCCGATCCTCTCGACCGGTGATGCGGAAACTATTATACATGCGTTCATCACGTCGCGCCTGGACTACTGTAATGCATTATTCTCTGGTCTTCCTAAGTCCAGCATCAAAAGTCTACAGTTAGTACAAAATACTGTTGCAAGGCTGCTCTCACGGACAAGAAAATTTGATCACATTACCCCAATATTAGCCAATTTACATTGGCTCCCGGTCCATTTAAGATGTGACTTCAAGGTTCTCCTATTAACCTATAAATCATTGCATGGCTTAGCGCCTTCATATCTCGCCAACCTAGTTGTTCCTTATGTTCCGTCTCGTAACCTTCGTTCACAAAACGCTAGTCTTTTAGTGACACAGAGGGCCAAGAAAATGTTTGCAGGGTCTAGGGCATTTTCTATTTGAGCTCCAGAGCTTTGGAATGCCCTACAAATGGATATTAGAACTACTACCTCTCTAGAAACATTTAAGACACGTTTAAAGACACATTTCTATGATATGGCCTTTAATTAACCTGTAGTGGCCGATTCGGCAGGAGTTTGTTTTTGCTCCCTCTCCCCATCCCCCGTCCCCCCACCCCTCCCCGGCTGGGAGGTGGTTCGGTGGCACTCAAGCTGAGAGCGGCTATCTGGATTCTCGTGGACCACTTCAGGATGAGGGAACTGCAGCTTACCTTCCTCGAACACACTGCCAGGACAATCGAGGGCACCTCTGGCAGCTCTTCGCTTTGACTTGGACATCCACTTTTTCATTGATTTTCATATTAAGTATTTTAGGTGCCCTCTCTGCATCCATTGCAGCCTGGTGATCCTGAAAGGGGGATCCTTCCATCTGTGGTCCCTTCTCAAGGTTTCTCATTTTTCTCCTGGTAGGGTTTTTTTGAGGTTCTCCTTGCCCTTTTGGGAGCTAAAGATCAGGGGATGCTTTGAGAATAAGTGTCAATTGTTTGTCTATGTGAAGCCCTTTGAGACTGCTTGTGATTTAGGGCTATACAAATAAACTTGACTTGACTTGACCTGCTCAGTTTGTGGCCAAAGATTCTCTCAGAAGGTAAATTTAAAAACACATGCAAGAACACAAACAGGTGAAAACCCTTTTTCTTACTCAGTTTGTGGCCAAAGATTCTCAGAGAAGCGAAACTTAAAAAGACACACAAGAACCCACACTGGTGAGAAAAGCCTTTTTCCTGCTCAATTTGTAGTCAAAGATTCTCAGAGAAGGGAGAGTTTAAAACACATACAAGAACACACACAGGTGAGAAACCTTTTTCCTGTTTAGTTTGTGGCCAAATATTCTCTCAGAAAGTAAACTTAAAATCACATGCAAGAACACACACAGGTGAAAAACCTGTCTCCTACTCATTTTGTGGCCAAAGATTCTCTCTGAAGAGAAACTTCAAAATCCACTATTTGTCGGACCCCACGAGCGGTGACCTTATATGCAAGGCCTTTTTGTTTTTTTTTTTGGTTTGGCGCCACTGTGAGTGGAAGCCTACCAGCAGTGTTCTCTCTTTTGTACTTTATTTTGTTCTTATCTCCTTTTTCTTTCTTTCTATTTGTCCATTCGGCAATGCTGGTGCCTTCGACTGCACCTCGGCGTGTGCAGATTGTTTCGGATCAGATATTTTTTTTCCCTGGGAGCTGGGATGGCTGTACACATCGGTCGTGACTCTACGATGGCCATCCTGCTCATCCGGCTCATGCTGACCGGGTCTCTCGCCTTGGCCTCGCAGCCGCGACCCGTTTGGGAGGTCCGCTCCCTCGTGCTCGTAGGAACCTTGCCGTACCAGCCCCATGGTGACCATCTGCACGTGTCCCGACTGGGTGCCCGGGACGCTGCTCACACGTTTTCTTGTTTCGTGATGTTTTACGGATTTACGACCACGGTCCATTGGGCGCCGTTGAACTTGACTGCCCTTACACCTGTTTATGGACCCTATTAGGCTATTTTGTGTGTTTTGAGGTGTTCTTTGGAATTGAGGGAGTCTGGTTAGCCGCTGTTACTTTTCTCCTTTGTCTTGTTGCTTTGCTTTGATGGCTTTTAACTTTCGTGCTTACTGGCTTTCTTTGTGGCACCGTTGTGTGGCAGCCTTATAGGAACCTATTGAGTTGCGCTCATGTCATCTGAGTCTTTTATATACCCGCTCTGTGGTATGAATACTGCTGGGGCCTGAATTTCCCCACCCCCAGGGATCTATAATCAATCAATCAATCAATCAATCAATCAATCAATCAATCATCTGGAGATGATTTTTGTCCGATCGCGCAACTGCAGCGCGTCGCCGACCGCACAACTGCTGCTCGCATTATTGTGACAGAGCGGTCGCTAAAATTTACAAAATATTTTTAAAGTCCTGATGTACTTTCCAGAATTTAAGTGGACCTCAGTGCGCAGGGAGCTTAATTTGGTCCGATCGCGCAACCGCAACGCACCGGGCGCTCACTGTCGCATTGCTTTGGGAGCGTCTTTGTGTTTTAGGATTGCTTTACTGCTCCCACTTGCTTCCTTTGGAGGCACGATTAGAGTTGATGCAATCCTCAGAGTAACGAGAATCTAATAACGAACGGAGTCAGTTGGCATGCGGGTTCTCTCGGCTCATCTCGCGAGGTTCGACAACCGAATTTCGTCCGACATCCGAAACAAAAAAAAAAATCTCGAATTTTTTGTTCAAATACTGATTTGTTCGAGAACGGGGACATTCAAAAACCGAGGCTCCACTGTACAAAAATTTAAAACCAACCTTCGACGGGGATGAAGCTGTGAACCCAGGTGTGCAGACCACAACGGACTAGCATTTCATCGCCATAACCTCTCAGCCACCTCGTCTTGAAAGTCTTGTGTTGACAAGTCACGGTATGTATGTTGTGCCAAGACACTTTGGATGTGAAGATAATGAAAATCCGACTAGGATGTGATTTGAAATGATGAGTGGCAACCCATCGCCTAAATATCTCAGCCATCGCATCTCATGCATGAGTTGTATGGGTGACATGATATGGTATGTACGGTTTAGTATAAGCCGCAAGGTAAAATGATACGATACTTTAGATGTGAAACGAAGAAGAGCTAAGCCACAATAGAAGTGACACTGTCAACAAAGAAAAAGGTTTTTTCAATGTTGTCTTACCCCAAATCTTTGGGATCATCGGATCTGCACAGTTGGATAGTTCCACCAACATTTTAAGATCAACATTCCTTCATGATTTGCCTGCGTGTCCTGGCTGAAGATCCTAAATAAAAGACCCTAAACTTATTGTGATATCATATCGGTCATGATCGTATAGCATGGTGGCCGTAGCATCCTCGGAACGAATCTGGGTCATGGCGTAATTAAATTACTTTGCTGAATTTGTCCGTTGTTCACTGTTGCCAAACAGACTTCTGTTGAACACAAGCTTCCAGACATTACGTCCACCTACGTTTTAACATCAACTTTATTTTATAAAGTTCTTCCTAATTCATCTTGGCGAAACTCCCTCAGGCGTTCCCATCTTTTTTTTAGGCCTGACTGCCACGAGGTAGCGGTAGACACACAATTATGACCCTGGAAGTGCACGCCCAAACCGACTATGATATTAATCAGAATTCATTAATCACTGAAATCCAGTCCTCAGGTCCATGTCATATTCGCTATCAAGATTCAAGATTCAAGAGTTTTTTATTCGCCATGTTTGAGCGTGCCAAACAAGGAATTTGACTTCGGTAAATCACAGCCTCTGTTCAACATTTAGGTGACTAACAACAACACTCAGGACATGTGAAGAACGAAAGATATTCTCAAACACCCCCTGATCTTAAACTCCCAAGAAGGCAAGGAAAAACTCAAAACTCCAGCTAGGGGAAATGAGAAACCTTGAGAAGAGACCACAGATGGGAGGGTCCCTCTTCTAGGATGACCAGGCTGCAATGGATGCAGAGAGGACACATAGTACAAACAGTGTAGACAAAAAAGGTGTGGCAAGCGGGATGTTATTGCACAGTAATGACTCTGAGACTCTAAGAGTGGTGTGAGTTCATCAGAGCGATCAATCGGAACGTAACGAAGCTGTTTCTACCCAGTCACGAACTGGGGACTTTTCGCGTGTTAGGCAAACGTGATAATCACACTATGGAAACATCTGCTACGGTGGTGCACCTAACTTACTGGCCCAAAGTGTCCCTCATTCATTCACATCTTCAGTGAAACCTCCCCAAATCCCCATTCAAACATGCAAAGCATACTATTCGACATGAAAGCAAATCCATTTGTATCATATAAGGACTTTTGACTTGTGATCTGGTGCTACCTCTGTGGAGTTTGTAGGTTCTCCCTGTGCCTGCGTAGGTTTTCCTTGGGTTTTCCTCCCACATCACAAAAACATGCTTGGTCAGCCGATTTAGTAATCCAAATTGCCCATAGGTGTGGTGCAAGTGCGAATGATTGTTTGTCTCTGTGTGCCCTTCGATTGGCTGGCAACCAGTTACAATATGTCCCCCGCCTACTGCACCATTGGCTGCTGGGATAGGCTCCAGCTCGCCTGCGACCCCCCCGCGGTACAGATAATGAACGGAAAGGATGGAAGTGAATGGGGATCCAATTAGGGCCTGAAGAGGGAGCCACAGCAATGTGCAGATACTCTTATTAGTTTATACAAACATATATACTTCATCATATCAATCAATGTGTAAATAATTTACCCAAACATAGTTGCTCAATCAGAGCACAGACACAGCACACAGAGCTTTGTGACTTTCACTTACACATAGGCAGTGAGCACAGACACGGCACACAGAGCTCAGTAAAGTTCCATGGCGCATAGTCACAAAACATTCAGTAAATAACAGGATATTCAGGTGATAACAGAACATACCTTATCCTTCCCTCCCATTCCCTTCCTTGTTCCTGCTTTTGGTCAGTATAAAGCCTTCTGATCTGGAGTGTGACCTTGTTGTTTCTTCTGCTGAAGTGCCTTGTGCACTGACCGCCATTAAACAACCTAATATCTGTTACAAAAACTGTTACTCCACATTTTTGTTTTCCTTGCTTAACGATGGACATCTTGAACAAAACGCAACAGCCCGTTTTAGCTATGCTATTCACAGCCTCGGCTTGACAAACTGAGCTTCAATTCCCTGACACAAAGTTTAAAATCAAAAGGATCTTAAGACTTGTTTCCAACCAGGGACCTTCAGCGTGTGAGGCAAATGTGATAACCACTATACCGTGGAAACTGCGCTGACACACATAGCCTTTTGAAGAGCCTGGCAAAAGTTATACAAAAGTGCGAAACCTAGTTTTCACCCAGTCTCAAATCAGGTACCCTTTAGCGAAACGACTTAGCCTGGGCTCGGCAAATAGGGCTTCAATTCCCCGGCGCGGAGTTCATTTCTTTGAATGAAAACATTGCTTTTGCTGGCACAGTTTTGAAAAGCAAATCAAAAAGTTCATAAGTGCCTGCTTTCTTCCTCACTCACTTTTGTTGAACTTTTGCCGGGCTTCTCAAAATGCTTTGGACGTCACAGCAGTTTCCATAGCGTAGTGGTCATCATGTTCTTCGAAGATGCGAAACAACCCCTGTTTGAGACTGGGTGGAAACAACGTTTTCTAAATTTATTTGTCAGTGTTGTCTGCTTTGCAAAGTGTGCCAGGGACACCTCTGCAAATGTGAGCCAGAAGCTCTCTGAGTCAGCAACAGCCAGGTGTGCGACACTCCGCTAAAATGCTCCCCTGACCACGTGTAGGGTGAAACCAGCCTCTAATCTGTGTTTCCATTTTTTTTTTTTTTACCTTTAACTGTCAAGCCAACTCTTTCCTTCTTGGCTTGGCCAGCTGACTGCAGACCCACTCCAGAACTGCCTCCAGTTCATCCATCCAGAAGACATTCAGTGAGTGCAACTTATCAGGGTACAACCTAGTAGAGCCTAATCTGTTGGTTCATGGTCACCCCTTATGAACGTTAAAACCTTTTCATGCCCATATCGCTTATTTCGAGTTGCTTTTATTGTTCATCTTGTCATTCGATGATATTCTCATTCTTGGCTATCCTTTCGCCATAGTTAGTTTATTTTTTATGTATTCATTATAATTTCAATGTAGATTTGGTAAATAATGTCCACATTATACAGCTGCATTGAGTATTGTTTGTGTGTGCGTGTGTGTGTGTGTGTGTGCGTGTGTGTGTGTGTGTGTGTGTGTGTGTGTGTGTGTGTGTGTGTGTGTGTGTGTGTGCGTGTGTGTGTGTGTGTGTGTGTGTGTGTGTGTGTGTGTGTGTGTGTGTGTGTGTGTGTGTGTGAGTGCGTGTGCGTGCGTGTGTGCCTGTGTGTTCATGCGTGTGTGTGCGTGTGTGTGTCTATTCCATGGTGTAATGGTTAGCACTCTGGACTCTGAATCCAGTGATCCGAGTTTTAAGTTTCAGTGGGACCTCAAATATTTGGTCATATAGTATTTGATAAAGTAGTCACATGTTCTCCAAGTTACAATGTCAACTGGTGGAACTTACTTTAGATCTTGGATGGTTTTAAAGCTAATGCTCTTCTGGATTACCGTGTAATCGGTCGAAACCGGCTTCCTGCTTATCCGGCTGGTGCTGACGGGTCCCTCGCCTTGGCCTCGCAGCCTTGTGCTCGTCGGAACCAACGACCTTCGCCGTGCAAGCCCCGTGGTGACCATCTGCACGTGCCCCGACTGGGTGCCCAGGGTGCCTGTTTTGTGATGTTTTCACCGATTCACGACCACGGTCCTTTGAGCGCCGTTGAACTGGACTGCCCTTTCACCTGTTTATGGACCCTGTGGAGTGTATTTTGTGTGTTTTGGGGTGTTCTCTGATATTGAGGGGTGCTAGTTGGCAACTGTTACATTTTTTCCTTTGTCTTTTTGCTTTGGTTTGCTGTGATGTCTTTGTGGCGCCGTTGTACGGTGCCTTATGAGAGCCTATTGAGTTGCGCTCATGCCATCTGTGTGTCTTTTGTGTACCCGCTCTGTGTTATGGGTTCTGCTGGGGCTTGAATTTCCCCACCCCCGGATCAATAAATGTTCAATCAATCAATCAATCAATCAATCAATCAATCAATCAATCAATCAATCAATCAATCAATCAATCAATCAATCAATCAATCAATGTTTGCATGCTGTGATTGTGAGCACTCTGAATCTAGCAATACAAGTTCAAGTCGTGGTGAAACTACCAATTTGTCAAAGTCAAAGTCAGCTTTATTGTCAATTTCTTCACATGCCAAAGACACACAAAGAAACCGAAATTTCGTTCCCCCCTATCCCACGGTGACAAGACATGGCCCACAACAGACAAACAAGTAAACAAGTATAACAAAAGCGTCCCGAATAAATAATATATAAATAACAACAAATAAATAAATAAATAAGAGGAGCAAAAAAAAAAAGGAGCAAGTGCGCGTACAGCAGACATTCCAGAAAATAGCGCAACAGTGCCGCACGCTACGCAGAAGGGGGTAGCGAGTTCAGGGCCCTAACAGCCTGGAGAAAGAAGCTGTTGGCGAGTCTGGTGGTGCGGGAGCGCAGGCTCCTGTACCTCTTCCCAGAGGGCAGAAGGTCAAACAAAGAGTGAGCCGGGTGACTCACATCTCTCGCAATCGAGGTTGCCTTGCGGGTGAGATGGGAGGTGTAAATGTCCTTCAGGGAGGGGAGCGAAGCACCAATAATCTTACCAGCCGTATTCACTATGCGCTGCAGGGCCTTCAAGTTCTGTTCAGTGCAGTTACCACCCCAGACAGCGATGCAACTGGTAAGGACGCTCTCAATGGTGCCACGGTAGAATGTAGTCATTTACATGGAAAAAAAAAATGAAAATTCCAATTCAGTACTTTGTGTACAGCCCTATGAGTGTGTAAGCCCTGCCTCCACTACTTTTGTCACTTTCGTAAAATGAGCGCTAGTGCATTGTGCTCAGAAAAATTATGCTCCTCCTTCTGCCACTGCTAGGGTTCTATGGTGTAATGGTGAGCACTCTGGACTCTGAAGCCAGTGATCCGAGTTCAAGTCTCGGTGGGACCTCAAATAATTTGTCATTTAGCTGGGAAAAATTTACAGATGGCAGCAGCTTGTGGGCTGCCCCATGAAATCGTATGCTTCCCTACACCTGATGGTTCCATGAGCACTCTAGAGTCTGAATCCAGTGATCTCAGTTCCAGTCTCGGTTGGACCTCAAATCTTTGGTCATATACAGTCATATGCAAAAGTTTGGGCACCCCTAATCAATTTCAAGATTTTCTTCATAAATCCTTGGCTGTTCGGATCAGCAATAGCAGACAGACACAGTGATATTTGAGAAGTGAAATGAAGTTTATAGGAGTTACAGATTTGTCAAGAAGAATGGTCCAATATACCTTCAACCAGAATCCACACTCTCATTGGAAGCTATAGGAAGTGTTTAGAGCAGTGGTTCTTAACCTTGTTGGAGGTACCGAATCCCACCAGTTTCATATGCGCAATCACCGAACCCCTCGTTAGTGAAAAAAAAATACATATATGCCTCATAAACTGTATGCATTGAGGATGGGTCGACTTCCATGCAGCACAACCAACGTGTGGAAAATATTATGCACACGACATTTCTTCTCGAAAGCATGGCTTGAAAGAAGGTCCAAAGCAGACAAACTCCAAACAGCTGAAGATGGCTTGATTCCATCGACCTCTAGGTTATGGGCCCAGCACGCACCCGCTGTGCCACTCTGCTGCTCAGTGCTAGAAGTTCTTCAAGTCCTCTAATCGGCAAACAAGCATTTGGTTCCAACTCGCAACTGGATTCTGATTGTCACTCATATTGTTCATTACATTATGAACAAAGCTCAGTCGGGCAGCACTAACCTGGATGCTGGTGGAGAAACCAACTTTTTATCCACTTTCATGTTTTAATAGAATTGTCAACAAAATTCAATGTTGGAACTGCAGCTGGTAGGTAGTGTGGCTGAGCGGTCTAAGTTGCTGGATTTAGGCTCCAGTATCTCCTAAGGCGTGGGTTATAATCCTCTGTCAGTTCCGTACTATTCTTCTGGCCCAACTCTTTTCGGTGCAGCCGTTGTACATATGATACCCTGGAAAGTTCTTGGCGAATTATCAATCTTTGCCTTTCATGTTCATCGGGACTACCCTTTTAATAGGTACCTACACTGTGTAGGTGGATAGAGACTGGTCAAAGGGGACACATATATGCCTCAAGAACTTCATGCATTACTGCGAGTGAAGAAGAGTGAACAAATAAGTCGGCAGACAGGTTTGCCGATTTATTAGTGCCCAGAAGAGCAGCACTCTGTTCCGTACTGTAACCTGTTAGGTTTGTTCCCAGTTCTTTATCTTTAATGCTCAATATGCTAACAGTAATTACCAAGAGGCAGCCTTCACAGTTTAACTATTTAATGTATGCCAAAATGATCGATGCACAGCTGTGGAGCCTTTTCTGCGAGATGCAAAAGAAGGTCCCTCTCCCAGCGCCAAGGTTCCTGCTCTTATACTACTCTGGCCGCCTTCCTGCAAGGAGGCGACTCTGCCTAGCCTGTGTGATAATGTGTGACCTTGTCGTCTTAACCGAGAGCGACTTCTACATATGTGCAAAGGGTGTCATAGAGTAGAGAAAGCTAATAAAGCAAGAGAAGGGTTACAGCGATATAATGGCATAGCTCACGCTCCCTCGCTAATCACATGTGCCAAAGAGGCCTATTCTAACAAACCGTTGGTGAGAATGGGTAGACGGGGAAGCCTGTAAGCGTGTCCCTCACTCGCATACTCCATCGCTTCTCTGCCTTTTGGCTAAGATCAAGTGTAGTATCTGTTAGAGATTTGTTCACTCCAACTTATTTTGCAAGAACCACACGGGAGACAAGCAAGTTCTTTTAGACACCTGCAGGTGGAGAGTTCACACGTTGAAGGAGTGAAGTCTGAAGCTCCCCCAACTGCAAGGACATATTTATTAAGAGAAACAGAGTGGGGGTATGGGTAGGCTGAATAGAAAGCCCTTGTCCTCTAGTCTAAACATCTCAGGGGATGTTTTACGATCTTGTGATAAGGAGGACAAGGTAAGGTATTTATTACCTGTTGCATTCCAACATAATCCTATGATAAGGATACTCTGTAAAACCCTAACATCTCCCTCCTGTTTTATCATATGATTATGCCACCCCAAACAACAAAGACAAGTAAGAAAAAAAAACATATATACGTATAATGAAGAAAGTAGAATAGTAAAAATAAAAAAAAAAAAACAAACAATGTTAGCAACACTTTCCAGTGAAGATGAGGTATTACCTTAATACCCCAGATCAAACTTATTGTGTAAGCGAAAAACCTGCTGGCCAGATGTTATTAGCAGGAAAATTCTTACACGGCACCTTTGGCCTAGGCGACCAGAATGCTATCTATAAAAAATAAAAAGAAAAACACAGAAACAATACATCATTGTATCCATCACTTGCGAAGCATTTTCGATGGTCAAATCAAAAAGTTTCCGTAATACATGCCCAACAGAACAGCATCTACGCAATCCACGTCTCATCATCATTATCACATCTGTCACGTCTAAGAAGTTGTATATGTGCTCGTGTTTTCGTCAGCTGATGATGTTCTAGTCTGTAGGTGTGTTCCGTCACACACACCGGCGCACACGCTCGTGTCCAGTTGGCGGGCAGCATCGGATAAACCTTGTGACCACAAAGCCACCAGCCATTCTGTATGAAGTATGTTCCGTTCGATGGTGTAGCCATGTTGGTTGGAGAGCACCTTACACCTTGAAAACGGCTCTCTCATCCTGGCACACAGCGGTGATGTCCAAAGCTCCCATCCAGTTTCCTCTTGGAGAGCAGTCGTCGTTAATGCATTTGTGGGTTCTGCAACCTTGGATGCAACATCTGTAGTCAGCAGGACTTGAAATGGTCCCTCCCGTCGTGGCTGGCCCAGTTCCTTCTTTTGATGACCTCGATGTAGACCCCGTCTTCTGGATTGATGGGGTTGTCGACCTGTGAGGAGGAAAGATCAAGCGGCAGTAAATTTGTCTTTGACACAGTTTGAGCGTCCTGATCATATAATCTGCCAAGGACTGCTCTTCATCTGTTGTTTGCAACTCTCGTAGTCAATTGTCGTGCCCATTTAACTGGCAAATAGGAGTGTTTGCGGGAAAAATTTGAACACCTCCTAATGATTCCCTTTAACCAAAAACTATTTATGACAGGGGCGTTCCCATTTATTGCCTCCTGGTTTAAAAGAGATTGTCTTACCCATGCCTTCTTTCTCCTCACACGCTTGCACACACACAGGGTGCGCACACACACACACACACACACACACACACACACACACACGCACACACACACACACACACACACACACACACACACACACACACAGACACACACACACACACATACACGCAAAGCGGCATCACAGGGGACCCATGGTAGTATCCTGTTGACAGAGGACTTTAGGTTCCAGTCATTTTAACAGTACACAGACACAACAGAAATATTATTTTGAAGATATTTGGTCATAATATTACTGAAAAAAACCCAAAATGTTTTGATTTGAGGAAATTACAAACAGGGGACGTTCCTCGTTGAGTGACGTTTACATCTCAAAGGGAGGACATCCATGTACTGCAGTAGAGCTGCCTGTATTCATTGTTTCACAAATGGATTGCTAATAGCTTGTTAAGCAAAACAGAAAAACATTTTAAAGTCCTTTCTGACTTTAATATTGTCAAAAAATACAGTCAATACAGACAAGCAAAATGTTAAATACTAATAATAAATTGATTTTGATTTTTACGTATTCAAGAGGGCATTTCTCTTTTAAAAAAAGAGAAAAAAAGTTTGCTGTAGAAGCAAACAGGTAGAGTGGATTCGTGTTTATTATTATATTTAATAAATACCAACGTTTTCATGCAGGTCATATCATATTATTTTTGTTGTATTTATCCGCCACACCTCAAAGACCGGTCCTTGAAAATATTGTCTGACATTAAACCGGTCCGTGGTGCAAAAAAGGTTGGGGACCGCTGCCTTAGGCAGCCTTTCAGACTCAGCTTTAGTGAAGTTTCAAGCTTAACATTGTAGGTGATTAATTAAGTTAATTATACCCTTAAAAAGAAATAAACACTAAATTAAATGTGTGTTTTAAAGGAAATACTTCAGAAATACTTCAGGAGATTTATACTTTTAAAAATTAAGAAAAACAGAAGATCATTTTGAACTCTTTCATGAATCTATTATAGTCAAAAAATGCACGGATTGGACATACAAATTGTGTTTACCTGTTGCCTTTATCTGACAAAGCTTTCTGACATTTAATTTTTGCTGGTACAGTGTCTTTCTATCATACAGGGGACTTGCGCGAAGTTTATATAGTAAAGCGGGGACATGCGCATTGTGAAATGTCAGACAAACAAAATATTACACACTCTGCTTACAAGCTGATTTTTTTTCATACTGAATAGGGCACTTTTCTGTCCATACAAATAATGCATATAGCTGACATTTCCGACATCTCATTTTTGCTGGTACATTGTCAAGACAGGTTGACTTGTGCGAAGTTTATATATTAAAGAGGGTACGTGTGCATTGTAAAATGTTCCGACAAACAAAATATTACACACTCTGCTTTCAAGCTGATTTTTGCAGACTGAATAGGGCACTTTTCTGTCCATACAAATAATGTACATACCTGACATTTCTGACATGTTATTTTTGCTGGTACAATGTCATCCTATCATAGAGGTTGACTTGCGCGAAGTTTATATATTAAAGAGGGGACATGTGCATTGTAAAATGTTCAAGACAAACAAAATATTACACACTCTGCTTTGTTGAATTTCAAGCTGATTTATACTTATTGAATAGGGCACTTTTCCGACATTTCATTTTTTGCTGGTGCGATGTCTTCCTATCCTAGAGGGGACTTGTGCGAAGTTTATATATTAAACAGGGTACGTGTGCATTGTGAAATGTTCAGACAAACAAAATATTACACACTCTGCTTTCAAGCTGATTTTTGCAGACTGAATAGGGCACTTTTCTGTCCATACAAATAATGTACATACCTGACATTTCTGACATGTTATTTTTGCTGGTACAATGTCATCCTATCATAGAGGTTGACTTGCGCGAAGTTTATATATTAAAGAGGGGACATGTGCATTGTAAAATGTTCAAGACAAACAAAATATTACACACTCTGCTTTATTGAATTTCAAGCTGATTTATACTTATTGAATAGGGCACTTTTCCGACATTTCATTTTTTGTTGGTGCGATGTTTTCCTATCGTAGAGGGGACTTGCGCAAAGTTTATATATTGAAGAGGGGACATTTGCATCGTAAAATCTTTACATATGTTAGCATGTGTTATGTTAGAAGGGTGCCGGTTCAATTCCCCCGCTGACCCTCCCTGTTTGCATGTTCTCTCCGAGGCTTCAGGGATTTGCTCCGGGTACTCCGGTTTTCTCCCACATCCCTAAAACATGCTTGATAAAGCCGATTGAGCACTCCAAATTTCCCCAAGGTGGGACTGCGAGTGCGGATGGTTGGTTGTTTCTGTGTGCCCTGCGATTGGCTGGAAACCGGTTGAGGGTGTCTCCCGCCTAACTGCTGGAAAGGCTCCAGCACGCCCGTGACCGCCATTGCGACAAAATGGTGCAGAAAATGGATGGATGAATTTTTACATATTGAAGAGGGGACTTTTATGTACAACAGTGTTAATTGCAAGTGTGTATTTAGTCGTTAGACTACAATGCTATTTAGTCTTAGTTTTATGTCAGTCATCTGGACTCTTTTAGTCTTAGTCTAGTTTTAGTCGACTAAATATAAATTCTAGTCTTAGTCGACTAAATGGTTCTCCAGAATTCCCAGTCACTGGAAATATCAATCACGCTGGTTGTTGGATTTGGTCCACAATTAGGAAAGCGTGCTATCCGCGCCTCACGGCAAAACCCATAGCCAATCACCTGTTATCCAATGTATTCACTGCATGCTCCTTTTATTTCTTCAGTTTTAGGAAAAGGCCAAGACTAGGGTGAGTGTTTCATTTTTTTTCTTACTGTCAAAAAAAGAAAACAAGTGACTTTCACCCCCCCCACCCAAAAAAAAAAAATAATGTTACACTAAGTAAAATAAAGCACTGTTTGACATGATAGACCTGGTTAAGACCAAACTATATATTTTTTATACTCAGAGACCCAATAACCCCCCCCCCCTTTGCACTTTGCAACGGAGGGAAGGTAAAACGGGAAGAACCCTCGGACAAACCCTGACTGCAGGTGGGTGGCCATCTGCCTTGACCGGTTGGGTGGAAAGAGACAGCGAGAGACAAACTTAGCACTCATTTATTACACATTTCTCCTTAAGGATGCAATTTTGTTGTGTACAAAGAATTTTATGGCTTTCCAGTCTCGTCCATGATCTTTGAGTGATGGATTTTCATTTAAACATTTTTCACAGTCTTCCTTTCGAGGAACCCTCATTTCTGTCAGGAACTGCTTCAAATGACATTGGATAATGTTTTTTTCTGTCTTTGACCAGGGTCTTCTGGATTTCACTGTAAATAAACAAAGAAAGTAAGAAAGTGAATAAATAGATGGATGGAAATGATTATCATTCAATCTTCTTAAACAAGCACATTACACAGGCATTATTAGTCATCCATTTTCCTTGTTAACAAATGTCAAACAAAGTGTTTGATTTCAAGGAGACAATATATTTTAGAGTCACTACACTAACACACCCTTTTGTTTAGATGGCTGTCCCCCAACTGCCTCTCTTGAAGTAGCAACTGTTTCTTTACCTTCCTCTGAGTTTTCTGAAATCACATGATCAACGATAAGACGTTTGCACTTATTGTGATTGAAAGTCACAATGCAGATGTAAATAATGAATGAATATTCAGTGAAAACTTACTTTCTTGACTTTTGAGAGTGGGCCTCTCAGACGGAATGTCCTTCCTCTCAGAGTCATCCGGCTCCTCTTCAGCTGAAACTAAATATTTTAAATCAATACTTGTGCACTAAAAGTCATTTTCCTTTGCTTTGTTTAGTAATAAGTGTAGCAAGTTATTGAAACCCTATACTTACAGTTTATGTTTGGCATTAAGCCCTCCAAGGTCTGTCCTTTGAATTGCCCCACTCCACTTTCCATGGCATAGAGGAGTCTACTGACTTTTGCTGTTTGCAAGGTCTCTTCAGGCAGTCTGTAGTATTCCCTATGGACTTCAATATCATGGCCCATGAAAGTTGCCAGCTGATCAAGCTCATGGCTTTTTAGATTTAGCAGCTGTGAAACAGTAGCCACATGTTTTCGCAATTTTGTGGACGTTATATTTTCTGGCCGTTCTGCTCCACAGGCCTCTGCAAATCTTTTTAGAGTATCGCATCCACGAATATTCCCCTCAGAACCAAAATGGGTGCGGGCAAAGATGTAGGGGTTGTTTGGGGCAATCCCAACCTCTTCCCTTGTTTTGAGGAGAAGATCCACAGATTCCTTGACATCAGGAGGGAACAACACTGGAACTTTGCGGCCTCTTTTCCCCTCTATTTCTACCCTGGTGAGATGATTGCACAGATTCTTCTCCAAAGGGGATAGACTGTTCAGAATGTCATCCTGCATGCTTTTCTTGTTTCTGTCTAGGTATGATTTCAACTCCATCCGCGACACTTCTCCTTCACGACGCCGATTGAATATTATAAGCTGTGTCAGAGTTATTTGAGACAGTTCACTCCATGCCTTTGTCGATGGATGGTCGATGAGAGCTTTTTTGTTAGCTTCTTCAAGGCATTTCAGATGATCACGAAGCTTTTTGATGTCCTCGGATAAGGGCAGTGTTTGGGGGTTGTTCCATTTCTTCCGATAAAGTGTTTTCAGAGCATTGGATGACACAAGCGTTGACCACTCCATTTCGATTAATCGCAGGAATTGATCTGCTCTTTCCTGTAAGCCGTGGTCCTGTTGACGCAGAGCCTCTCCTTGCAAAATCTGTGCCACCGTAACAAGGGAATAGCGCAGTTTCACCGGTGTTGAAGGAACGGCATATCTGTTTGTCAAGTCATTGAACCCATTCATACTTTTCACAGCCTTGAGTACAGTGTTGAACTTCCCTGGGTGGATTAAATCCTTCAGAAAGACAATGTCTTTGTCGATTTCCCTTGCCTCTAGGACAAGTCTGGCAAGTTCCCTCATCTTATTGCGCATGTCTGCCCGATATCGGCTAGACTCGCCATTTTTTAGAAACATCCTCTCTCCCAGTGAGATTATCAGCGTGTCACTTTTCACCACTTGAGTAACATGATCATATGTCATGTCTCCAAGAACCCGTTTCAGTCCGATGGAAATGGAGGTGTCAGTGGGCAACAACATGGAGCAAGCAGCTTGAACTTTTCTCCTCACTGGTCCATCTTCTTTCACTCGCAATTTGCAAATTTTGATATGTCGCCAGATGTCAGATTTGACATACATAGCAAAGCAAAACTTGCATGGCAAATAGTCTGCAGCTGTTGAGGGATTTGTTGCTTGCCTTCTTGGCACGATTTGTCCATTTCCAGATGCTAGTACTTCACAGTTATGTTGGTAGTTTCCTTGATTCCTCACTTTGGTCAATAAACAATTACGCTGGCTTGAGCCTTTCTTATGCATCAGTGCCTTAGCTATGTCAGGTTTATCGCAATGTTTCTGCATCAGATGCCTTGCAATTTTTGCAAAAGGTTTCTCGCAATAAAGGCAGTAATTCCTCTTATCATAGACACGATGATGGGCAGTGTTTGAGGACATTTTAACATGAATACCTCGTTGAATGTCGCTACCATTACCATTATAATTTACTGCCTTTAGGGGTTTTAACGAAGTGCTTGACACTTCTGCAAGCTGTTCTTTCTTATCTGACATGTCCAGCTCAAGGGAAACCTGTTTCCTTGGGATTTTGGAAGGTGGCTCTTTGTAGATCCCTCCCTTTTCTGCTTCTTCATCGTCATCTTCCTCCTCCTCTTCATCATCATCATCATCATCGTCCTCTTCTTCTTCAATATAGTCCTCATCTTTTTGTTCATCTTTATCCTCATCATCATCATCATCATCATCAGTAGCATCAGAGATATCCAAGGGAAGGGAAAGCTGTTGCACACTGGTCTGAAATAAAGACACACAACGTATGTACCTTGCAAACAATAAACTGTGTCAATATCCTCAATACTTTTCTCCTAGAAAATAATGTATTAAACCACTTCTTACCATTTCAGACACAGACGGTTCCTTTTCAATGGGAGAAGCTGAATCCACCAGGTCATTGCCAGTAATTTCCGACACATCTGGGGTTATGAAATCACAATTTTCAGTTTGAGTTGTGACCTGTAAAGATATTTAAAGGAAGAGTTAAACATTTTGGTGAATTTACATGTTTTGCACATACGGATACAATCCAGATGTACAGCTTAGCATGAAGATTTTGATAAGCCTCTATCATGACAAACATCTTGATTCACCGACAATTACATTTTATAATCCATGTTTTACAGCATGAAATCACTCATTTGAAGTAAGTTTCTATCATTGTGAATATAAAAAACAATTCATGTTCCCTTGACATGTGATATATCATGTAATTTTAACTATAATAAAAATAAATTATTAGTCAATACCAGAATCTGCATGTAAAGGCATGCAGTACTTTTGTTTATTTAATTTAATAACAATTATATATATATATATATATATCCCAAGGCGTTCCCAGGCCAGCTGAGAGACGTAGTCTCTCCAGCGCATCCTGGGTCGTCCCCGGGGTCTCCTACCGGTGGAACATGCCCGGAACACCTCCCCAGGGAGGCGTCCAGGAGGCATCCTGATAAAATGCCCGAGCCACCTCATCTGGCTCCTCTCAACGTGGAGGAGTAGCGACTCTACTCCGAGTCTCTCCCGGATGACCGCGCTTCTCACCCTATCTCTAAGGGA
Organism: Syngnathus scovelli; assembly: GCF_024217435.2. Lineage (NCBI taxonomy): Eukaryota > Metazoa > Chordata > Actinopteri > Syngnathiformes > Syngnathidae > Syngnathus > Syngnathus scovelli. The sequence continues at coordinate 15,740,308 of NC_090858.1, forward strand.
GAGCCCGGACATCCTGCGGAGAAAACTCATTTCGGCCGCTTGTATCCGAGATCTCGTTCTTTCGGTCACGACCCATAGCTCGTGACCATAGGTGAGGGTAGGAGCGTAAATCGACCGGTAAATTGAGAGCTTTGCCTTTTGGCTCAGCTCTCTCTTCACCACAACGGACCGGTACAGGGTCCGCATTACTGCCGACGCTGCACCGATCCGCCTGTCGATCTCACGCTCCATCCTCCCCTCACTCGTGAACAAGACTCCAAGATACTTGAACTCCTCCACTTGGGGCAGGATCTCATCCCCGATCCGGAGAGGGCATTCCACCCTTTTCCGATCGAGGACCATGGACTCGGATTTGGAGGTGCTGACCCTCATCCCGACCGCTTCACACTCGGCTGCGAACCGTTCCAGCGAGAGCTGGAGATCACGGCCTGAAGAAGCCAACAGCACCACGTCATCTGCAAAAAGCAGAGACGCGATGCTGAGGTCCCCAAACCGGACCCCCTCAACGCCTCGGCTGCGCCTAGAAATTCTGTCCATAAAAATTATGAACAGAATCGGTGACAAAGGGCAGCCTTGGCGGAGTCCAACCCTCACTGGGAACGAATCCGACTTACTGCCGGAAATGCGGACCAGACTCTGGCATCGGTGATACAGGGAGCGAACCGCCCTTATCAGTTGGCTCGGCACCCCGTACTCCCGAAGCACCCTCCACAGAACCTCCCGAGGGACACGGTCGAACGCCTTCTCCAAGTCCACAAAACACATGTGGACTGGTTGGGCGAACTCCCATGCACCCTCGAGGATCCTGCCGAGGGTGTAGAGCTGGTCCACTGTTCCACGGCCAGGACGAAAGCCACACTGCTCCTCCTGAATCCGAGGTTCGACCTCCCGACGGACCCTCCTCTCCAGCACCCCTGAATAGACCTTACCAGGGAGGCTGAGGAGTGTGATTCCCCTGTAATTGGAACACACCCTCCGGTCCCCCTTCTTAAAGAGGGGAACCACCACCCCAGTCTGCCAATCCAGAGGCACTGTCCCCGATGCCCACGCAACGTTGTAGAGGCGTGTCAGCCATGACAGCCCCACAACATCCAGAGCCTTTAAGAACTCCGGGCGGATCTCATCCACCCCCGTGGCCTTGCCACCGAGGAGTTTTTTAACTACCTCAGTGACTTCGACCCCAGAGATTGGAGAATCCGCCTCAGAGTCTCCAGGCCCTGCTTCCTCAATGGAAGGCGTGTAGGTGGAATTGAGGAGGTCTTCGAAGTATTCTCCCCACCGACTCACGACGTCCCTAGTCGAGGTCAGCAGCACGCCATCCCCACTGTAAACAGTGTTGACGTTGCACTGCTTCCCCCTCCTGAGACGCCGGATGGTGGACCAGAATTTCCTCGAAGCCGTCCGAAAGTCATTCTCCATGGCCTCACCAAACTCCTCCCACGCCCGGGTTTTTGCCTCAGCAACCGCCGAAGCCGCGTTCCGCTTGGCCATCCGGTACCTGTCAGCTGCCTCCGGAGTCCCGCAGGCCAAAACGGCCCGATAGAACTCCTTCTTCAGCTTGACGGCATCCCTTACCGCCGGTGTCCACCAGCGGGTTCGGGGATTGCCGCCACGACAGGCGCCAACGACCTTACGGCCACAGCTCCGGTCGGCGGCCTCAACAATGGAGGCGCGGAACATGGTCCACTCAGACTCAATGTCCCCCGCCTCCCCCGGGACGTGGGAAAAGCTCTGCCGGAGGTGGGAGTTGAAGCTCTTCCTGACAGGAGATTCTGCCAGGCGTTCCCAGCAGACCCTCACAGAGCGTTTGGGTCTGCCAGGTCGGACCGGCATCTTCCCCCACCATCGGAGCCAACCCACCACCAGGTGGTGATCAGTTGACAGCTCCGCCCCTCTCTTCACCCGAGTGTCCAAAACATGCGGCCGCAAATCCGATGACACGACTACAAAGTCGATCATCGAACCGCGGCCTAGGGTGTCCTGGTGCCAAGTGCACACATGGACACCCTTATGTTTGAACATGGTGTTCATTATTGAAAATCCGTGTCGAGCACAGAAGTCCAACAATAGAACACCGCTCGGGTTCAGATCAGGGGGGCCGTTCCTCCCAATCACGCCCTTCCAGGTCTCACTGTCATTGCCCACGTGAGCATTGAAGTCACCCAGTAGAACGATGGAGTCCCCAGAAGGAGCGCTCTCCAGCACTTCTTCCAGGGACCCCAAGAAGGGTGGGTACTCTGAGCTGCCGTTTGGTGCATAGACACAAACAACAGTCAGGACCCGTCCCCCCACCCGAAGGCGGAGGGAGGCTACCCTCTCGTTCACCGGGGTGAACCCCAATGTGCAGGCGCCCAGCCGGGGGGCAATAAGTATACCCACACCTGCTCGACGCCTCTCACCGTGGGCAACTCCAGAGTGGAAGAGAGTCCAGCCCCTCTCGAGAGGGCTTGTACCGGAACCCAAACTGTGCGTGGAGGCTAGTCCGACTATATCTAGTCGGAATCTTTCTGCCTCGCACACCAGCTCGGGCTCCTTTCCAGCCAGAGAGGTGACATTCCATGTCCCAAGAGCCAGCTTCTGCAGCCGGGGATCAGACCGCCAAGGTCCCTGCCTTTGGCTGCCGCCCAGCTCACATTGCACCCGACCCCTTCGGCCCCTCCCACAGGTGGTGAGCCCATGGGAAGATATATGTATATATATATATATGTATATAAAACACACACATACTGTTATACATACCTGTCGCCATGGACAGTTGGTGTCCCCATAGTCGTACACAATTTCTTCTCCTTTGTTTATTTTTGTGATTGCAAAAGCATTTTAAGCAATTTAAGGCTCTACTACGGGTCTGCTATGCAAAACTTTTTTTTTTTTATCATACTATAATTAAATGTAAATACTCACATTTTTCAGGTTATGGAATAATTGCCACCAAAAACATGGAGGCAGGAGAGTTCTTGCTTGAATACGTTGGAAGGCACGTGACAGGTTCAGAAGGAGAAGCCCTGTTCAAACAATACTCAGATACAGATGCGGCATTTCTGTATTTTTACTCTTTCCGGGGACAGATTTTCTGGTAAGAACAATTAAATGAATCATTTAGTTATAGATGCTTCAGCTATGTTTGATAATATCGCTGAAATGCAACAAAGACTAAATAAGTGCAATAAATCCCCTATACAGCGTGGATGGCAGCAAGCACACAGCAAGACTTGGAAGATTCATAAATGATGATCACATAAAGCCAAACAGCAAAATTAGAATAGTAAGTAACAATATATATGTATACACTGTTGAAACCGTCAGACAGAAAAATTACTGTTAATGACTGTAATTCCTACTATTTATTGTCTGTGCCTATATGACCAACAGATACTGGATAAACTGGATAAAAATAAACAAAGGAGAAGAAATTGTGTACGACTATGGGGACACCAACTGTCCATGGCGACAGGTATGTATAACAGTATGTGTGTGTTTTACATATATATATATATATATATATATATATATAACTCAATCGAAACCAGAATTTAACCACTTCTAACTTCTATGAAGTCACAGTTAGAAGTGTGGCTTCTAGTTCACTTCACAAGTTGAATAAGGAGTTTGCATTATTGGTTGGAGCACTGTGCACCAAGAATCAACCCTCAAACCTTTTTTTGAGCATCAAGAGAGCGGTAAGGTCAACAATAATACACAATTGGTTTGCAACCAATAATGCAAACTACTTATTCAACTTCTCCAACCAATTGTGCATTATTGTGGACCTCGCCGCTCTCTTGATGCTCAAAAAAAGGTCCACAAACACACAGTGCTCCAACCAATAATGCAAACTGCTTTTTCAACTTGTCCTTGCACAGCATCAGCAACTCAATCGAAACCAGAATTTAACCACTTCTAACTTCTATGAAGTCACAGTTAGAAGTGTGGCTTCTAGTTCACTTCACAAGTTGAATAAGGAGTTTGCATTATTGGTTGGAGCACTGTGCACCAAGAATCAACCCTCAAACCTTTTTTTGAGCATCAAGAGAGCGGTAAGGTCAACAATAATACACAATTGGTTTGCAACCAATAATGCAAACTACTTATTCAACTTCTCCAACCAATTGTGCATTATTGTGGACCTCGCCGCTCTCTTGATGCTCAAAAAAAGGTCCACAAACACACAGTGCTCCAACCAATAATGCAAACTGCTTTTTCAACTTGTCCTTGCACAGCATGAAGTGAACTAGAAGCCACACTTCTAACTGTGACTTCGTAGAAGTTAGAAGTGGGTAAATTCTGGTTTTGATTGAGTGGAAGAGAGGGGTCAGGTCGTCACCTCCAGCCTTGCTCTACGTTGATGCAAATTTTTAAGTAATGCTCAACGTCAATAGGTCGTTACATTCAACCTGGTATGCAGGTCGAAAACAGACAGGCCTCATTTGCATTGAGCAGGCAGGACCATATAAATACGACTGGCCTCATTGCAGTTTGCATTATTGGTTGGAGCACTGTGCACCAAGAATCACCCCTCAAACCTGTTTTTGAGCATCAAGAGAGCGGTAAGGTCCACAGGTTTACATATTCTTAGTAAAGTTTTAAGCAATTAACAGTAAGGGTAGACAACTTATTTGATAAAAAAGTAGAATAGAATAGAGTGCCCTTTATTGTCGTTTTACAACACAATGGTGCAATGAAATTGCGGCTACTTTCTGATGAAAAACATAACGAACATAAAAAAAGTATGAAGGAAGTCTAAGAATGAACGTGAAAGATCTTATTTACAGTATGCACAATGCAAGTATTTATATTATCATGAATGAAGTATGTACATGAAGTAAATAATAAATAGTTATTGCACGTAGCAGTGTTAGTCTGTATGTAAAGGTGCATTGGTGTTGTATAACAGGTTAATGTTTTTCCCTGCTTGCAGTCAATTTTGACAGAAAATGCGACCAAGAAGGATCTGCCCTGAAAAGGAAGCCTTGGAGTTCATTTCTGCTGATAAAGATAAACCCACATTTCAAAAAAGAATAATCAACAAAGAGAAAGGTATGTTATCACATTAGAATTTAAGGCTCTACTACGGGTCTGCTATGCAAAACTTTTTTTTTTTTCTTTTTATCATACTATAATTAAATGTAAATACTCACATTTTTCAGGTTATGGAATAATTGCCACCAAAAACATGGAGGCAGGAGAGTTCTTGCTTGAATACGTTGGAAGGCACGTGACAGGTTCAGAAGGAGAAGCCCTGTTCAAACAATACTCAGATACAGATGCGGCATTTCTGTATTTTTACTCTTTCCGGGGACAGATTTTCTGGTAAGAACAATTAAATGAATCATTTAGTTATAGATGCTTCAGCTATGTTTGATAATATCGCTGAAATGCAACAAAGACTAAATAAGTGCAATAAATCCCCTATACAGCGTGGATGGCAGCAAGCACACAGCAAGACTTGGAAGATTCATAAATGATGATCACATAAAGCCAAACAGCAAAATTAGAATAGTAAGTAACAATATATATGTATACACTGTTGAAACCGTCAGACAGAAAAATTACTGTTAATGACTGTAATTCCTACTATTTATTGTCTGTGCCTATATGACCAACAGATACTGGATAAACAGAAAAAACCACATCTGTGTGCTTTTGCAATCACAAAAATAAACAAAGGAGAAGAAATTGTGTACGACTATGGGGACACCAACTGTCCATGGCGACAGGTATGTATAACAGTATGTGTGTGTTTTATATACATATATATATATATACATATATCTTCCCATGGGCTCACCACCTGTGGGAGGGGCCGAAGGGGTCGGGTGCAATGTGAGCTGGGCGGCAGCCAAAGGCAGGGACCTTGGCGGTCTGATCCCCGGCTGCAGAAGCTGGCTCTTGGGACATGGAATGTCACCTCTCTGGCTAGAAAGGAGCCCGAGCTGGTGTGCGAGGCAGAAAGATTCCGACTAGATATAGTCGGACTAGCCTCCACGCACAGTTTGGGTTCCGGTACAAGCCCTCTCGAGAGGGGCTGGACTCTCTTCCACTCTGGAGTTGCCCACGGTGAGAGGCGTCGAGCAGGTGTGGGTATACTTATTGCCCCCCGGCTGGGCGCCTGCACATTGGGGTTCACCCCGGTGAACGAGAGGGTAGCCTCCCTCCGCCTTCGGGTGGGGGGACGGGTCCTGACTGTTGTTTGTGTCTATGCACCAAACGGCAGCTCAGAGTACCCACCCTTCTTGGGGTCCCTGGAAGAAGTGCTGGAGAGCGCTCCTTCTGGGGACTCCATCGTTCTACTGGGTGACTTCAATGCTCACGTGGGCAATGACAGTGAGACCTGGAAGGGCGTGATTGGGAGGAACGGCTCCCCCGATCTGAACCCGAGTGGTGTTCTATTGTTGGACTTCTGTGCTCGACACGGATTTTCAATAATGAACACCATGTTCAAACATAAGGGTGTCCATGTGTGCACTTGGCACCAGGACACCCTAGGCCGCGGTTCGATGATCGACTTTGTAGTCGTGTCATCGGATTTGCGGCCGCATGTTTTGGACACTCGGGTGAAGAGAGGGGCGGAGCTGTCAACTGATCACCACCTGGTGGTGGGTTGGCTCCGATGGTGGGGGAAGATGCCGGTCCGACCTGGCAGACCCAAACGCTCTGTGAGGGTCTGCTGGGAACGTCTGGCAGAATCTCCTGTCAGGAAGAGCTTCAACTCCCACCTCCGGCAGAGCTTTTCCCACGTCCCGGGGGAGGCGGGGGACATTGAGTCTGAGTGGACCATGTTCCGCGCCTCCATTGTTGAGGCCGCCGACCAGAGCTGTGGCCGTAAGGTCGTTGGCGCCTGTCGTGGCGGCAATCCCCGAACCCGCTGGTGGACACCGGCGGTAAGGGATGCCGTCAAGCTGAAGAAGGAGTCCTATCGGGCCGTTTTGGCCTGCGGGACTCCGGAGGCAGCTGACAGGTACCGGATGGCCAAGCGGAACGCGGCTTCGGCGGTTGCTGAGGCAAAAACCCGGGCGTGGGAGGAGTTTGGTGAGGCCATGGAGAATGACTTTCGGACGGCTTCGAGGAAATTCTGGTCCACCATCCGGCGTCTCAGGAGGGGGAAGCAGTGCAACGTCAACACTGTTTACAGTGGGGATGGCGTGCTGCTGACCTCGACTAGGGACGTCGTGAGTCGGTGGGGAGAATACTTCGAAGACCTCCTCAATTCCACCTACACGCCTTCCATTGAGGAAGCAGGGCCTGGAGACTCTGAGGCGGATTCTCCAATCTCTGGGGTCGAAGTCACTGAGGTAGTTAAAAAACTCCTCGGTGGCAAGGCCACGGGGGTGGATGAGATCCGCCCGGAGTTCTTAAAGGCTCTGGATGTTGTGGGGCTGTCATGGCTGACACGCCTCTACAACGTTGCGTGGGCATCGGGGACAGTGCCTCTGGATTGGCAGACTGGGGTGGTGGTTCCCCTCTTTAAGAAGGGGGACCGGAGGGTGTGTTCCAATTACAGGGGAATCACACTCCTCAGCCTCCCTGGTAAGGTCTATTCAGGGGTGCTGGAGAGGAGGGTCCGTCGGGAGGTCGAACCTCGGATTCAGGAGGAGCAGTGTGGCTTTCGTCCTGGCCGTGGAACAGTGGACCAGCTCTACACCCTCGGCAGGATCCTCGAGGGTGCATGGGAGTTCGCCCAACCAGTCCACATGTGTTTTGTGGACTTGGAGAAGGCGTTCGACCGTGTCCCTCGGGAGGTTCTGTGGAGGGTGCTTCGGGAGTACGGGGTGCCGAGCCAACTGATAAGGGCGGTTCGCTCCCTGTATCACCGATGCCAGAGTCTGGTCCGCATTTCCGGCAGTAAGTCGGATTCGTTCCCAGTGAGGGTTGGACTCCGCCAAGGCTGCCCTTTGTCACCGATTCTGTTCATAATTTTTATGGACAGAATTTCTAGGCGCAGCCGAGGCGTTGAGGGGGTCCGGTTTGGGGACCTCAGCATCGCGTCTCTGCTTTTTGCAGATGACGTGGTGCTGTTGGCTTCTTCAGGCCGTGATCTCCAGCTCTCGCTGGAACGGTTCGCAGCCGAGTGTGAAGCGGTCGGGATGAGGGTCAGCACCTCCAAATCCGAGTCCATGGTCCTCGATCGGAAAAGGGTGGAATGCCCTCTCCGGATCGGGGATGAGATCCTGCCCCAAGTGGAGGAGTTCAAGTATCTTGGAGTCTTGTTCACGAGTGAGGGGAGGATGGAGCGTGAGATCGACAGGCGGATCGGTGCAGCGTCGGCAGTAATGCGGACCCTGTACCGGTCCGTTGTGGTGAAGAGAGAGCTGAGCCAAAAGGCAAAGCTCTCAATTTACCGGTCGATTTACGCTCCTACCCTCACCTATGGTCACGAGCTATGGGTCGTGACCGAAAGAACGAGATCTCGGATACAAGCGGCCGAAATGAGTTTTCTCCGCAGGATGTCCGGGCTCTCCCTTAGAGATAGGGTGAGAAGCGCGGTCATCCGGGAGAGACTCGGAGTAGAGTCGCTACTCCTCCACGTTGAGAGGAGCCAGATGAGGTGGCTCGGGCATTTTATCAGGATGCCTCCTGGACGCCTCCCTGGGGAGGTGTTCCGGGCATGTTCCACCGGTAGGAGACCCCGGGGACGACCCAGGATGCGCTGGAGAGACTACGTCTCTCAGCTGGCCTGGGAACGCCTTGGGATATATATATATATATATATAATTGTTATTAAATTAAATAAACAAAAGTACTGCATGCCTTTACATGCAGATTCTGGTATTGACTAATAATTTATTTTTATTATAGTTAAAATTACATGATATATCACATGTCAAGGGAACATGAATTGTTTTTTATATTCACAATGATAGAAACTTACTTCAAATGAGTGATTTCATGCTGTAAAACATGGATTATAAAATGTAATTGTCGGTGAATCAAGATGTTTGTCATGATAGAGGCTTATCAAAATCTTCATGCTAAGCTGTACATCTGGATTGTATCCGTATGTGCAAAACATGTAAATTCACCAAAATGTTTAACTCTTCCTTTAAATATCTTTACAGGTCACAACTCAAACTGAAAATTGTGATTTCATAACCCCAGATGTGTCGGAAATTACTGGCAATGACCTGGTGGATTCAGCTTCTCCCATTGAAAAGGAACCGTCTGTGTCTGAAATGGTAAGAAGTGGTTTAATACATTATTTTCTAGGAGAAAAGTATTGAGGATATTGACACAGTTTATTGTTTGCAAGGTACATACGTTGTGTGTCTTTATTTCAGACCAGTGTGCAACAGCTTTCCCTTCCCTTGGATATCTCTGATGCTACTGATGATGATGATGATGATGATGAGGATAAAGATGAACAAAAAGATGAGGACTATATTGAAGAAGAAGAGGACGATGATGATGATGATGATGAAGAGGAGGAGGAAGATGACGATGAAGAAGCAGAAAAGGGAGGGATCTACAAAGAGCCACCTTCCAAAATCCCAAGGAAACAGGTTTCCCTTGAGCTGGACATGTCAGATAAGAAAGAACAGCTTGCAGAAGTGTCAAGCACTTCGTTAAAACCCCTAAAGGCAGTAAATTATAATGGTAATGGTAGCGACATTCAACGAGGTATTCATGTTAAAATGTCCTCAAACACTGCCCATCATCGTGTCTATGATAAGAGGAATTACTGCCTTTATTGCGAGAAACCTTTTGCAAAAATTGCAAGGCATCTGATGCAGAAACATTGCGATAAACCTGACATAGCTAAGGCACTGATGCATAAGAAAGGCTCAAGCCAGCGTAATTGTTTATTGACCAAAGTGAGGAATCAAGGAAACTACCAACATAACTGTGAAGTACTAGCATCTGGAAATGGACAAATCGTGCCAAGAAGGCAAGCAACAAATCCCTCAACAGCTGCAGACTATTTGCCATGCAAGTTTTGCTTTGCTATGTATGTCAAATCTGACATCTGGCGACATATCAAAATTTGCAAATTGCGAGTGAAAGAAGATGGACCAGTGAGGAGAAAAGTTCAAGCTGCTTGCTCCATGTTGTTGCCCACTGACACCTCCATTTCCATCGGACTGAAACGGGTTCTTGGAGACATGACATATGATCATGTTACTCAAGTGGTGAAAAGTGACACGCTGATAATCTCACTGGGAGAGAGGATGTTTCTAAAAAATGGCGAGTCTAGCCGATATCGGGCAGACATGCGCAATAAGATGAGGGAACTTGCCAGACTTGTCCTAGAGGCAAGGGAAATCGACAAAGACATTGTCTTTCTGAAGGATTTAATCCACCCAGGGAAGTTCAACACTGTACTCAAGGCTGTGAAAAGTATGAATGGGTTCAATGACTTGACAAACAGATATGCCGTTCCTTCAACACCGGTGAAACTGCGCTATTCCCTTGTTACGGTGGCACAGATTTTGCAAGGAGAGGCTCTGCGTCAACAGGACCACGGCTTACAGGAAAGAGCAGATCAATTCCTGCGATTAATCGAAATGGAGTGGTCAACGCTTGTGTCATCCAATGCTCTGAAAACACTTTATCGGAAGAAATGGAACAACCCCCAAACACTGCCCTTATCCGAGGACATCAAAAAGCTTCGTGATCATCTGAAATGCCTTGAAGAAGCTAACAAAAAAGCTCTCATCGACCATCCATCGACAAAGGCATGGAGTGAACTGTCTCAAATAACTCTGACACAGCTTATAATATTCAATCGGCGTCGTGAAGGAGAAGTGTCGCGGATGGAGTTGAAATCATACCTAGACAGAAACAAGAAAAGCATGCAGGATGACATTCTGAACAGTCTATCCCCTTTGGAGAAGAATCTGTGCAATCATCTCACCAGGGTAGAAATAGAGGGGAAAAGAGGCCGCAAAGTTCCAGTGTTGTTCCCTCCTGATGTCAAGGAATCTGTGGATCTTCTCCTCAAAACAAGGGAAGAGGTTGGGATTGCCCCAAACAACCCCTACATCTTTGCCCGCACCCATTTTGGTTCTGAGGGGAATATTCGTGGATGCGATACTCTAAAAAGATTTGCAGAGGCCTGTGGAGCAGAACGGCCAGAAAATATAACGTCCACAAAATTGCGAAAACATGTGGCTACTGTTTCACAGCTGCTAAATCTAAAAAGCCATGAGCTTGATCAGCTGGCAACTTTCATGGGCCATGATATTGAAGTCCATAGGGAATACTACAGACTGCCTGAAGAGACCTTGCAAACAGCAAAAGTCAGTAGACTCCTCTATGCCATGGAAAGTGGAGTGGGGCAATTCAAAGGACAGACCTTGGAGGGCTTAATGCCAAACATAAACTGTAAGTATAGGGTTTCAATAACTTGCTACACTTATTACTAAACAAAGCAAAGGAAAATGACTTTTAGTGCACAAGTATTGATTTAAAATATTTAGTTTCAGCTGAAGAGGAGCCGGATGACTCTGAGAGGAAGGACATTCCGTCTGAGAGGCCCACTCTCAAAAGTCAAGAAAGTAAGTTTTCACTGAATATTCATTCATTATTTACATCTGCATTGTGACTTTCAATCACAATAAGTGCAAACGTCTTATCGTTGATCATGTGATTTCAGAAAACTCAGAGGAAGGTAAAGAAACAGTTGCTACTTCAAGAGAGGCAGTTGGGGGACAGCCATCTAAACAAAAGGGTGTGTTAGTGTAGTGACTCTAAAATATATTGTCTCCTTGAAATCAAACACTTTGTTTGACATTTGTTAACAAGGAAAATGGATGACTAATAATGCCTGTGTAATGTGCTTGTTTAAGAAGATTGAATGATAATCATTTCCATCCATCTATTTATTCACTTTCTTACTTTCTTTGTTTATTTACAGTGAAATCCAGAAGACCCTGGTCAAAGACAGAAAAAAACATTATCCAATGTCATTTGAAGCAGTTCCTGACAGAAATGAGGGTTCCTCGAAAGGAAGACTGTGAAAAATGTTTAAATGAAAATCCATCACTCAAAGATCATGGACGAGACTGGAAAGCCATAAAATTCTTTGTACACAACAAAATTGCATCCTTAAGGAGAAATGTGTAATAAATGAGTGCTAAGTTTGTCTCTCGCTGTCTCTTTCCACCCAACCGGTCAAGGCAGATGGCCACCCACCTGCAGTCAGGGTTTGTCCGAGGGTTCTTCCCGTTTTACCTTCCCTCCGTTGCAAAGTGCAAAGGGGGGGGGGGGGTTATTGGGTCTCTGAGTATAAAAAATATATAGTTTGGTCTTAACCAGGTCTATCATGTCAAACAGTGCTTTATTTTACTTAGTGTAACATTATTTTTTTTTTTTTGGGTGGGGGGGGTGAAAGTCACTTGTTTTCTTTTTTTGACAGTAAGAAAAAAAATGAAACACTCACCCTAGTCTTGGCCTTTTCCTAAAACTGAAGAAATAAAAGGAGCATGCAGTGAATACATTGGATAACAGGTGATTGGCTATGGGTTTTGCCGTGAGGCGCGGATAGCACGCTTTCCTAATTGTGGACCAAATCCAACAACCAGCGTGATTGATATTTCCAGTGACTGGGAATTCTGGAGAACCATTTAGTCGACTAAGACTAGAATTTATATTTAGTCGACTAAAACTAGACTAAGACTAAAAGAGTCCAGATGACTGACATAAAACTAAGACTAAATAGCATTGTAGTCTAACGACTAAATACACACTTGCAATTAACACTGTTGTACATAAAAGTCCCCTCTTCAATATGTAAAAATTCATCCATCCATTTTCTGCACCATTTTGTCGCAATGGCGGTCACGGGCGTGCTGGAGCCTTTCCAGCAGTAGGCGGGAGACACCCTCAACCGGTTTCCAGCCAATCGCAGGGCACACAGAAACAACCAACCATCCGCACTCGCAGTCCCACCTTGGGGAAATTTGGAGTGCTCAATCGGCTTTATCAAGCATGTTTTAGGGATGTGGGAGAAAACCGGAGTACCCGGAGCAAATCCCTGAAGCCTCGGAGAGAACATGCAAACAGGGAGGGTCAGCGGGGGAATTGAACCGGCACCCTTCTAACATAACACATGCTAACATATGTAAAGATTTTACGATGCAAATGTCCCCTCTTCAATATATAAACTTTGCGCAAGTCCCCTCTACGATAGGAAAACATCGCACCAACAAAAAATGAAATGTCGGAAAAGTGCCCTATTCAATAAGTATAAATCAGCTTGAAATTCAATAAAGCAGAGTGTGTAATATTTTGTTTGTCTTGAACATTTTACAATGCACATGTCCCCTCTTTAATATATAAACTTCGCGCAAGTCAACCTCTATGATAGGATGACATTGTACCAGCAAAAATAACATGTCAGAAATGTCAGGTATGTACATTATTTGTATGGACAGAAAAGTGCCCTATTCAGTCTGCAAAAATCAGCTTGAAAGCAGAGTGTGTAATATTTTGTTTGTCTGAACATTTCACAATGCACACGTACCCTGTTTAATATATAAACTTCGCACAAGTCCCCTCTAGGATAGGAAGACATCGCACCAGCAAAAAATGAAATGTCGGAAAAGTGCCCTATTCAATAAGTATAAATCAGCTTGAAATTCAACAAAGCAGAGTGTGTAATATTTTGTTTGTCTTGAACATTTTACAATGCACATGTCCCCTCTTTAATATATAAACTTCGCGCAAGTCAACCTCTATGATAGGATGACATTGTACCAGCAAAAATAACATGTCAGAAATGTCAGGTATGTACATTATTTGTATGGACAGAAAAGTGCCCTATTCAGTCTGCAAAAATCAGCTTGAAAGCAGAGTGTGTAATATTTTGTTTGTCGGAACATTTTACAATGCACACGTACCCTCTTTAATATATAAACTTCGCACAAGTCAACCTGTCTTGACAATGTACCAGCAAAAATGAGATGTCGGAAATGTCAGCTATATGCATTATTTGTATGGACAGAAAAGTGCCCTATTCAGTATGAAAAAAAATCAGCTTGTAAGCAGAGTGTGTAATATTTTGTTTGTCTGACATTTCACAATGCGCATGTCCCCGCTTTACTATATAAACTTCGCGCAAGTCCCCTGTATGATAGAAAGACACTGTACCAGCAAAAATTAAATGTCAGAAAGCTTTGTCAGATAAAGGCAACAGGTAAACACAATTTGTATGTCCAATCCGTGCATTTTTTGACTATAATAGATTCATGAAAGAGCTCAAAATGATCTTCTGTTTTTCTTAATTTTTAAAAGTATAAATCTCCTGAAGTATTTCTGAAGTATTTCCTTTAAAACACACATTTAATTTAGTGTTTATTTCTTTTTAAGGGTATAATTAACTTAATTAATCACCTACAATGTTAAGCTGGAAACTTCACTAAAGCTGAGTCTGAAAGGCTGCCTAAGGCAGCGGTCCCCAACCTTTTTTGCACCACGGACCGGTTTAATGTCAGACAATATTTTCAAGGACCGGTCTTTGAGGTGTGGCGGATAAATACAACAAAAATAATATGATATGACCTGCATGAAAACGTTGGTATTTATTAAATATAATAATAAACACGAATCCACTCTACCTGTTTGCTTCTACAGCAAACTTTTTTTCTCTTTTTTTAAAAGAGAAATGCCCTCTTGAATACGTAAAAATCAAAATCAATTTATTATTAGTATTTAACATTTTGCTTGTCTGTATTGACTGTATTTTTTGACAATATTAAAGTCAGAAAGGACTTTAAAATGTTTTTCTGTTTTGCTTAACAAGCTATTAGCAATCCATTTGTGAAACAATGAATACAGGCAGCTCTACTGCAGTACATGGATGTCCTCCCTTTGAGATGTAAACGTCACTCAAGGAGGAACGTCCCCTGTTTGTAATTTCCTCAAATCAAAACATTTTGGGTTTTTTTCAGTAATATTATGACCAAATATCTTCAAAATAATATTTCTGTTGTGTCTGTGTACTGTTAAAACGACTGGAACCTAAAGTCCCCTGTCAACAGGATACTACCATGGGTCCCCTGTGATGCCGCTTTGCGTGTATGTGTGTGTGTGTGTGTGTGTGTGTGTGTGTGTGTGTGTGTGTGTGTGTGTGTGTGTGCGCGTGCGTGCGTGCGCGCGTGTGTGTAAGTGTGAGTACGTGTGTGTGTGTCTATTCCATGGTGTAATGGTTAGCACTCTGGACTCTGAATCCAGTGATCCGAGTTTTAAGTTTCAGTGGTACCTCAAATAATTGGTCAAATAGTATTTGATAAAGTAATCACATGTTCTCCGAGTTACAATGTCAACTGGTGGAACTTACTTTAGATCTTGGATGGTTCGAAAGCTAATGCTCTTCTAGATTACCATATAATGTTGGCATGGTGTGATTGTGAGCACTCTGAATCTAGCAATACAAGCTCAGGTCTTGGTGGAACTTACAATTTGTAGTCATTTGTCTGGAACAAAAATTTGGAAATTCCAATCCAGTACATTGTGTACAGCACTATGAGTGTGTAATCACTGCTTCCACTAATTTTGTCAGTTTAGTAAAATGAGCGCCTTAGAGAGTGCATTGTGCTTAGAAAAATGATGCCCCTCCTTCTGTCACTGCCAGGGTTCCATAGTGTAATGGTAAGTACTCTGGACACTGAATCCAGCATTCTGAGTTCAAGTCTTGGTGGGACCTCAAATATATTGTCATATAGCTGGGTAGAAATTGTGAAATGGTTGCTTGTGTGCTGCCCCATGAAAGCCTATGCTTCTATACACCTGAGGGTTCCTTGAACACTCAACTCTGAAACCAGTGATCCCAGCTCAAGTCTCGGTTGGACCTCAACCCTTTGGTCATATACGGTCATATGCAAAAGTTTCATTACTATGCAAAATCAATTTCAAGATTTTCCTTTATAAATCATTGGCTGTTCAGATCAGCAATATCAGTTAAATATATCATATAACGGACAGAGACAAAGATATTTGAAAAGTGAAATGAAGTTCATGGGAGTTACAGATTTGTCAAGAAGAATGGTCCAATATACCTTCAACCAGAATCCACACTCACATTAGAAGCAGCTATAGAAGCTTTAGGAAGTATCTAGAGCAGTGGTTCTTAACCTTGTTGGCGGTACCAAACCCCAGCAGTTTCATATGCGCATTCACCAAACCCCTCTTTAGTGATTTTTTATTTTTTTTTTCAAGACAGAGATGTTTTTACTGGTGCACAAAATGAGCCGTGCATAAACATCACCTTGTTCAAAGAATAAAACAAACACAATGCATGAATTCACAACAAATGACATACCAGCAAATCAGTGTGACTTCTGCTTTTGCCTTTGCGAGACCAGTTCAGATATGTGGATATATAAATCAAGTGTGTTCGGACCTCTGCAGTGGAGGCTCTGTCGAACCCCTGAAAACCACTCACCGAACCCCCAGGGTTTGACCGAACCCAGGTTAAGAACCACTGGTCTAGAGGCTGTTATTTCTGCAAAAGGAGGATCTACTAAATTTATGTACCTGCCTACCTTTGTTGAAATAATGATTGCACACTGTCTGCAAATCCAATAAACTTCTTTTCACTTCTCAAATATCACTGTCGCCATCCACCGTGTATGGATTCGGGCTAGCCCCCAAGATTAAATTGGGCTAGTTGATCAACAGCAATGTTTTAAAGAAGGGTTCGTCTGGGAGTTGAACCCAGGACCTCCCACACCCAAAGCGAGAATCATACCCTTGGACCAACGAACAAGAATGAGGGCTTGCGGACCATGTTACATTCCGTGTAACGTTGGCCTGTCAAACGCTCCACATAATGATAGACAACAGTGTTTGCAAGAGGAGCTTGTCCGGGAGCTAAACCCAGGCAATCATGCACCCAAAGCAAGAATCATGGAAGAATCATTCCCCTGTACCAATGAGCCCCATAGTCGACCAGCTGACCCCGTTACATTCCGATTGGTAGCCCATGTGACATGGACCTGAAGACTGAATGTCAGTGATTAATGGAATAAATGGAATCTGGTTGGCCTAATGCTCCTAATTCCCTAACTTCAAGCCCTAACGCTAACTCTAAAACCCTAATAATAACCAAACCCTAATAATTAACCCCTAACCTGCTAACTCGCTAACGGTAACCCCCTCACATTTAACCCTAACCTTCAATGCTCCCCCTAAAGGTAGTGCCCTCTAAACTTGAAGGCAGGTATATATGAACCAGACCAGCAGATTGTCCCATTTCAGTACTGTTTTAGAAACCTTTACAGATGGTTAAAATCCACATAATAGGTATATGCGCATGTGTTCCGTGAGCGTTCTCCTTTCTGTCCCCTCCCTTTCCTTTCTTCCGCCAAGCAGTGCATCTTGCCCCAACACAGGGCATGTTCCTCGTTAGTATCGTGAATAGTATCTCTGCTTGTTGCGTGAAAGACCGGGGTTCGCTTTTCAACCCAAGTGCGTTAACCTATGTTTGCAGCAGAGTTATTATATAGCTGCATTGGTTGTGCGTGCGTCTGAACTTGAGTGACCTGTAAGTTTTTCAAATTGAACTGAAACTTTCATCTGTAGCCACCTTCTACTAAATCAGTGGTCCCCAACCTCTTTTGTGCCACGGACCGGTTACGTGTCAGAAATATTTTCGTGGACCGGCCTTTATATAAATAAATAACACATTTATACACCGTATGTTTCGGACTATAAGTCGAGGTTTTTTTTCATACTTTGGGTGGGGGGGCGACTTTTACTCAGGAGCGACTTATATGTGAATTTTTTCACAAATTTTTACTTTATCATTAACACTTTACTTATTTACTAGTATAGTTGATCACTTCACATGTTATTTTCACTTTTTAACCGCATGAGGGGGCACTATGGCTGTGGAATAATTGGAGCCTCACTGACAATGAGTTCCATTTACTGACTTCCGAAGTCGGGAGATTTAGTGATTTGGAGTTATACAGATTATTCGATAAACTTGTTATTTATTTTATAGTTATTTGATATGTAGTTTATTTAGAGTAGCAACGTGTATGTTGTTAGACTTCAGTAGTTTCCGATTTTTTAGGGAGGCCGTGAAGGCAGCAGGGCGTGGGGGGGGCGGAAAGAGCGATCCTGGGCGCTTGCGTGTGTTGGCTCACATGTTGAGCTCTTGATTTGTGAAATAAAGAGCCGGCCTGTTACCAAACCCACGTCTTGCCTGGTACTTCTGTAACGCTACGATATAGTTATATATGTAGATCTGTGGAATAATTGGAGCCGCCAACTGAAAATGAGGCTGACATCAGCGCCGCACGTAGGTCCGGAATCGACAGCTGTTTATTTTGGGTTTTTTTTTACACATAGGATGAATATTCCGGTGGATTTAATGATTTGGAGTGACACGGATGGTTTGTTAAAATTGATGTTTATATTACATTTATTTGATATATCTAGTCTGACGTCCGTGGCACACGTATTCTTTCCGGCGTCAATTTTTTTTTCTTTTTTTTTTTTCTCAAGTGACACGGAAGACGAAGATTCTGATGGATTTATTGATTTGGAGTGACATGCATGGTTCGATAAAATAGTTGTTTATATTTTTGTTATTTCATACATAGTTTATATATTGTTATATGGGCCTGTAGCAAAATTTGAACTGCAACGCGCCGCTGACATCGGACTTGTTGACTTGACTTAAATCACTGACATTCAGTCTTCAGGTCCATGTCACATGGGCTACGAATCGGAATATAATAGGGTCAGCTGGTCTAGTATGGGGCTCATTGGTGCAGGGGAATGATTCTTGCCTAGGGTTCTTTGATTACCCGGGTAAAACTCCCGGACGGGCTCTTCTTTGAAACACTGTTGTCTATCGTTGTGTGGAGTGTTTGACAGGCCAATGTTACACAGAATGTAACATGGTCTGCAAGCTTTCTTTGAGGCTCGTTGGTCTAGGGCATGGGTGTCAAACTCATTTTTGTCGCGGGCCACATTGTAGTCAAAGTTTCCCTCGACGGGCCATTATGACTGTCAACCCAAATAAATAAACGCCTCATATTATATACAGTATAAGCTACAAAACAAACTGACAAATAATTGCTTTTTCAAATCAGACTCGTGGAAACTTTTCACATATTTCAAAAATAATTTTAAGAAGATTCTTAAAAGTTCCGACAATTTGCAATGTTAGTATGACATAGATTTAATGCACAATTTGTCGTTGCGGGCCACAGAAAATGATACGGTGGGCCATAACTGGCCCCCGGGCCTCGAGTTTGACACCAGTGGTCTAGGGGTATGAATCTTGCTTTGGGTGTGAGAGGTCTGGGGTTTAACTCCCAGATGATCCCTTCGTTAAAACATTGCTGTTGATCAACTAGCCCCATTTCATCTGAGGTGCATGTCACATGGGCTGTCAATTGAAACAAAACGGGTTGTGTTCATTTACCTTGGGTCTCTTGAATCTGTTGTTTCGATTCTCATCACTTGAATCTGCCGTCATGTGTCATCCATTGCGCCACTCACCCTACAAGACTGTATCGACTGTAAACTTGTGTGGAAAACTGTCATTGTCCAAAGGAAGGCTGTTTAGCAACAGTGACCAGCAGACAAATTCAACAAGGTCATTTGATTATACCATAACCCGGATTCGAATCGAACATTAACCACTACACGATCATGGCCTGTATGCAGTAGCGTTAATAAGATGCACATGTTGGCCATCATCGTATAGTGGTTAGTACTCTGCGTTGTGGCCGCAGCAACCCTGGTTCGAATCCGAGTCATGGCACACTCCAATTACTGTGTGGAATTTGTCCCTTTCTTACTATTGCTAAACAGCCATCTTTTGGACAATGACGATTTTCCACACGTTTGCGGTCGATAGCCTTAACTTGTAGGGCGAGTGGCGCAATGGATAAAGCATCATGGCGTATTCAAATAATGTCACCCATTTTTTATTTTTTTTTTCATTTTTGCAAAAGCTTACAAGCCACATATTCCCGTGGGGCTCGTGGAGCAATGGATAACGAACACATCTGTCTACAGATCAGAAGATTCCAGGACTCCTGGCCAGCTCACATGCCATTTTGTGGTCAACATTAGCTATGTGTAATTTCTGTGAACTATTGGGTTGAAGTAACTCACAGACACTGTCAACCAATAGTCTTTCCAATTTTGTCTCATCTCGAGACTTAGGGATCATCGGATCTGCGTAGTTATTGGATAGTTCCACCAACATTTTAACATCAACAATCTTTCATGGTCTGCTTGAGTGTCGTGGCTGAAGATCCTAGAGAAAAGACCCTAAACATGCAACTGCATGTTGGCCATAATATAGCATTGAGGCGGCTGCAACCCCAGTTTGAATCTGGTTAATAGCCGAATGAACTTGTTGCAGTTATTTTTTATTCACCCTCAACAGTCTTACGTTGGACCATGACAAATTTACATACACGCAAGCTTACAGAAAATGACAACTTCCCGTGGGGCTAGTGGCTCGTTCCTTGCTCTGAACGGACAGCCAAAACGATTCCTAACACTTACTAATCAAGTCCTAACCAATTCCTGTGTGTGTATGGGGGAGGGGGGGGGGGGCAAAGGAACCAATCAGATGGCCCGAATCCATGCATGGCCGATGACGGCAGTGATCAACACAGTGATATTTGAGAATTGAAATGAAGTTTATAGGATTTGCAGACAGTGTACAATCATTATTTAAACAAAAGTAGGCAGGCGCATACATTTGGAAACCCCAACAGAAAAATGACATCAATATTTAGTAGTTCCTCCTTTTGCAGAAATAACAGCCTCTGAACCCGTGGTTCTTAACCTGGATTCGGTCAAACTCTAGGGGTTCGGTGAGTCGGTCTCAGGGGTTTAGCAGAGCCTCCCTCCACTGCGGAGGTCCGAACACACCTGATTTATAAATTCGTGATAACGCATATCTGAACTGGTCTCGCAAAGGCAACAGCAGAAGTACTACTGATTTGCTGGTATATCATTTGTCGTGAATTCATGCATTGTGTTGGTTTTATTCTTTCAACAAGGTGGTGTCCATGCACTTCTGCATAAGTTCCGCTCTAGTCTTCTGGCCCAACTCTTTCGTACATATGATGACCATGGAAAGTTCTTTGCGAATGATCAATCTTTGCCTTTCATGTTCATCGGGACTACCCTTTTAATAGGTACCTACACTGTGTATTTGGATAGAGACTGCTGAAAGGGGACACATATATGCCTCGTGAACTACATGCATTACTGCGGGTGAAGAAGAGTGAACAAATAAGTCAGCAGACAAGCTTGCCGATTTATTAGTGCCCAGAAGAGCAGCACTCTGTTCCGTACTGTAACCTGCTAGGTTTGTTCCCGGTTCTTTATCTTTAATGCTCGATATGCTAACAGCAATTACCAAGAGGCAGCCTTCACAGTTTAACTCTTTAATGTATGCCAGAATGATCGATGCACAGCTGTGGAGCCCTTTCTGCCAGATGCGAAAGAAGGTCCCTCTCTCAGCGCCAAGGTTCCTGCTCTTATACTACTCTGGCGACTCTGCCTAATCTGTATGATAACGTGTGACCTTGTCGTCTTAACTGAGAGCGAATTCTACATATGTGCAAAGGGTGTCATAGAGAAGAGAAAGCTAATAAAGCAAGAGAAGGGTTGCAGCGATATAACGGCATAGCTCAAGCTACCCAGCTAAACACATGTGCCAAAGAGGCCTATTCTAACAAACCGTTGGTGAGAATGGCTAGAGATAGACTCTTATTGTTCCTCCCCACGGAAATCTTTAGTAAAAGGCGAACGATTTATTCGATCTGAAGAGAAAAAAGAATGAGCTGATAATCTGGGTGAAAACGGGCCACCCCACTGCTGGTCTCACCAAATTCACAGGCGGTCTCACACTCAAATTGCAGCAACCATTCCTTCTAATACAAACAATAGACGTTCATAGATTTACTATACTTAGAAGGCCTCAACCTAAATAGAAGGTTTAAACGAACGAGTATTTTGTGTTCATTAATGTCTTTTTTACTTAAAACATTGTTGGCGCACAGGATTGTAGGTACCTGATCGAACACATTCTTTCAAACAGCGATTGGGCGTCTATTTTGAGTATTGAAGGTAAAAACAGTTGTATGTCTTGGTACGTGTACTTTTGATATCAGAGAATGGGAAATGATCCCATCTCTGTGTTTTATTTGAAAACATGTGATTTCATAACGACACAAATCGGGAAAGAAAATACGATCGTAATTTCTCAAATGATTTCTCAAATTTCAGAAGTGCTCTATATCTCTCGTGTCGCAAATAATTGAGGCTTTTGTCGTTGCAGTGGAGGTGAATTTGGAGTGTAATTCACCTCCACTGCGACGGTGGCGTTCGAGATTTGACATTTGAATATAAATCTGTCCGTTACATTCCGATTGGTAGCGAATATGACATGGACCTGAGGACTGCATTTTAGTGATGAACGAATTTTGATTAATATCATAGCCGGTTTGGGCGTGCCCTTTCAGGGTCATATTTTGTTTCTACCGCTGCCTCGTGGCAGCCAGGCCTAAAAAAAGATGGGAACACCTGAGGGAGGGAGTTTCACCAAGATGAATTTGGAAGAACTTTATGAAATAAAGTTGATGTTAAAACATAGGTGGACGTAATGTCTGGAAGCCTGCGTTCAACAGAAGGCTGTTTGGCAACAGTGAACAACGGACAAATTCAGCAAGGTAATTTACTGACGCCATGACCCAGATTCGTTCCGGTGATGCTACGGCCACAACACTATACGATCATGACCAATATGCAATCGCATACAATAAGTTTAGGGTCTTTTCTTTAGGATCTTCAGCCAAGACACCCATGAAAGAATGTTGATGTTAAAATGTCGGTGGAACTATCCAACTGTGCAGATCCGATGATCCCAAAGATTTGGGGTGAGACAACATTGAAAAAACGTTTTGCTTTGTTTACAGTGTCACTTATTTTGTGGCTTACCTTTTCTTCGTTACACATCTAAAGTATCGTATCATTTTACCTTGCGGCTTATACTACACCGTACATACCATATCACGTCGCCTATTCAACTCATGCATGAGATGCGATGGCTGAAATATTTAGGCGATGGGTTGCTACTCCATTGTGCTCTCCACTCATCATTTCATATCACATCCTCGTCGGGTTCATTCACATCCAAAGTATCTTGGCACAACATACGTAACATGACTTATCAACACAAGACGAGGTGGCCGAGAGGTTAAGGCGATGGATTGCTAATCCGTTGTGCTCTGCACGCATGGGTTCAAATCCCATCCTCGTCGAAGGCTTGCTTTGAGAGAATATTTGCCACAAACTAAACAGGAAAGAGGGTTCTTACCTGTGTATGTGTTTTGAACTGTCGCTTCTCTGAGAATCTTTGACCACAAACTGAGCAGGCAAAAGGTTTTTCTCACCAGTGTGGGTTCTTGTGTGTCTTTTGAAGTTTCCCATCTCTGAGAATCTTTGGCCACAAACTGAGTAAGAAAAAGGCTTTTCACCTGTGTGTGTTCTTGCATGTGTTTCTAAATTTACCTTCTGAGAGAATCTTTGGCCACAAACTGAGCAGGAAAAAGGGTTCTTACCAGTGTGGGTTGTTGTGTGTCTTTTCAAGCTTCCTTTGGCCACAAGCTGAGCAGGAAACATTTTTTTCACCTGTGTGTGTTCTTCCATGTGTTTTTAAGTTTACCTTCTGGGAGAATCTTTGAAATTCTGCTGGAATGTAATGGGGTCAGCTGGTCTACTATGGGGCTCATTGGTGCAGGGGAATGATTCTCGCCTAGGATTCTTTGATTGCCCGGGTTAAACTCCCGGACGAGCTCTTCTTTGAAACACTGTTGTCTATCGTTGTGTGGAGTCAAAGTCAAAGTCAGCTTTATTGTCAATTTCTCCACATGCCAAAGACACACAAAGAAACCGAAATTTCGTTCCCCCCTATCCCACGATGACAAGACATGGCTCACAACAGACAAACAAGTAAACAAGTATAACAAAAGCGTGCTGAATAAATAATGAATAAATAACACAACAATAAATAAATAAATAAATAAATAAATAAATAAATAAATAAATAAATAAATAAATAAATAAATAAATAAATAAATATATAAATAAATAAATAAATAAATAAATAAATAAATAAGAGGAGCAGAAAAAAAAGGAGCAAGTGCGCGTACAGCAGACATTCCCGAAAATAGCGCAACAGTGCCGCACGCTACGCAGAAGGGGGTAGCGAGTTCAGGGCCCTAACAGCCTGGAGAAAGAAGCTGTTGGCGAGTCTGGTGGTGCGGGAGCGCAGGCTCCTGTACCTCTTCCCAGAGGGCAGAAGGTCAAACAAAGAGTGAGCCGGGTGACTCACATCTCTGGCAATCGAGGTTGCCTTGCGGGCGAGATGGGAGGTGTTAGAGATTTGCTCACTCCAACTTATTTTGCAAGAACCACACGGAAGACAAGGCAAGTTCTTTTAGACACCTGCAGGTGGAGAGTTCACTCGTTGAAGGAATGAAGTCTAAAAGTCTCCTCCCTGCAAGGGCATATTTATTAGGAAGAACAGAGTGGGGGTGGGAGTGGACAGGTTTGGTGAACCCCCGGCCTCTGATAAGATCAGAGCAGGGGGTGTTTTACACTATTGTGGGAAACAGACTCTGCATTGTGAGGGCCAGACGTGATTGATTTAATTATTACATTGTGAGGGCCAGACGTGATTGATTTAATCATTACAGTCTACATTCCAACATAATCATAGGATCAAACTAACCTGAAAACCCTAACATCTCCCTCCTGATTTATCATATGATTATGCCACCCCAAACAACAACGATAAGCAAGAGAAAAAAAAACATATATACGTATAATGAAGAAAGTAGAATGGTAAAAATAAAAACAACAAACAATGATAGCAACACCTTCCAGTGAAGATGAGGCATTACCTCAAACTTATTGTGTAAGCGAAAAACCTGCTGGCCAGATGTTACTAGCAGGAAAATTCTTACACGGTCCCTTTGCCTAAGACGACCAGAATGCTATCAATAAAAAATAAAAAGAAAAACACAGAAACAGTACATCATTGTATCCATCACTTGCGAAGCATTTTCGATGGTCAAATCATCAAGTTTCTGTAAAACATGCTCAACAGAACAGCATCTACGCAATCCACGTCTCATTATCATTATCACATCTGTCACGTCTAAGAAGTTGTATATGTGCTCGCATTTTCGTCAGCTGCTGATGTTCTAGTCTGTAGGTGAGGTCTGTCACACACACTGGCGCACACACTCGTGTCCAGTTGGCAGGCAGCATCGAACAACTCCTGTGACCACAAAACCATGATCCGTACTGAACAGGCACGTGCACTCATAGGATGCAGGTGAGGCAGTGCCTCTGAACTTCTGGATGAAGTAGGTCCCGTCCGATGGTGCAGCCATGTTGGTAGTAGAGCCCTTACACCTTGAAAACGGCTCTCTCATCCTGGCACACAGCGGTGATGTCCAAAGCTCCCATCCAGTTTCCTCCTGGAGAGCAGTCGTCGTTAATGCATTTGTGGGTCCTGCAACCTTGGGTGCAACATGTGTAGTCAGCAAGACTTGGAATGGTCCCTCCCGTCGTGGCTGGCCCAGTTCCTTCCTTTGATGACCTCGATGTAGACCCAGTCTCCTGGATTGATGGGGTTGTCGACCTGTGAGGAGGAAAGATCAAGCGGCAGTAAATTTGTCTTTGACACAGTTTGAGCGTCCTGATCATATAATCTGCCAAGGACTGCTCTTCATCTGTTGTTTGCAACTCTCGTAGTCAATTGTAGTGCCCATTTAACTGGCAAATAGGAATGTTTGCGGGAAGAGTTTGAACACTTCCTAATGATTCCCTTTAACCAAAAACTATTTATGACAGGGGCGTTCCCATTTATTGCCTCCTGGTTTAAAAGAGATTGTCTTATCCATGCCTTCTTTGTCCTCACACGCTCGCACCCACACAGGGTGTGAACACACACACACACACACACACACACACACACACACACACACACACACACACGCACCCACGCAGACAAAGAGATTCTAATCCATCTCTCATGTAGCTTCTCTTGATAGAATCTCCTATTGGTAAATGTATAGAAGACGTTTTAGCATATAATCCCATACTCTGCTCTCTCACTTCTACTTTTTCATGTCGGTGCAGTCGTAGGTGGCCCCTATTGCAGTCATTGTCTTGTTAACTGTCGCCTTGTGACTCCTATGCATGACTGTGTGAATGTCAAAAATTGAACGTACCTAACTTTCTGACCATCCAACCTCCACTGTGGTATAAAAAACCTTACTATTGTATTGAGTAGGTACATTGAGCAACCTAGCTTCCTCCTGACTGCCAACTGTCCTGTTCTAAAATTTATAGAACTCGACCTCTACGTCTTAAGCTTGATGAGCCAAAATATAAGATCTTGCTCTTGTTTCCTACCGTTTTAGCCTATTTGTTTTATCCAAATCCGTTCAATCTCTGATTATAATCTGTAGCCCTACGTATTTTTCAAATTTTTATTTATTTATTTATCAAATCTCCTCAGTTCTGTCAAACTCAGTGCACAATGAACCTCCCTTCCACTTTGAACCAAGCTCCACCAAATTTGGGAACGCCGTAGCAAGGAGTGCGATTTGGTTGTCAGACACTCCAAGTCCATATCTTTTTGCCGCACTTCACCCTATCAAGTTGGTGTTCTTTTGTTGTTGCTTCAGAGCGACCCCATCCATCACTCTTGAATGAGTCCATTGTTCAAATGAGTCAATTTTCATCATTGTGAGTTCCTCCGCTTTCCACTGTCTTTTCTCGTCCCCGAGGATGTTGTATTTCCTCTGGAGTGTACTTGTCCTCCTCCAAGCACAACAGCAGTCTTTTCTTGTCCTTCGCCAAAGGTCAAAGGTGCTTCAGAGCCAGGCACCATTTTGTGGTTGTTCACGGCTGCAGGCGAAGTCTTGGATTGGGTTTCAGGGGCCCTGACACTGAGAATGACAGGCTGGTTTGAACACTTGTAAGACTATCTCCAAATGTAGCTGCTTCCATCAATTTGCTGATAATGTTTGTTTACCAAACTTCAAATTCTTCTAATAACGGAGGTCTCGTTTTTATATCGTAAATCCTGCAACTCATCCTATTTTTTTTTTTTTTGAGCTACATTTTATCTATCTATAGTTCCAATTTAATCGGACAGTATGTTGTCTTCAGTATCATTATTGAAAATCAACTCATCGAGGTCTGCTTTCCACATCAAGCCCTGATCTGTATGTCTTGACCTATCACATGTTATTGTCATGCTTGCTCAAAAATGTGACTTAGAGTATGGTGCTGTGAATTCTCAATCTCCCCAATGAAATTGGATCCCACCTCGTAGTTCTTATCGTTCTCATGTTCCTGTTAGCCTGCAATTGTCCAAATCAAAAATGTTTTCTTTTAACTGTCTTTCTTTTGAACCTCTAAATCTCTCGTGTTGCTAACCTATCTACACCAGAACAAAAAAATTACCACAATATAACACCAAATGTATTCGAAAATTCATTGTCATAAAGTGTTGTATTATTACTATCTTCCACTATCTGTCCTACTCACTCCCCCCCTTTTTGAGGCCTGGCAACGCCCATGCCTCACACCTTGACAAACTTTTTGGGAGAATGTGTTCTTTACTACATACGATTCCATCATTATTTAATTTGACTTACTTTCCAAAACGCTTCTCAATTTCTCAGTTCACACATCTTCTACATGTGTTACTGGTTCTCCATTTTTTTTCTAGTTAATTATCAATCCAAAAGCTACGCGTTTCTTCCTAACATTCAACCTGCTCAAAATCACTCTTTCATCAAAGTCGCTCTACTAATTCTCTATAGTAGTCGCCAAGGACTTCAACCATTCAACCTGTAATTTCTTTTCATTCAGGCTATCATTCATCAATGTTCATTTGCATCTCACACGCAGTCTCCAAAAAGGAGTCTTTCTATCACATTGGTCCCAATTCATCCAAGCTCACCACACAACATTCATATATCATTTTCAATTTAGCTTTCCTGGTAGAACAATCCACCAATTCAAAAAAAACTTAACTAAAACAAACAACTGGCAAATTAATCTGAATTTTTTCTTTGTTTTTAAATTTGAAGAACTCAATCTCTCAGATTTAGCTTGCATTTAGAATTTTGTATAATCTTATAACACAACCAATCAATTATTCCTATTAAATGTAGCATTGCAAAATCTTAAATTCACAATTTAGCTTCTTCCAATTCTTGAAAGCATGTTCTGTCATTTTTTTTTTTTTTTTTTTTTTTTTTCCGAATTTCTCATGTGGGCTCGACACTTTACATGCACTAGTGTGGATTAGTTTCTGCTCGCAAACAGACTTCTCTCTTTTTCCTCTCATTTTTATCTTTCAAAATCATTTCTGTTCTGCGGTGCAAATTGGATAGACCACAGTCTAGCAAATTTTTTTTATACTAAAACTTTAGCCAATGTTCATCATTTTAACATATACGCACACACATGCACAGCTCTCGCATGCAAAAGGTAGTTCCCAGCAACAATGATTCGTCACAGGCTGGCCATTTCCTGTGGTCGATCATGAGCTGGTCCCTCCCATGCACACGAGGACAGCACATTCTAATTTTATTTATTTATCTTCTAGAAGCAAGTTGCATTTCTTTACCACTTGATTTGCATATTTTAACTTCAGTGTAACACAATTTGATCCCTATTCATTTGTAATTGGGCCTACAAACAGCATTGTCATACTTCTTGTGTGAACAGGATTTCTAATAATCTAAAAAAAAATTCTAATAATCTGACAATGACATGTTTTGCTGTCATATGGGCATCTATTCTTTCTTTCTCTGTATGAGCATAAGCGGTCAAAGAGGAGGAAGCTTGTCATGCTAAAAATGAGGCTTTTCCTCTTTTCCTTCCTCCACCCTTTGATTGATATTGTTTTGCAAAACGACACACTCTTGCTAAGTGTCCTCGTTTCCCACAGTTCCAACAGTTGTCAGAATCTCGCGGGGGTTTTGAATTATATGGCGGCCTGCGACCTTGTTGGCCTCTACCTCTCCCTCTGCCTGCTGGGACCCTTGGAAGAAGACTGTTGTATCTTCATCTAGTTCATCATCATCATTATCTAGATGAAATACATCAGAACTTTTGCCTTTTTTGATCACCTTTTCAGCATGTCTGGCCCATTGCATTTCAAATCTCAATTGAATGGCGGCCTCATCACTTTTCAACTTTCTATCTTTTGTCTTTTGGATTTGTTCTCTTCTTTCTTGTGAAGCTTTCAACCACATTTTAGCACAATCCAATTCACTCTCTTTTCTTTTCTTTTTCAGTCCTATCTTCCTAGCCACACTGTCCTCCAAAACTTCAACCACTATCTTCCACACTTCAACTCTCAACTTCCCTTCTACACCATACTTTTTCTTCCACTTTGGCATGTATTGCATACAATTAAGAAATCTACTCGCCATGTACTTCTCATCTCCGTCAAGAGGCAGAGATTTACCGTTTTTATTTCCCATCTTAATTTTAGTAGCTTAAGGTTTTACAATTTTTTTTCAATTTTTTTTTTTTCTTTGAGGATCCTCAATGCAGGTTTAAATTGACCTTTCAACAAATTACTAGCCTGTTTTATTGCCATGGATCAACGCTAGAACTGCTTTTTAGTCAATTTATCCTACCAGTCACACTCTCAATCACACAAACGCCAGCGCTTTTTTAGGCCTATCCAGGGATGGGTGTAAAACCCTCCCAAACAGCTTTGGAAAAACGGACAAAAGAAAAAATCTACGCCCTTCTTCAATTAAGAAAAAGAAGCTCTGTTTTTCTTAGCCCGTTTCTTCCACTGGGACTTGAACCCAAGCTATTCTTTGGCTTGGAAAAACATGCAAAGAAAAATCTACGCCCTTCTTTGATTAACAAAAAAGAAGCTCCGTGTTTCTTAGCACGTTCCTTCCACTGGGACTTTAACCCAAGCCAGATCCCTCAGCTCGGAAAAACAGACAAAGAAGAGTCTACACACTTCTTCGATGAACGAAAAAGAAGCTCTGCCTTTCTTAGCCTGTTTCTTCCACTGGGACTTGAACCCAAGCTATCTCCCGTGCACCTCTATGTGTTATGCGTTTAACAACACAACACAATTTCAAGAACTTACTTGTCCCCTGGTTCGTTGCACTGCCGGGTCCCGTCAATCCACCTCTGTCAGACGAAGGCAGACCTAAGATGCTGGCCCAGCGAAGAATTTCCTTCCCAGGTCTTTCTTTACCAGGTCCGGCTAGTGGACGCTGGCCCGTCGACGGTGTACAGCGCGTCGTCCTCCGTCAGCCAGATGATGGGTATGAGGGTCCCGGGTTTCGGCACCAAAATGTTAGAGATTTACTCACTCCAACTTATTTTGCAAGAACCACACGGAAGACAAGGCAAGTTCTTTTAGACACCTGCAGGTGGAGAGTTCACTCGTTGAAGGAATGAAGTCTAAAAGTCTCCTCCCTGCAAGGGCATATTTATTAGGAAGAACAGAGTGGGGGTGGGAGTGGACAGGTTTGGTGAACCCCCGGCCTCTGACAAGATCAGAGCAGGGGGTGTTTTACACTATTGTGGGAAACAGACTCTGCATTGTGAGGGCCAGACGTGATTGATTTAATTATTACATTGTGAGGGCCAGACGTGATTGATTTAATCATTACAGTCTACATTCCAACATAATCATAGGATCAAACTAACCTGAAAACCCTAACAGGAGGTGTAAATGTCCTTCAGGGAGGGGAGCGAAGCACCAATAGTCTTACCAGCCGTATTCACTATGCGCTGCAGGGCCTTCAAGTTCTGTTCAGTGCAGTTACCACCCCAGACAGCGATGCAACTGGTGAGGACGCTCTCAATGGTGCCATGGTAGAATGTAGACAGGACTGCCTGAGGAGCACATGCACGCCTGAGCTTCCGCAGGAAGTACAGGCGGCGCTGAGCTTTCTTTGCCAGTGACGAGGTGTTTGCGGACCAGGAGAGGTCCTCACTGATGTGCACCCCCAGGAACTTGGTGCAGCTCACCCTCTCCACCACAGCACCGTCGATGATCAGCGGCAGGTGTGTTGTGTGACCCTTCCGGAAGTCAACAATGATTTCCTTGGTCTTATTGACGTTCAGCAGGAGGTTGTTGTCCCTGCACCACGTGGTCAGAAGGTCAACTTCCGACCTGTACCGAGTCTCGTCGCCTTTCGTGATGAGACCCACCAGAGTCGTGTCGTCAGCAAACTTCACTATGTGGTTGTCGCTGTAGGTCGCAGTGCAGTCATGCGTCAGCAGGGTGAAGAGCAATGGACTGAGCACGCAGCCCTGGGGGGCCCCCGTGCTCAGCGTGATGCTGGCGGAGATTTTGTCGCCAACACGCACCACCTGAGGCCTCTGACAGAGGAAGTCCAGTATCCAGTTGCAGAGGGAGGTACTGAGGCCCAGCTCATCGAGTTTGCAGATGAGTCGCTGCGGCACAATGGTGTTGAAGGCAGAGCTGAAGTCCACAAACAGCAACCTCACATATGAGTCCTTTCTCATATGACAGGCCAATGTTACACAGAATGTACCATGGTCTGCAAGCTTTCTTTGAGGCACGTTGGTCTAGGGCAGGGGTGTCAAACTCATTTTTGTCGCGGGCCACATTGTAGTCAAAGTTTCCCTCGATGGGCCATTATGACTGTCAACCCAAATAAATAAACGCCTCATATTATATACAGTATAAGCTACAAAACAAACTGACAAATAATTGCTTTTTCAAATCAGACTCGTGGAAACTTTTCACATATTTCAAAAATAATTTTAAGAAGATTCTTAAAAGTTCCGACAATTTGCAATGTTAGTATGACATAGATTTAATGCACAATTTGTCGTTGCGGGCCACAGAAAATGATACGGTGGGCCATAACTGGCCCCCGGGCCTCGAGTTTGACACCAGTGGTCTAGGGGTATCAATTTTGCTTTGGGTGTGAGAGGTCTGGGGTTTAACTCCCAGATGATCCCTTCGTTAAAACATTGCTGTTGATCAACTAGCCCCATTTCATCTGAGGTGCATGTCACATGGGCTGTCAATTGAAACGAAACGGGTTGTGTTCATTTACCTTGGGTCTCTTGAATCTGTTGTTTCGATTCTCATCACTTGAATCTGCCGTCATGTGTCATCCATTGCGCCACTCACCCTACAAGACTGTATCGACTGTAAACTTGTGTGGAAAACTGTCATTGTCCAAAGGAAGGCTGCTTAGCAACAGTGACCAGCAGACAAATTCATCAAAGTAATTTGATTATACCATAACCCGGATTCGAATGGAACACAACCATTAACCACTACACGATCATGGCCTGTATGCAGTAGCGTTAAATAAGTTGCGCATATTGGCCATGATCATATAGTGGTTAGTACTCGGTGTTGTGGCTGCAGCAACCCTGGTTCGAATCAGGGTCATGGCATACTCAAATAACTATGTGGAATTTGTCCCTTGCTCACTATTGCTGAACAGCCATCTTTTGGACAATGACGATTTTCCTCACGTTTGCGGTCGATAGCCTTAACTTGTAGGGCGAATGGCGCAATGGATAAAGCATCATGGCATATTCAAATAATGTCACCCATTTTTTTTTTGTTTTTCATTTTTGCAAAAGTGTTACACACAAGTTTATAAGCCACATATTCCTGTGGGGCTCGTGGAGCAATGGATAACGCATCTGTCTACAAATCAAAAGATTCCAGGACTCCTGGCCAGCTCACATACCATTTTGTGGTCAACATTAGCTATGTGTAATTTATGTGAACTTTTGGGTTGAAGTAACTCACAGACACCATCAAAAAATAGTCTTTCCAATTTTGTCTGATCTCAAGTCTTAGGAATCATCGGATCTGCGTAGTTATTGGATAGTTCAACCAACATTTTAACATCGACATTCTTTCATGGTCTGCCTGGGTGTCGTGGCTGAAGTTCCTAGAGAAAAGACCCTAAACATGCAACTGCATATTGGCCATAATATAGCAATGAGGCGGCTGCAACCCCAGTTTGAATCTGGTTAATAGCAGAATAAACTTGTTGCAGTTATTTTTTATTCACCCTAAACAGTCTTACGTTGGACCATGACAAATTTACATACACACAAGCTTACAGAAAATGACAACTTCCCGTGGGGCTAGTGGCTTGTTTCTTGCTCTGAACAGACAGGCAAAACGATTCCTAGCATTTACTAATCAAGTCCTAACCAATTCCTGTGTGTATGGGGGGGCAAAGGAACCAATCAGATGGCCCGAATCCATGCATGGCGGATGATGGCAGTGATCAACACAGATATTTGAGAAGTGAAATGAAGTTTATAGGATTTGCAGACAGTGTGCAATCATTATTTAAACAAAAGAGGCAGGTGCATACATTTGGAAACTCCAACAGAAAAATGACAGCAATATTTAGTAGATCCTCCTTTTGCAGAAATAACTGCCTCTAAACCAGTGGTTCTTAACCTGGATTTGGTCAAACTCTAGGGGTTCGGTGAGTCGGTCTCAGGGGTTCAGCAGAGCCTCCACTGCGGAGGTCCGAACACACCAGATTTATAAATTCGTGATAAAGCATATCTGAACTGGTCTCGCAAAGGCAATAGCAGAAGTCACACCGATTTGCTGGTATGTCATTTGTCGTGAATTCATGCATTGTGTTGGTTTTATTCTTTCAGCAAGGTGGTGTTCATGCACTTCTGCATGAGTTCCGCTCTATTCTGGCCCAACTCTTTCGGTGCAGCCGTTGTACATATGATGACCCTGGAAAGTTCTTGGCGAATTATCCATCTTTGCCTTTCATGTTCATCGGGTCTACCATTTTAATAGGTATCTACACTGTGTATTTGGATAGAGACTGCTGAAAGGGGAAGCATATATGCCTCGTGAACTATATTTATTACTGCGGGTGAAGAAGAGTGAACAAATAAGTCATCAGACAAGTTTGCCGATTTATTAGTGCCCAGAAGAGCAGCACTCTGTTCCGTACTGTAACCTGTTAGGTTTGATCCCAGTTCTTTATCTTTAATGCTCGATATGCTAACAGTAATTACCAAGAGGCAGCCTTCACAGTTTAACTATTTGATGTATGCCAGAATGATCGATGCACAGCTGTGGAGCCCTTTCTGCGAGATGCGAAAAAAGGTCCCTCTCCCAGCGCCAAGGTTCCTGCTCTTATACTACTCTGGGCCGCCTTTCTGCAAGGAGGCGACTCTGCCTAGCCTGTGTGATGACGTGTGACCTTGTAGTCTTAACTGAGAGCGACCTCTACATATGTGCAAAGGGTGTCATAGAGAAGAGAAAGCTAATAAAGCAAGAAAAGGGTTGCAGCGATATAACGGCATAGCTCAAGCTACCCAGCTAATCACATGTGCCAAAGAGGCCTATTCTAACAAACCGTTGCTGAGAATGGGTAGACGGGGAAGCCTGTAAGTGAGTCCGTCACTCGCATACTCCATCGCTTCTCGGCCTTTTGGCTAAAATCAAGTGTAGTCTCGGTTCTTGGGTTTGAGGGATTAAGAGAGCTGATCATAGAAGAGAGAATTTTAACCATAAAAGTGGTGCCAAAGAGGCCTATTCTAACAAACCGTTGGTGAGAATGGGTAGAGATAGACTCTTATTGTTCCTCCCACGGAAATCTTTAGTAAAAGGCGAAAGATTTATTCCATCTGAAAAGAAAGAGAGATCTGATAATCTGGGTCAAAACGGGCCACGTCACTGCTGGTCTCACCAAATTCACAGGCGGTCTCACACTCAAATTGTAGCAACCAGTCCTTCTAATACAAACAATAGACGTTGATAGATTTACTATACTTACAAGGACTCAACCTAAATAGAAGGTTTAAACAAGTATTTTGTTTTCATTAATGTCTTTTTTACTTTAAACATCTTTGGCGCACAGGATTGTAGGTACCTGATCAAACCTTCTTTCAAACAGCGTCACCTATCGATTGGGCGTCTATTATGAGTATTGAAGGTAAAAACAGTTGTATGTCTTGGTACGTGTACTTTTGGTATGAGAGAATGGGAAATGATCCCATCTCTGTGTTTTATTTGAAAATGTGTGATTTCATAACTTTATTCAAATCGGGAAACAAAATACGATCGTAATTTCTCAAATGATTTCTCAAATTTCAGAAGTGCTCTATATCTCTCGTGTCGCAAATAATTGAGGCTTTTCTCGTTGCTGGCATGGTTTGGAGTGTAATTTACCTCCACTGTGATGGCGGCGTTCGATATTTGACATTTGAATATAAATCTGTCAATTTACTTTAGAAAGTAAATGTTGTTTTCTAGAAATCTATACTGAGATGTATGAGGAACAACAATCGGGCGTATTCTTAAAAAGACAGACCTATAGCCGACAAAAAGGTTTTGATACGTTCATATCATATGACGAGTCAGGAACGTGGTAATTCCATATTATTTTGCATTGACTAATTTGGTTAATACAGTTTAGCAAGCAAATGCACAGTTCCATAGTACAGTTAATAACATGCTCAAAAGCATTCAGTGTGTCACAGCACCGCAGACCTAAACTCCATGTGCGTACGACTGCGTGTGATTTTTGTTTTAATCAGAAAGACCAGGGGAGAGCGCGAACGCAGTCCACGACTGTTGTGTTTATACGGAGTAGAGATGAACGTGAATGCAACTTCTTTATTCAGCAACTTTTTATTTTCTCCCCACTCATGTCTTACATAGCAGTACAATGCCCCTGGCGCACCACAGAGCCCCCAACTGTCAACATTATTTGAGACCTCCAATAACAAACTATATAATATTATAGTTTCAACATACGATAATACCACATCTCCCTTTTTCCAGGGATCATAGGGTAGACTGCCTTTGTCTCGTCAGACCTTAGAGCAGTGGTTCTTAACCTGGGTTCGATCGAACCCTAGGGGTTAGGTGAGTCGGCTTCAGGGGTTCGGCAGAGCTGGGAAGTCATTGCCCCGCCCCCGCCCCGCGACCCCCCCCCCCCCCCCCCCCGCCCACGGATGGCTGAACACACCTGAATATCATGTAAATTCGTGATAACGCATATCTGAACTGTTCTTGCAAAGGCAACAGCAGAAGTCACACTGATTTGTTGGTATGTCATCCCCCCCTATATAGAGGGGTTCGGTGAATGTGCACATGAAACTGATGGGGTTCGTTTAACCCGCCCCCCAAAGAGGGGTTTGTTGAATGCACATATGGACCTGATGGGGTTCGGTACCTCCAAAAAGGTTAAGAACCACTGCCTTAGAGGATTATTCTGCCTCTTGTGTAGAAAGGTCTGTTCCTAACTTTTGCCAAGGTCTTTCAGGGCACCCTGATGGCACGAGTGCCTCTTTTGGGTTGTGTCGCTCTTGTATGCATGTCCTGCAGTTCAGTACCATTTTGTTCACTTGCTGGCTGAGTCCCGGCCACCACACAGATTGACGTGCACGTGATTTACATTCCAGGACACCTAAGTGTCCTTCGTGTAATTTGAACAGCACGTCGTTCCTCATTGCGGAAGGTATTACCAGTCGTGTGTCCTTTAGCATCTTTCACTGTTAATGTGGCTCGCTCCGGCCAGTCATTTTTTAGCGCTGGTTCCTGTTTTGCATGTGCTGGCCATCCTTCCATGCACATGGTCATGACACGCGAGCAGACACTGTCGGCTTTCAACTGCTCTTTCAGGTTTTCTGTATATGATGAGCTGACAGGTAGACTCTCAGTGACACAGTCCACAAATATGTTTGTGCTCTCCATCAGCTCCTGGTCATCAGTGGACATGCGTAATTTTACAGGTTGCACGTGAAAGTGTGTCTGCTGTCCAAAGCGACTTTCCTGGTACGTGCACGATGGAGTATGAGTAGCGCATCACCCTCATCCTGAAACCCTGGATTCTCTGTGGCAAAAGATCCAGTGCTTGGGCTCCAAGCAGGATGAGAAGGGGTTTATGGTCGGTCTCCAGGCAAAACTCCTTTCCAATGAGGAAATCCCGAAACCGTTCACAGGCCCATGTGAGGCCCATGTGAGGCCCAGAGCTTCCTTCTCCACCTGTGTGTATCGTTGCTCAGTTGGAGGGAGTGACCGTGATGCGTAAGACACAGGCTTCCATCCTTCCCCTCATTTCTGAAGAATTACGCCCCCCCAACCCATACGATGATGCATCAGCAGATACTTTGGTGTCTCTGCCCGGGTCATACATAGCCAGCACCGGAGGAGAGGACAGAGCTTTCTTTAGGTCTTCAAATGCTGCTTTTGTCCTTTTGGGGCACGACCACCATGCCGGCACACCAATCAGTTGGCTCCTTCACCCGACTAAT
This sequence comes from Syngnathus scovelli, assembly GCF_024217435.2. Classification (NCBI taxonomy): domain Eukaryota; kingdom Metazoa; phylum Chordata; class Actinopteri; order Syngnathiformes; family Syngnathidae; genus Syngnathus; species Syngnathus scovelli. The sequence goes on from NC_090858.1 coordinate 15,777,613, forward strand.
GACGCCCAGAGCTTCCATGCGCTGGAGCTCTCTCTTGACTTCACCCACCAGTGGTAGTGGAATCCTCCTGGGTTTTTTTACTGAATATGGCACGGCACCTGGCTTGACCTTTATGGTGTATGGTTGTTGTAGCTAACCCAGACCGCTGCGCAACTTGGGGTAACTTGCCTTGAAAGTCTCCATGTCTATGCTGTCGACTCGGATAAGCAAGCCAAGAAATGTGCTCTGGTTTTGATCAATATATCAGTGTTTGTTTTCATTTGCCGTTCTCATCCCTGATGTTTAGCTCTGCTTCAAAATGAGGCTTGTCATCTTTCTGTGGCAACTGTGATTTTTTTCTGTGGCTCATCACCTGACACCTACCCACAGTTTGCGGTGTATTTGTCTCCCTAGACTCAATATATATATTTGTGTGTGTATATATAAACAGTGATCTCCAAGAACCACCATCATGTGTTTTTTTTTTTTTTTTTTTTAACAACGATTACTTCTAGAACATTCCTTGAAAATAATATGTCCTCATCAGTGAGTTGTTTTAGAACAGGCCTGTCGGCTACTCATGTGGTAGTTGGGGGCTGCCTTTTGCCAATGGGCACAACTGTAGTGAATGCAAACTTCCTGTGTTGCAGAGAAGAACCAGCGGACACACATAGTCATTGCTTTTCTTTTTGTACCTTTAATCAGAAATCTGCTATTGGCTGTAATGAAGATTTGGCACACAAAACGTACCTATATTCCTGGACTTGGACTCTGACTCGGGGACTCGGACTCGGTCGGACTCTGTCATTTTTGCCGGACTCGGACTCAGACTCGGTGCTGATTTTGACCGAGTCCACCGAGTCCGACAATAAAACAATCACGTTCAATTTTATTTTCATCATGCTGCTCAGAATGCGAGTAGGAATACTGTCCACAGCCCTGCTTACGATCAATGCGGCCACGTTGAGTTGCACTTAGGCTAATGTTTACATTATGTACCAATGTCAAGGACGATTATGTCACCCAGCTTATATCATTGATGTGTTTCGATAGTTGTGGGGTCGTCACTAATTATTTGTGTTTAGATAAATGTCTGAGCTATAATGGTGTAATTAATGATTAAAAAATATTATCTTACATGTCCCGTGTTTCAGAATGGTTATTTAATTGGGCAAGAGTGTTTTCAAGCATTTTGCCTCATGCCAATGGCACTCAGGGCTAAGGGTGGGCTTCAATGACCATTTTTGTAAAGCCACGCATTTAATACCATGTCAAATAATATATTAGAGTGTAGGTTATGTTCCAATGTATCCACTTCTATCGGTTAAATTGTCAACCGTACATTTATGACTATGCCTCGAGTGATCTACGTTATGAACTAGCACAACTCCGGTGGGGCAGGGAAAATGTTATCGATCCGACGTCCGATTGGAACGTCGCCTCACTTTTACGTCCGCCCTCTCAGCAAGGGATCCTGTATAAGCCGAACCAGCCAGTGTGAAAGCAGTTGTGTTCGTTCTGATAGATTTTGATCTAAATTAGCCTTGACTAAAGACGAAGCAGTCACATGAATTAACGGAAAAAATTGACAGCCGGACTAGGACCCGGACTCGGACTCGGTGGTCAAGAGGCCGGACTCGGTGCAAAAATCCGACCGAGTCCACAGCCCTGGCTCAAACCTCATTGAATAAAGTACATAAGCAGACAAGTATATTCACATATTAAATAAATAAAAGAAACATTTTAAACATATAATTATACCTACACACCAAATCAATAAAGAAGACATAACTAGACATTTTTGATAAGTGGTAATGAGAAAGGTTTTTATAACTTTATGATCTGATATATATATTTCTGAGCACTTTGAAATAACAAATGTTTTTTGATATATTGCCTGAATAGCTTAATGACCCTTAAGGAACTGTTCAATGCATGCCTGATGATTTTCTAAATCACGGACACTGCCAAAGTCGTCTAAAAATGTTCAGTACTTGATTGTATCTTATGTTTTGACTAATTCTAGACACCAGTTTTCGATTACTACTGAACGTTCTGGACAGAGGGAAATATTTTGCCTAACAAAGAAAAGATATGGTTGAAAGCATGATTAAACTAAGAATATGATGACGTAAGCAAGTACATGGAGATCAAAAGAACAAACAAACAAAAACATGGTAAGTGGTGAGTACAAACTTTGCATGGTCAGGGAACATTAATAAATAGGTAGATGATGTCACAGCCAAAAGCTCACATAATTCCGTACAAAATGACAAAATTGAAAGAATGATGAATGGATGAGGTGGAACAGTATATGTGCAAGAATGTTTACAGGAAGGTCACTTGGAGATAAAACCAGCAGGTGCCAGAGGGAGACAGCCAAGCCAAAGACGATCGTCAAGGCTGAAAGACGGAAAGGACAACAACAGCCCCCACAAATCGAATCTCCCATAATCAGCACCCAACCCCACGGAACCAGCTCTCACCGAACCAGCACCCACTCCCATGGAATCAAACTCTCCTGTGAACTTGCCCCACCCCAAAGACTCATCACCCATCAAACTCGGCCCACACTGGCCGACTGAATATAAGCTGACCAAAGAACCTTGAACGTGGCCTTTTCTGAATGGAGACTTTGCGCTCTTGAAAGGCCCAGCGCTGTATTGTACTTTCCTGAAGACAGAGCTTTCTGAACAAGAATTGTGATTGAACTCAACCAACCTGTGTAAGTCTAATTTCTGCTTCAGTGTCTTAGCATTTTCCTAAATCTGAAGAAATCAAACGAGCACACAGTGAGTAAATTGGATAACTGGTGATTGGCAATGACTTTTGCCGTGAGGCGCAGATAGTGCGCTCCCTAAATTGTGGACAAAATCCAACAGGTGCATGAACTCAATCTGTTCTTCAACAGATTTGATTCCGCCTCCCCCCCACCCCTTCACCTCGCTCCGCATCTTTTTCTACCACCTTCGACACTCCAGCCCCCCCGCCAGCTCACCAACCCCCTCCCCCGGAGTCACTCTTCTGTCTCCTGTCTCCACTCCATCACCCTGGTCTTCCGACATCCCCCTCTTCTTTACAGATCTTCAGGTTCACTTCAGAAAGATCAAAGCAGGGAAGACCCCGGGCCCAGACGGCATCTGGCCGAGACTGCTCAGGGATTGTGCGGACCAGCTGAGTGGTGTGGTCAGGTACCTGTTCAACCTAAGCCTGAGCCTGAACAAGGTCCCAGTACTGTGGAAGACCTCCTGCGTGGTCCCTGTACCAAAGGTGCCATGCCCCAAGGAGCCTAACCACTTCAGGCCTATTGCCTTGACTTCCCACCTGATGAAGACTATGAAGAGGATCATCCTGGGTCACCTGCGTTCACTAGTGGGAGCGCAGCTGGACCCCCTGCAGTTTGCTTATCTGCCTGGTGTTGGGGTGGACAATGCATTGATTTATTTACTGCACAGAACACTGCTTCACCTGGAGGACAACAGGAGCACTGGGAAGATCATGTTCTTTGTTTTCTTCAGCGCTTTTAACACCATCCAGCCGTCACTGCTTAGGGTGAAGATGGAGAAGGCGGGTGTGGACCAGTGCCTGACTGCATGGACAACGGACTTCCTCACCGACCGGCCGCAGTTTGTGAGGTTACATCGCAGTGAGTCCGACGTGGTGCACTGCAGCACTGGTGTCCCCCAGGGTAGGGTGCTCCTTTCCTTTTCACCCTGTTCACGTCAGACTTTACCCACGACACCGCACACTGCCAAATCCAGAAGTTCTCCGACGACATGGCCATTGTTTGAAATGTCGCAGAGGGGAACGATCTGGAATATAGGTTGGTCATCAAGGACTTTGTCAGCTGGTGTGAGCTCAACCAGCATCAGGTGAACAACACCAGCAAGACGAAGGGGTTGATTGTGAGCTTCGGGAGGACAGCACCCATCTTCACTCCAATGAACATCCAGGGATCGGACAGTGAGGTAGTGGAGAACTACAAATTCCTGGGTGTTCGCCTTAACAACAAACTGGACTGGACTGGACTGATCACACCCATATCCTGTACAAAAAGGGCCAGAGTCGCCTCCATCTGCTGAGGAGACTGAGGTCCTTCGGTGTGTGCAGGGCTCTCCTCCGGACCTTCTATGACTCTATGGTGGCCTCGGCCATCATCTACGCTGTGGTCTGCTGGGGTGGGGGCAGTAGTGACCGGGACAGGGGGGGACTGAATAAGATGCTCAGAAGAGCGAGCTCTGTTCTGGGCTGTCCCCTGGACTCCATTGAGGTTGTGGGTGAGAGGAGGACGTTGATTAAGCTTAAATCCATCATGGACAACACCTCTCACCACCTCCATGAGAGTGTGCGGTTCCTGAGCAGCTCCTTTAGCGGCAGACTTTTGCACCCTCGGTGTAGGAAGGAACGGTTCCTCAGGTCCTTCATTCCCTCTGCTGTCAGACTTTACAACATGCATGCCGCCTGATAAAATGAATGTGTTTCGTCTCTACTAGCAGCACTTGTGTTTATCCTTGTCTGTTATTTACCCTTTTTTGTAATTCTGGCACTTGTTCTATTCTTGCACTCGTATTATTATTGCACTGATATGCGCTGCTGTAACAAGTGAATTTCCCTGCTGTGGGATGAATAAAGTTCAATCAATCAGTCAAGAGTTGGTTCAGACTGAAGTCAAGTTTTTGATTTCAAAGCATGACACGTTAAATTGACTATGAAAGGGATCGTCTGATCCGAAGTCAGGTGCCTTATCCATTAGGCCACATCGCCATGTGAAATACTCCATGTTTTCAGTGTGGCCTTGATAAGACTGTTTAACGGTTCCCAACAAGCAAGGATGCCCAATGTGGGAACCGAACCCACGGCCCTGAGTTTAAGAGTCGCATGTTCTCCCCACTGAGCTAACCAGGCTTTTCGACCTTGGAATTGTTTCATTTTTTCATTTTTTTGAATGGGTTAGGGGAAATAGAGAAATGTTTTAAGTGTGGCCTCTGAAACACATCTATTGATAAGACTAAAGAATCAAAGGTTCCCGACAAGTGTGGGCTGCCCAATATGGGGATAGAACCCACAACCCTGAGATTAAGACTTGCATGCTCTACCACCTGAGCTAACCAGGCTTCTCCTATTAAGAACTGTTTCATTCTTTCACTTTTTTTAATGGGTTTGGTTCACGAAAACCAGAAGCCACGTTTTAAATCTGGCCTCTGAAACACATTCGTTGATAAGACTAAACATTTAAAGGTTCCCAACAAGTGGCAGCTGTCCAATGTTGTCTCTAATTGGAAACCCCAGCCCGAGTTGGAAACCCTAATTGGAAACCCTTGCCCCAGTTGAAATTCCTAGTTTGAAACCCTACCCGGAGTTGGAACCCTAGTTGGAAACCCTAGCCCTAGTTGGAAATGCTGGCTCTAGTGTGCAATAGAGAAAGCATTTTTTCTTTTGGTTTTTGTCACTTTGTTGCACTGAAAATGGAGATTGGGGGGGAGTCAGCACAACAAAAAAGAAATCAGAAACCAAAACCTTTCTGACAGTATAGAAAAGAATAATAAATAATACATAGAATAAGGTTTACTGTCTGTGAAGTTGAGTTTAATTGAAATGGCCAGTGGTTGAATCAATTTTACAGTAAAATAGCTTTGTAAAACCAACTATTCATTGCCTCGGTAGCGCAGGCGGTAGCGCGTCAGTCTAGTAAACTGAAAGTCGTGAGTTCAACCCTCACACGGGGCTATGTTTTATTTAGTCCTAACCCTAACTCGAGCCCTTGTTGGAAACCCTAGCCCCAGTTGGAAACCCAACTTTGAGAATGGTCAGACAGAAGTACCTTTTTCTTTTGATGAAGTTCAGTTTCATGGAAATGGCCGGTGGTTGAATCAATTTTACAGTAAAATAGAATTTTAAGACAGGTGCCACAAATTCTCGTTGGCGCAGGCGGTAGCGCGTCAGTGTCGTAATCTGAAAGTCGAGAGTTTGATCCTCACACGGTGCATGATTTATATATATTCCAACCCTAAATCTAGCCCTACCTGTAAACCCTAGTCCTAGTTGGAAATCCTAGCCCTAGCCTAGTTAAGTTTGATCAAAATGGGCGGTGGTTGAATCAATTTTACAGTAAAAAACAATTGCACAAATTGCAAATGCATAGCCTCGTTCGCGGAAGTGGTAGTGTGTCAGTCTCATAATCTGGAGGTCGTAAATTCGACCCTCACACAGGGCACACTTTTATATAGTCCTAACTCTAGCCCGAATTGGAAACCCTCATCCTCGTTGGAAGCCCCAGTTGGAAACCCTGGCCACAATTTGAAACCTTAGTTGGCTTCCCTAACCCGAGTTGGAAACCCTAGTTTCAGAATGCTCAGACTAAAAGTCACTTTATCTTTCTGTGAAGTTCAGTTTGATTGAAATGGCCGGTGGTTGGATCAATTTTACAGTAAAAAAGAATTGTAAAACTGTAAATGCACAGCCTCATTAATGCAGGTGCTAGCATGCCAGTCTCACAATCTAAAGGTCAAGAGTTCGGTCCTCAGGTGGGGCAGACTTTTTATATACCTAGTCCAAACTAGCCCTAACCCTAACTCTAGCCCTAGTTGGAAACCCTAGTCCTAGTTGGAAACCTTAGTTGAAAACCCTATTTTCAGTAGGGAGCAGGTTGCTCAGACTAAAATAACTTTTTCTTCTTTTAAGGGGTAGGGCAGCAAAGTAAGCAGGGATTGTGAATATCAGCAAGCACAGGTTGCTCAACTGGAGTCAAGAGAAACAAATTAAAAATTGTACATCAGATGAAAAATGTGCCTCTTTCTTTTGGCTTTTGTCACTGACATTTGGGGTCACCACAACAAAGATCAAAACAGCACAAAAACAGTTTACCTATATTTTGTCACGTCTCGCCCCCAACTGCTCCACTATGTGTCTGTCTTGGTTTCTGTCTGTGTGCTCGCCCCTCCCCTCCTGTGTGCCCATGATCAATGTGATTGTTCCCACCTGCCTCTCGTTACCTGTCGTGTATAAAAGTCCTGTCTGCCCCTCTCTCCCTGTCGGATCATTGGTTTTGGTTTTGGTTGCTGTCGTTCGGTGTTGGCGTGCTGTCTTGGTGCCGTCGTGTCCTGCTGTCTTCTTGTTTCACGTCCTGGTCAGTCAAGTTATTGTTTAGGTCATGTCAGTTTACCGAGTCTGTATTTTGAGTTGCTTCGGTGGACCCTGGTCCGGGCTGCACTTGGTCGTCCTGCTCCATGCTCCACACCCGACCGTGACAGAATGATCCGACCATCACAGCGGCCAGCGCTTGGACCACCCTTCACCACCAGCTCCCGCTGCGACGCACGATCCACATCCGAGCATGTTCCAGCGCCATGGGCTTGCAGCCGCCATCGGATCTTGCTCCAGCGACGCCGGGCTCACGGCCGCCATCGGAATTCCCCCCCGGCGCCATCAGCTCTGCGACCGTCGTCGGACTTCGCTGCCGCGACGCCGGACCCGCGGCCGCAATCGGAGTGCCCCCCCGGCGTCATCAGACTCACGGCCGCCATCGGGCTCCACCCCAGCGTCGCAGGACCCGCGAACGTCGCCAGACATCCAAGCCAGCTGCGTCGGATCCGCGATCGTCCCTGGCTCCGCTCCCTCTGCTGCGGCGCGTGATGGCTCTTGCCGCCGCGCACAGCCCCGCCTTCCGAATGTCGCCGATCACTGTACGGACTTTGTGAGTGGCCGCCGATCGCTGTACAGACTTCCCAAGGCGCCGCCCCAGTGCGGTTGTGTTTCCCCGAGTTTCCGCGGAGTGCGGTTCTGTTTCCCCAAGTCGCCGCCCGTGTGCTGTTGTGTTCCCCAAGTCGCCGCCCGAGCGCGGTTCTGTTCCCGAAGTCACCGCCAGAGTGCGGCTCTGTCCCCTAGGTCACCGCCAGAGTGCGGCTCTGTCCCCTAGGTCACCGCCAGAGTGCGGATCTGTCCCCGCAGTCACCGCCCGAGTGCGGATCTGTCCCCGCAGTCACCGCCCGAGTGCGGTTCTGTCCCCGAAGTCGCCGCCAGAGTGCGGATCTGTCCCCGCAGTCGCCGCCAGAGTGCGGATCTGTCCCCGCAGTCGCCGCCAGAGTGCGGATCTGTCCCCGCAGTCGCCGCCAGAGTGCGGATCTGTCCCCGCAGTCGCCGCCAGAGTGCGGATCTGTCCCCGCAGTCGCCGCCAGAGTGCGGATCTGTCCCCGCAGTCGCCGCCAGAGTGCGGATCTGTTCCCCGCAGTCGCCGCCAGAGTGCGGTTCGGTTCCCCCAAGTCACCGCCCGAGTGCGGTTCGGTTCCCCAAGTCGCCGCCCGAGTGCGGTGCGGTTCGGTTCCCCAAGTCGCCGCCCGAGTGCGGTGCGGTTCGGTTCCCCAAGTCGCCGCCCGAGTGCGGTGCGGTTCGGTTCCCCAAGTCGCCGCCCTAGTGCGGTGCGGTTCGGTTCCCCAAGTCGCCGCCCGAGTGCGGCGCGGTTCGGTTCCCCAAGTCGCCGCCCGAGTGCGGCGCGGTTCGGTTCCCCAAGTCGCCGCCCGAGTGCGGCGCGGTTCGGTTCCCCACGTCGCCGCCCGAGTGCGGCGCGGTTCGGTTCCCCAAGTCGCCGCCCGAGTGCGGCGCGGTTCGGTTCCCCTAGTTTTTTTTTTTTTTTGGGACGTCGGGAGACGTCCCTTGTGGGGGGGTTCTGTCACGTCTCGCCCCCAACTGCTCCACTATGTGTCTGTCTTGGTTTCTGTCTGTGTGCTCGCCCCTCCCCTCCTGTGTGCCCATGATCAGTGTGATTGTTCCCACCTGCCTCTCGTTACCTGTCGTGTATAAAAGTCCTGTCTGCCCCTCTCTCCCTGTCGGATCATTGGTTTTGGTTTTGGTTGCTGTCGTTCGGTGTTGGCGTGCTGTCTTGGTGCCGTCGTGTCCTGCTGTCTTCTTGTTTCACGTCCTGGTCAGTCAAGTTATTGTTTAGGTCATGTCAGTTTACCGAGTCTGTATTTTGAGTTGCTTCGGTGGACCCTGGTCCGGGCTGCACTTGGTCGTCCTGCTCCATGCTCCACACCCGACCGTGACATATTTTCCTCTTTCAATTTGATGATACACTAGACATGAATACCTGTTTAGATTTGAAATCTTATCCATTAGGCCAGATAGCCATACAGGAAATTCTGACAAGTGATAGCAGTGCAATGATTTTTGAGCATATACAGTAAATCTACAGCCTAGATTCAAGTGGAGTTAACTGACTGGATCAGAAGATTAAGGGGTTCAAGTCCCTTCGTTGTCAATTTAATGAATGTCAAGAGGAAAGTAGCCTAGTGGATAATGTGTCTAACATTAAATAATAGTTTTTATTTTGTTTCTGCATTACCCAATACATCTCCTTCACATTGTGACACATTCTCCCATTATCTGTCTGTGTTAGGTAGAGAAAAATATTTTAAAGGAAAGGTAAGTATTGTTGTGTTGTGTTTTGTTGTATTGTGTGTTGTCATTACCGTATTTTCTGGACTATAAGTCACGTTTCTTTTCATAGTTTGGGTGGGGGGGGCGACTTATACTGAGGAGCAACTTATACGTGATTTTTTGTCACAAATTTTCAAAATAAAAAAAAAAAACGAAAAATGGATAAACGAACCGTGATGTAGCAAGGGATTACTGTAGTTTGAACTGCAAGTGACATCAGCGGCGCGGCGGTTGTTTACTTAAAGGACAAAGGATTCGATCACGGGATGACGAAGATGACGAAGGGCCCCATGTACTACCGGCATCTTTAGTGGCTTTGCTTGTAAGTGACACAGAGGACGAAGAGTTTTTTTTTTTTCCCAATGATCATCACACACACATCTGGGTGTGGTGAGATTTGTCCTCTGCATTCAACCCATCCCCGTGTGATTTTGATCCATCCCCTGGGGGAGAGGGGAGCAGTGAGCAGCAGCGGTGCCGCGCTCGGGAATCATTTGGTGATCTAACACCCAATTCCACCCCTTAATGTTGAGTGCCAAGCAGGGAGGCAATGGGTCCCATTTTTATAGGTATGACCCGGCCGGGGTTTGAACCCACAACCTTCCAGTCTCAGGGCGGACACTCTACCACTAGTTTGAAGGATTTAATGATTTGGAGTGACACAGAAGGTTTGAAAAACTATTATATGTTTCACGCACACCCGGTCCTATTCTATGGAGCTCTCTTCCACCTCTGTGGCTGGAAGTGCCACCTCCAGGGATGGAAGTCCACGCTGCCACACGCCTGGAAGTCGATGCCGGTGCTTGGGGCTGTGTGGCGGTGAACTGTTTATGTTATTGTTATTTGATATATTTGTCATTTTCAAAACTTGTTCAGGAAAAAAAATATTATTCAGTGGTAATGTTGGACGTTTTCAATAAATACAAATTCATACAGTTTTAGGGTTCTCAGGTTAAAAAAGGCAATGCATGCACGGGGGCCCCCAGGGCTGCGTGCTCAGTCCATTGCTCTTCACCCTGCTGACGCATGACTGCACTGCGACCTACAGCGACAACCGCATAGTGAAGTTTGCTGACGACACGACTCTGGTGGGTCTCATCACGAAGGGCGACGAGACTCGGTACAGGTCGGAAGTTGACCTTCTGACCATGTGGTGCAGGGACAACAACCTCCTGCTGAACGTCAATAAGACCAAGGAAATCGTTGTTGACTTCCGGAAGGGTCACACAACACACCTGCCGCTGATCATCGACGGTGCTGTGGTGGAGTGGGTGAGCTGCACCAAGTTCCTGGGGGTGCACATCAGTGAGGACCTCTCCTGGTCCGCAAACACCTCGTCACTGGCAAAGAAAGCTCAGCGCCGCCTGTACTTCCTGCGGAAGCTCAGGCGTGCATGTGCTCCTCAGGCAGTCCTGTCTACATTCTACCGTGGCACCATTGAGAGCGTCCTCACCAGTTGCATCGCTGTCTGGGGTGGTAACTGCACTGAACAGAACTTGAAGGCCCTGCAGCGCATAGTGAATACGGCTGGTAAGATTATTGGTGCTTCGCTCCCCTCCCTGAAGGACATTTACACCTCCCATCTCGCCCGCAAGGCAACCTCGATTGCCAGAGATGTGAGTCACCCGGCTCACTCTTTGTTTGACCGTCTGCCCTCTGGGAAGAGGTATAGGAGCCTGCGCTCCCGCACCACCAGACTCGCCAACAGCTTCTTTCTCCAGGCTGTTAGGGCCCTGAACTCGCTACCCCCTTCTGCGTAGCGTGCGGCACTGTTGCGCTATTTTCTGGAATGTCTGCTGTACGCACACTTGCTCCTTTTTTTGCTCCTCTTATTTATTTATTTATTTGTTGTGTTATTTATTCATTATTTATTCAGCACGCTTTTGTTATACTTGTTTACTTGTTTGTCTGTTGTGGGCCATGTCTTGTCACCATGGGATAGGGGGGAACGAAATTTCGGTTTCTTTGTATGTCTTCGGCATGTGGACAAATTGACAATAAAGCTGACTTTGACTTTGACTTAAACAGTTCTACGAATCCTGTTTCATCCACTGAGTGTGTATGTGTGCCACACGTTTTTAGCAATTAAGCCCGTGACTGAAGATGGCGTGTGCGGTAAAGACGTCGGCCCATGATCAAGAAGGTGGTTCACCCCATGTGAGGCTCAGCCATTGCACTACGGTTGTGCTGACCTCTGCAAATTCCCCTACTGTGTGAATCTTGACTGCATTATTTCTGGTAGTGGGGGACTGTGTTCGCGCTCTCCTCTGGTCTTTCTGATGAAAACAAAAATTAAGCGCAGTAGTATGCACATGGAGTTTAAGTCTGCGATGCTGTGACACACTGAACGCTTTTGACTATGTAATTAACTGTACTCTGGAACTGTGTGTCAGGGTTCTCCAGATTATCCTTATCGTATGATTATGTTGGAATGCAGCCTGTAATAAATAACCTAGCTAGATTAGTTTTATGCTTATGTTGGAATGCAACCTGTGATAAATCACCTAGCGTGTCCCATCCTACACAAAGTCGTAAAACACCCCTTGCTATGTTTTGACTAGAGGTCAAGGGCTTTCTCTATTCAGTCCACTCTTACCCCCACCCTGTTTCTCTTAATAAAAATGCTCTTGCAGGAGGCGAGAGTCAGACCTCCATTCGAACATCGCTGTACGCACAGCGACGAATGGACTCTCCACCTGCAGGTGTCTAAAGGGACTTATCGTCTCCCGTGTGGTTCTTGCAAAATAAGTTGGACTGAGCGAATCTCTAACACTGTGCATTTGCTCGCTAAACTGTATTCACCAAATTAGCAAATGCAAAATAATATGTAATTACCACGTTCCTGACTCGTCATATGATATGAACGTATCAAAACCTTTTTGTCGGCTGTAGGTCTGTCTTTTTAAGAATGCGCCCGATTGTTGTTCCTCATACATCACAAGTATGGATTTCTAGAAAACAACTTTTACTTTCTAAAGTAAAATGACAGAAATATTTTCTAATGTCAAATATCAAACGCCACCAACGCAGTGGAGGTGAATTACACTCCAAACCATGCCAGCAACGTCAAAAGCCTCAATTATTTGCGACACAAGGGAGACATAGAGCATTTCCGAAGTTTGAAAAATCATTTGAGAAATTACGATCGTATTTTGTTTCCCGATTTGTGTTGAATAAAGTTATGAAATTACAAATTTTCAAATAAAACACAGGGATGGGATCATTTCCCGTTCTCTCAGACCAAAAGTACACGTACCAAGACATACAACTGTTTTTACCATCAATAATCAAAATAGACGCCCAATATAATTGAAAGAACGAGCGCCATCAGTGTTCGATCAGATACCTACAATCCTGTGCGCCAACAATGTTTAAAGTAAGTGAGACATTAATGAACACAAAATACTCGTTTAAACATTCTATTTTGCTTGAGTCCTTGTAAGTATAGTAAATCCATCAACTTCTATTGTTTGTATTAGAAGGAATGGTTGCTGCAATTTGAGTGTGAGACCGCCTGTGAATTTAGTGAGACCAGCAGTGGGGTGGCCCGTTTTGACTCAGATTTTCAGATCACTCGTTTCTCTTCAGATCGAATAAATCTTTCGCCTTTTACTAAAGATTTCTGTGGAGAGGAACAATAAAGAGTATACCATTTCCGTGGAGAGGAACAATAAGAGTATATCTCAATTTGTTGATGCTCTGCGAAAGAATATCAATATTGCAACGGATAGCCGCCTATATCATACTCCGTGCAACAATCATACGTTCACATAATTCATACCGGCACGTGTGAACATGTTCACATAAACAGAGAAATTATGCCGAGTGCAGACAGACAATCACGTTTAAAACCTCGTTTATCATCCATCCATTTATCCATCCTATTCCGCTTATCCGGGTTGGGTCGAGGGGGAGACAGCTTTAGGAGGGACTCCCAGGCTTCCCTCTCCCCAGCCACTTCATCCAACTCAACCCGGGGAATCCCAAGGCGTTCCCAGGCCAGCCGAGAGACATAGTCTTTCCAGCACGTCCTGGATCGCCCGCGAGGTCTCCTACCGGTGGGACATGTCCGGAACACTTCCAAAGGGAGGCGTCCAGGAGGCATCCTGATGAGATGCCTGAGCCACCTCATCTGGCTCCTCTCACCGTAGAAGAGCAGCGGCTCTACTCCGAGTCCCTCCCGGATGACCAAGCTTCTCAAGGGAGAGCCCGGACACCCTGCAGAGGAAACTCATTTCGGCCGCTTGTATTCTGGATCACGTTCTTTCGGTCACGACCCAAAGCTCGTGACCATAGTTGAGGGTAGGAGCGTAGATCGACCGGTAAATTGAGAGCTTTGCCTTTTGTCTCAGCTCTCTCTTCACCACGACGGATTAGTACAGAGTTCGCATTACTGCCGACGCTGCACCAAACCGCCTCTCGATCTCGCGCTCCATCCTGCTCTCACTCGTGAACAAGACCCAAAGATACTTGAACTCCTCCACTTGGGGCAGGATCTCATCCCCGATCCGGAGAGGGCATCCCACCCTTTTCCGACCGAGGACCATGGCCTCGGATTTGGAGGTGCTGACCCTCATCCCGACCACTTCACACTCGGCTGCGAACCACCCCAGTGAGAGCTGGAGATCACGGCTTGAAGAAGCCAACAGCACCACGTCATCTGCAAAAAGCAGAGACGCAATGCTGAGGTCCCAGAACTGGACCCCCTCAACGCCTTGGCTGCGTCTAGAAATTCTGTCCATAACCATTATGAACAGAATCGGTGACAAAGGGCAGCCTTGGCAGAGTCCAGCCCTCACTGGGAAAGAATCTGACTTACTGCCAGAAATGCGGACCAAACTCTGGTATTGGTGATACAGGGACCAAACCGCCCTTATCAGTTGGCTCAGCACCCCGTACTCCCGAAGCACCCTCCACAAAACTTCCCGAAGGACACGATTGAACCCCTTCTCCAAGTCCACAAAACACATGTGGACAGGTTGGGCGAACTCCCATGCCCCCTCGAGGATCCTGCCCAGGGTGTAGAGCTGGTCCACTGTTCCATGGCCAGGACAAAAGCCACACTGCTCCTCCTTAATCCGAGGTTCGACCTCCCGACAGACCATCATCTCCAGCACCCCTGAATAGACCTTACCAGGGAGGCTGAGGAGTGTGGTTCCCCCATAGTTGGAACACAACCTCCGGTCTCCCGTCTTAAAGAGGGGAACCACCACCCCAGTCTGCCAATCCAGAGGCACCGTCCCCGATGTCCACGCAATGCTGTAGAGGCGTGTCAGCCATGATAGTCCCACAACATCCAGAGCCTTTAAAAACTCTGGGCGGATCTCATCCACCCCCGGGGCCATGCCCCAGAGGACTTTTTTGATTACCTCAGTGAGTTCGACCCCAGAGATTGGAGAGTCCACCTCAGAGTCTCCAGGCCCTGTTTCCACAATGGAAGGCGTGTCGGTGGAATTGAGGAGGTCTTCAAAGTACTCTCCCCACCGACTCACGACGTCCCGTGTCGAGGTCAGCAGCACGTCATCTCCAGTGTAAACAGTGTTGACGGTGCACTGGTTCCCCCTCCTGAGACGCCGGATGGTGGACCAGAATTTCCTCGAAGCCATCCGGAAGTCATTCTCCATGGCCTCGCCAAACTCCTCCCACGCCCAACTCGGGCTCCTTTTCAGTCAGAGAGGCGATATTCCATGTCCCAAGAGTCAGCTTCTGCAGCCAGGGATCGGTCCGCCAAGGTCCCTGCCTTTTTCCGCCGCCCATTTTGCACTGCACCCGACCCCTTTGGCCCCTCCGGCAGGTGGTGAGCCCATGGGAAGGGGGACCCATGTTTCCTTTTCGGGCTGTGCCCAGCCGGGCCCCGTGGGCGAAGGCCTGGCCACCAGACGCTCGCCTTCGAGCCCCACCTCCACGCCTGGCTCCAGATGTGGGGCCCGGTGACCCGCGTCCGGGCGAGGGAAAACAAAATCCATTTATGTTTTTCTTCATAAGGGGCTTGTGAGAGCCGTGCTTTGTCTGGCCCTTCACCTAGGATCCGTTTGCCATGGATGACCCTACCAGGGGCATGAAGCCCCAGACAAGATGGCTGCTAGGATCATTGGGGCGTGCAAACCCCTCCTCCACGGTAAAGTGATGACTAACGAAGGGGCTTCGTTTATCAATGCAGTTTAACTTCTGGTGGGACCCATTTGAATTGGCACATGCCAGTCTATTGTAATTTGGCAAAAAATATTGTTTTTAAATAAAAAACAATAACCAACCCTGTCAATTGCACAAGCACTCCTCTTTACTGTTCACAAGCACAATCACAAGTACAAGTCGTCTTCATCCATAAGCACATGAGTCTTTCCTTGTTAAAACACAGCAGCCCTACAAAAAAAATGTTCCATCAACTTTTAGTGTCTTAATAGACAATGATGGTATTTATTTAAATATTGAAACAAAATATCTACCTCCTTCAATGTTACACGTGAATGCACATACAGAGAGAAGTTTTATTCATTTTGATAAGGCTACATGAAGCAAAATATAAAGGTGAATACACACTGTTTTCGTGCACCATTTTAGCCCAATTCCAACATTTCCTTGTCTGTCTGTGCCTCCTTACCAGCAAATTTCTGGAAGTCCACATGGCGTCTTTGATGGCAGCAAAAGTGAGCCACTGCTTTGTAAAGTCTTCTTACTTGATTTTCAACGGGCTCACCCCATAGAGTACAAGGTTCAAGATTCAAGATTCAAGAGTTTTTTATTCGCCATGTTTGAGCGTGCCAAACAAGGAATTTGACTTCGGTAAATCACAGCCTCTGTTCAACATTTAGGTGACTAACAACAACATGTGAAAAATGAAAGATATTCTCAAACATCCCCTGATCTTAAACTGATCTTAAACTCCCAAGAGGGCAAGGAAAAACTCATAACTCCAGCTAGGGGAAATGAGAAACCTTGAGAAGAGACCACAGATGGGAGGGTCCCTCTTCTAGGATGACCAGGCTGCAATGGATGCAGAGAGGACACATAGTACAAACAGTGTAAACAAAAAAGGTGTGGAAAGTGGGATGTTATTGCACAGTAATGACTCTGAGACTCTAAGAGTGGTGTGAGTTCATCAGAGCGACAGCCTGGGGGAAGAAGCTGTCTCTGTGTCTGCTGGTTTTAGTGTACAGAGCTCTATAACGGCGTCCGGAGGGGAGTAGTTCAAACAGGCTGCAACCTGGGTGCGAAGGGTCTGTTGAGATGTTGATGTCTGCATTCAACACTTCCCTTGCCGGGAACTGCAGGTCGCCCACAGGTATACGGCAGCCATGAACTACCTGAGCAGGTGCCACACTGACTCCTGGGCGCCACAGCCAGGTCGGGGGCACGTTGAGAGCGCTGATATGCCCCGGGAGTGCATAACGGACCTGACTGGGAGGCCATCATGGGCCACCATCCACGACAGGTCCCAACAAGTTTGTTTCGAGAGGGCGGGGTGGTTGACGTTGTGCCAAACTGTTGTGGGCTCGCCGAATGCGGGTCCGAGCACTGGACAAACCACTTCCCGCTGTACGACAGAGATCATAGATCTGTGACTTGTTAAAATGTCACTATTTTCTTGCTCTAATTTAAAGTTCCTCAAAAACATTTTGGTGAAGAAATAAGAAGGTGGCGCGTTAAAAGACACAGGAATTCATTGGTCGATGGGTATTAGCTTTAGTTTCCGGAGGTATTTGTCACGTCTCGCCCTGCTCCACTATGTGTCTGTCTTGGTTTCTGTCTGTGTGCTCGCCCCTCCCCTCCTGTGTGCCCATGATCAGTGTGATTGTTCCCACCTGCCTCTCGTTACCTGTCGTGTATAAAAGTCCTGTCTGCCCCTCTCTCCCTGTCGGATCATTGGTTTTGGTCATTGGTTTTGGTCATTTGTTTTGGTTCCTGTCGTTCGGTGTGTCGTCCTGTCTTGGTGCCGTCATGTCCTGCTGTCTTCTTGTTCCACGTCCCGGTCAGTCAGTCAAGTTATTGTTTAAGTCATGTCAGTTTACCGAGTCTGTATTTTGAGTTGCTTCAATAAACCCTGGTCCAAGCTGCACTTGGTCGTCCTGCTCCATGCTCCACCACCCGACCGTGACAGTATGAGCCCATCCAGAATCGTGTCATTGCTTGGCTTTTCGATGCATTTGGTGTAACGAGCGCGCTTCGCAGGTGCAGGGCAACATATCTGCTTCCGAGGAAGAGTTTTAAGTTCGGGACTCCTTCTCCTCTGTTTTTTTTTCTTTTTCTTCATGGTGTCCCTCTTCAGTCCCTCTGACTTGGATTTCCAGGTGAAGTAAAAAATGGCTCGGTCCAATTCTAAAAGCAACTTACTTGCTGGGATGAAAACAGAACTGATTAGTAAAAGCAAGGGTAAAATCACCACTTTTATGGTTAAAATTCTCTCTTCTACGGTCAGCTCTCTTAATCCCCCAAACCCAAGAACAGATACTACACTTTATCTTAGCCAAAAGGCAGAGAAGCGATGGAGTAGGCGAGTGAGGGACTCGCTTACAGGCTTCCCCGTCTACCCATTCTCACCAACGGTTTGTTAGAATAGGCCTCTTTGGCACATGTGATTAGCTAGGGAGCTTGAGCTATGCCATTATATCGCTGTAACACTTTTCTTGCTTTATTAGCTTTCTCTACTCTATGAAACCCTTTGCACATATGTAGAAGTCGCTCTCGGTTAAGATGACAAGGTCACACATTATCACACAGGCTAGGCAGTCGCCTCCTTGCAGGAAGGCGGCCAGAGTAGTATAAGAGCAGGAACCTTGGCGCTGGGAGAGGAACCTTCTTCTGCATCTCGCAGAAAGGGCTCCACAGCTGTGCATCAATCATTTTGGCATACATTAAATAGTTAAACTGTGAAGGCTTTCTCTTGGTAATTACTGTTAGCATATCGAGCATTAAAGATAAAGAACTGGGAACAAACCTAACAGGTTACAGTACGGAACAGAGTGCTGCTCTAATGGGCACTAAAAAATCGGCAAACTTGTCTGATGACTTATTTGTTCACTCTTCTTCATCCACAGTAATGCATGTAGTAGTTCACGAGGCATGTATGTGTCCCCTTTGACCAGTCTCTATCCAAATACACAGTGTAGATACCTATTAAAATGGTAGACCCGATGAACATGAAAGGCAAAGATTGAGAATTTGCCAAGAACTTTCCAGGGTCATCATATGTACAACGGCTGCGCCAAAAGGAGTCAGGCCAGAAGAATAGAGCGGAACTAACACAAGATTTGAACGCACGCCTTAGTAGAGACTGAGAGCCTAAATCCAGCGCTTCAGCGACACTACCTACCAACTGCAATTTCAACATTGAATTTTGTTGACATTTCTAATAAAATGTGAAAGTGGATAAAAAGTTGGTTTCTCCACCAGCATCCAGGTTAGTGCTGCCCGACTGAGCTTTGTTCATAATGTAATGAGTGACAGTCAGAATCCAGTTACGAGTTGGAACCGAATGCTTGTTAGCCGATTAGAGGACTTGATGAATTGCTAGCACTGAGCAGCAGAGTGGCGCAGCGGGAGCGTGCTGGGCCCATAACCCAGAGGTGGATAGATCAAAACCATCCTCTGCTGTTTGTCTGGTTTGGACCTTCTTTCAAGTTATGCTTTTGAGAAAAAATGTCGTGCGCATTATCTTTTCCACACGTTGGTTGTGCTGCACCTGGAGGCGGGGCTCGAAGGCGAGCGTCTGGTGGCCGGGCCTTCGCCCATGGGGCCCGGCCGGGCACAACCCGAAAAGGAAACGTTGGTCCCCCTTCCCATGGGCTCACCACCTGTGCGAGGGGCCAAAGGGGTCGAGTGCAGTGTGAGCTGGGCGGTGGCCAAAGGCAGGGACCTTGGCGGTCTGATCCCCGGCTGCAGAAGCTAGCTCTTGGGACATGGAATATCAAGTTCAAGTTCAAGTTCAAGTTTACTTTATTGTCAAAGATCTCTGTAACAGGGTTACCACAGAAGTTTGAAATTGCATTTTACCAG
Organism: Syngnathus scovelli; assembly: GCF_024217435.2. Classification (NCBI taxonomy): domain Eukaryota; kingdom Metazoa; phylum Chordata; class Actinopteri; order Syngnathiformes; family Syngnathidae; genus Syngnathus; species Syngnathus scovelli. Next base: position 15,797,017 of record NC_090858.1, read on the forward strand.
TCTCCAATGTGCAGATTAACTAAAAACATGCTGATAAACATGTGCAGTACTATACAATAAAATACTCTCTCTCACATTCACACGCACACACACACACACACACGGTGTGTAATAAGAGTATTGACAATACAGACCCACACACACACACACATACATACACAGCAGCAGAAGTACAATCAGTGGTCATAGAAGTAAAGTGAAAAAGTGTATAACTGTATATAAGGTGCAAGAGTAAAGTGCCAAGTGGCATGGTGACTTTGGAATCTTCAAGTGGTTTTCCTCAGTGTGTTCATGAGTCTGATGGCTTGAGGAAAGAAGCTGTTACTCAGTCTGCTTGTGCGGGACCGCAGGTTGCGGTACCGCTTCCCTGATGGTAGAAAGGAGAACAGTCTGTGTGCAGGATGAGTAGTGTCTTTGATGATGTCCATTGCCCTCTTGGTACAGTGTGAAGTGTACAGTTCCTGAATGGCTGGAAGGGGTGACCTGATGATCTTTTCTGCTGTCCTCACCACCCTCTGCAGCGCCTTTTTGTCTGCAGCTAGGCAGCTGCCATGCCAAACAGAGACGCTGCTGGTCAGGATGCTCTCAATAGCACCTCTGTAGAAGGTGGTGAGAGCAGAGGTGGGGAGGTCGGCTCTTCTCATCCGTCTCAGGAAGTGGAGTCGTGTCTGCGCCTTCTTGACCAGTGCAGTGGTGTTGGTAGTCCATGAGAGGTCATCAGTGATGTGCACTCCCAGGAACTTTGTGCTTTTCACAGACTCTACTGCACTGCCGTTGATGATGAGTGGGATGTGTGTTGGTTGTTTCTTTCTGAAGTCCACAGTGATTTCTTTTGTTTTGTTTACGTTGAGAAGCAGATTGTTCCTATCACACCAGGTGATGAGTTGCTGTACCTCCTCTCTGTATGCTGAGTCATCGTTGTCTTTGATGAGGCCCACCACTGTTGTGTCATCTGCAAATTTGATGATGTGATTCGTTTCAAATCTGGCAGAGCAGTCGTGGGTCATCAGCGTGAACAGCAGGGGGGATAGCACACATCCTTGCGGCACCCCGGTGTTTATGACGGTGGTCGCTGAGGAGTTGCTTCCGACTCTGACTGTCTGCGGTCTGTTCGTTAGAAAGTCCAGCAGCCAGTTGCACAGTGGAGTGCTGACGCCTATTGTACTCAGCTTGTTCACCAGATGTTGGGGGATGACTGTGTTGAACGCAGAGCTGAAGTCAATGAACAGCATCCACGCGTGACTGTTTTTGTTCTCCAGATGAGCCAGGCAGAGGTGGAGTGCTGTTGCTATGGCGTCATCAGTGGAGCGCTTGGGGCGGTAGGCAAATTGGTATGGGTCCAGAGTAGTGGGGAGGGTGGATGTTAAGTGGGTCTTCACCAGTCTCTCAAAGCACTTCATCATGATGGAAGTGAGTGCTATGGGTCTGTAGTCATTCAGTGATGATGCCGGTGACTTCTTGGGTAGTGGTACGATGGTGGTAGCTTTGAAAATTGCTGGTATGATGGCTTGGTTCAGAGAGGTGTTGTAGATGTCTGTGAGGACGTCAGTGAGTGAGTCTGCACAGTCTCTGAGCACGCGCCCGGGTATGTTGTCTGGACCTGCAGCTTTCCTGGGGTTCACCTTGAGTAGGGTCCTCTTCACGTCCGCTGGGTCCAGTTGAAGTGTTGTGCTGTCTGGGTGTACTGGGGTTTTTGTGGGTGTTGTGGTGTTGTTTTCTTCAAACCGGCTGAAGAAGGTGTTGAGAGAGTTGAGGAAGTCTATGTTGTCCTCACACGGTGGGGGGGATGGTTTGTAGTCTGTGACTGACTGGATGCCTTGCCACAGGCGTCTTGGGTCTTTTGTGTCAGTGAAGTGTGAGTTGATTTTTTGACCATATGCACGCTTGGCTACTCTCACGCCCCGGTGCAAGTTGGCCCTAGCAGTCTTGAGGGCCTCCTTGTCCCCAGACTTGAAAGCAGTGTTGCGTGCCCTCAGGAGCTCACGTACCTCCCTGGTGAGGTTGACGTCCTGGTTGGTGGTGGCCGCCTCCCTGAAGACAGACCAGTCTGTGCGTTCAAAACAGTCCTGTAGAGCTGCTGTGGAGCCCTCTGGCCAGGCCCTGATCTGCTTCACAGTTGGTTTGCTTCTCGTCAACAGAGGTCTGTAGGCTGGAATTAGCATAACAGAGAGATGGTCTGATGAACCCAGGTGGGGGTGGGGAACCGCCCTGAAGGCCTGTCTGATGTTTGTGTAGACCTGGTCAAGTGTGTTTTCTCCCCTTGTTGCAAAGTTCACACACTTGTGGAAGTGTGGCATTACTGTTTTCAATTTGGCCTGGTTGAAATCGCCAGCGATTATGCAGACCAAGTCCGGGTGTGTGTTCTGTAGTGTACTCACAGACTTGTACAGTATGGAGAGTGCGTCCTTTGTGTTAGCGCTGGGGGGGACGTAAACAGCTGTGATGTTGACGGTATTGAATTCACGTGGTAGGTAGAATGGACCGCAGTTGAGGGTTAAAAACTCAATGTTCTCTGAGCAGTGACTTGTAGTAACGACAGCGTTTGTACACCAGTTGTTGTTAATGTAAATGCACACACCACCTCCTCGAGATTTACCCGTGCTGGCGTGGTTTCTGTCCGCGCGGAAAGTTGTAAACCCATCCAGTTTAATGGCGCTGTCCGGAACGTTGTTGTGAAGCCACGTCTCTGTGAGGATGACCGCGTTGCATTCTCTCACCTTTCGTTCTGTAGTTAAGTCCAGCTTGAGATAGTCCATTTTATTTTCCAACGACCGCACGTTTGAAAGGAGAATAGATGGAAGTGCTGTTTTGTGAGGGTTTCTCTTTAGTCGGTGTGTGATGCCGGCTCGGGAACCTCGCCTTCTCCTCCGGCGTGTGCTCAGACTCCACCCCCGCTTCAGCTGCTTCCAGTGTCGGCTGGTGGGGGAGGGGGAGCCCGCTGCCTCGGAGGTTCCTTTGTCTCGGGACATTATTCCAAGACCGCGAAGAGTTTCACGATCCATGGCAAAGTTAACTCCGGATATATCCTTTGTGCAGTTGTTGCTTCTAAGTCCCAATAGTGTACTTCTGTCGTATGCGATTCTCGGAGACGATTTGGACGGTACATTTAACACAAAACACACATTTTTATCGGGAGCCGGCTTGGCCGCAGCCTCACAGGGCGCCGCCATCTTTGATCAACCTCATCTTTGAATATCACCTCTCTGGCTGGAAAGGAGCCCGAGCTGGTGTGCGAGGCAGAAAAATTCTGACTAGATATAGTCGGACTAGCCTCCACGCACAGTTTGGGTTCCGGTAGAAGCCCTCTCGAGAGGGGCTAGACTCTCTTCCACTCTGGAGTTGCCCACGGTGAGATGTGTCGAGCAGATGTGGTGGGTATACTTATTGCCCCCCCGGCTGGGCGTCTGCACATTGGGGTTCACCCCGGTGAACGAGAGGGTAGCTTCCCTCCGCCTTCAGGTGGGGGGGACGGGTCCTGACTGTTGTTTGTGTCTATGCCCACCCTTCTTGGAGTCCCTGGAGGAAGTGCTGGAGACGCTCCTTCTGGGGACTCCATCGTTCTACTGGGTGACTTCAATGCTCACGTGGGCAATGGCACCAGGACTTTGTAGTTGTGTCATCAGATTTGCGGCCGCATGTTTTGGACACTCGGGAGAAAAGAGGGGCGGAGCTGTCAACTGATCACCACCTGGTGGTGGGTTGGCTCCGATGGTGGGGGAAGATGCTGGTCCGACCTGGCAGACCCAAACACTCTGTGAGGGTCTGCTGGGAACGTCTGGCAGAATCTCCTGTCAGGAAGAGCTTCAACTCCCACCTCCGGCAGAGCTTTTCCCACGTCCCGGGGGAGGCGGGGGTCATTGAATTTATATAACTCGACCTCTACGTTTTAAGCTTGATGAGCCAAAATATCAGATCTTGCTCTTGTTTCCTACCGTTTTAGCCTATTTGTTTTATCCAAATCTGTTCAATCTCTGATTATAATCTGTAGCCCTACGTATTTTTCAAATTTTTATTTATTTATTTATCAAATCTCCTCAGTTCTGTCAAACTCAGTGCACAATGAACCTCCCTTCCACTTTGAACCAAGCTTCACCAAATTTGGGAACGCCGTAGCAAGGAGTGCGATTTGGTTGTCGGACACTCCAAGTCCATATCTTTTTGCCGCACTTCACCCTCTCAAGTTGGTGTTCTTTTGTTGTTGCTTCAGAGCGACCCCATCCATCACTCTTGAATGAGTCCATTGTTCAAATGAGTCAATTTTCATCATTGTGAGTTCCTCCGCTTTTCACTGTCTTTTCTCGTCCCCGAGGATGTTGTCTGTCCTCCGGAGTGTACTTGTCCTCCTCCAAGCACAACAGCAGTCTTTTCTTGTCCTTCGCCAAAGGTCAAAGGTGCTTCAGAGCCAGGCACCATTTTGTAGTTGTTCACGGCTGCAGGCGAAGTCTCGGATTGGGTTTCAGGGACTCTGACACTGAGAATGACAGGCTGGGACATCAAACTTGTAAGACTATTTCCAAATGTAGCTGCTTCCATCAATTTGCTGGTAACGTTTATTTACCAAACTTCAAATTCTCCTAATAACAGCGGTCTCGGTTTTATATCGTAAATCCTGCAACTCATCCTATTTTTGAGCTACATTTTATCTATAGTTCCAATTTAATCGGACAGTATGTTGTCTTCAGTATCATTATTGAAAATCAACTCATCGAGGTCTGCTTTCCACATCAAGCCCTGATCTGTATGTCTTGACCTCTCACATGTTATTGTCATGCTTGCTCAAAAATGTGACTTAGAGTATGGTGCTGTGAATTCTCAATCTCCCCAATGAAATTGGATCCCACCTCGTAGTTCTTATCGTTCTCATGTTCCTGTTAGCCTGCAATTGTCCAAATCAAAAATGTTTTCTTTTAACTGTCTTTCTTTTGAACCTCTAAATCTCTCGTGTTGCTAACCTATCTACACCAGAACAAAAAAATTACCACAATATATCACCAAATGTATTCGAAAATTCATTGTCATAACGTGTTGTATTATTACTATCTTCCACTATCTGTCCTACTCACTCCCCCCTTTTTGAGGCTTGGCAACGCCCATGCCTCACACCTTGACAAACTTTTTGGGAGAATGCGTTCTTTACTACATACGATTCCATCATCATTTAAGTTGACTTTCTTTCCAAAACACTTCTCAATTTCTCAGTTCACACATCTTCTGCATGTGTTACTGGTTCTCCAGTTTTTTTTCTTCTAGTTAATTATCAATCCAAAAGCTATGTGTTTCTTTCTAACATTCAACCTGCTCAAAATCACTCTTTCATCGAAGTCGCTCTACTAATTTTCTATAGTAGTCGCCAACGACTTCAACCATTCAACCTGTAATTTCTTTTCATTCAGGCTATCATTCATCAATGTTCATTTGCATCTCACACACAGTCTCCAAAAAGGAGTCTTTCTATCACATTGGTCCCAATTCATCCAAGCTCACCACACAACATTCATATATCATTTTCAACTCAGGTTTCCTGGTAGAACAATCCACCAATTCAAAAAAACTTAACTAAAACAAACAATTGGCAAATTAATCTGAATTTCTTTTCTTTGTTTTTAAATTTGAAGAACTCAATCTCTCAGATTTAGCTTGCATTTAAAAATTTGCATAATCTTATAACACAACCAATCAATTATTCCTATTAAATGTAGCATTGCAAAATCTTAAATTCACAATTTAGCTTCTCCCAATTCCTGAAAGCATGTTCTGTTGTTTTGTTAACTCCGAATTTCTCATGAGGGCTTGACACTAACATGCACTAGTGTGGATTATTTTCTGTTCGCAAACAGATTTCTCTCTTTTTCTTTCATTTTTATCTGTCAAAATTGTTTCTGTTCTGCGGTGTAAATTGAATAGACCACAGTCTAGCAAATTTTTTTATACTAAAACTTTAGCCAATGTTCATCATTTTAACATATACGCACACACATACACAGCTCTCGCATGCAAAAGGTAGTTCCCAGCACCAATGATTCGTCACAGGCTGGCCATTTCCTGTGGTCGATCATGAGCTGGTCCCTCCCATGCACACGAGGACAGCACATTCTACTTTTATTTATTTATCTTCTAGAAGCAAGTTGCATTTCTTTACCACTTGATTTGCATATTTTAACTTCAGTGTAACACAATTTGATCCCTATTCATTTGTAATTGGGCCTACAAACAGCATTGTCATACTTCTTGTGTGGACAGGGGCTCTAACAATCTAAAACGATTTTTGATAACCTGACAATGACATGTTTTGCTGTCATATGGGAGAGGTTTCAGATCTTTTAAATTTCGATACATGATTTGCATAGGACCGGAAACTCCTCTTGCCCCTTGCTTGAGCCGCGGCTTGAGCTGCGGCCTTGCACCTGCTCACAGGGGCCTTATTGTCTCCTGGTCTGACAAACACTTGTGACCGCATCAGTTTTCATCTTTCTAGCTTTTGTCTCTTGAATTCGTTCTCATCTCTTTGTGAAGATTTCAACCACACTCTAGCACTTCTACCACTTCAGCATGTATTCCATACAATTAAGAAATCTACTTGCTATGAACTTCTCGTTTTAAAGAAGAGCAGAGCAAGAGATTTACCGTTCTTTTTTCCCATCTTAATTTCAGTAGTTTAAGGTTTTACATTTTTTTTTCAATTTTTTTTCTTTGAGGATCCTCAATGCAGGTTTAAATTGACCTTTCGACAGATTACTAGCCTGTTTTATTGCCGTGGATCAACGCTAGAACTGCTTCTTAGTCAATTTATCCTACCAGTCACACACTCAATCACACAAGTTATCCCTGCCTACGCGAAGTCCTCCTTTTAAAAAAAAAAAGAGCTGCTTCATCCAGTGAGGGGACTCTACAACACCCCCCACCTTCCCTGGGAACTAAAGACAAAAGTCCTTGTCCCCAGCCCTGCCAACGCGAAGTCCTCCTTTTTTTTAAAAAAAGGAGCTGCTTCATCCAGTGAGGGGACTCTACAACACCCCCCACCTTCCCTGGGAACTAAAGACAAAAGTCCTTGTCCCCAGCCCTGCCAACGCGAGGTTGTACTCCCTAGAACAGTGGTCGTCAAATAATGATTCACGGAGGTACTGAGATTTTAAAACAGTTTGAGAACCACTGCTCCAAAAGAGACACCTCATCCAGAGGGGGACTCTACAACACCCCCTCCTTCCACAAAACTTATTCCTGTGCACTTCTTCCTTTTTACGCGTTTCACAAGCAACAACACAATCACACAACTTCAGGCCTTTAACTTACTTGTCCCCTGGTTCATTGCACTGCCGGGTCCCGTCAATCCACCTCTGTCAGACGAAGGCAGACCTAAGATGCTGGCCCAGCGAAGAATTCTCTTCCCAGGACTTTCTCTTCCAGGTCCTCCTAATGGACGCTGGCTTGTCGACAATGCAGCACGTCCTCCTTCGCCGGTCAGATGGTGGGTATGAGGATCCCGGGTTTCGGCACCAAAATGTTAGAGATTTGCTCACTCCAACTTATTTTGCAAGAACCACACAGGAGACAAGGCAAGTTCTTTTAGACACCTGCAGGTGGAGAGATCACTCGCTTCAGGAATGAAATCTGCCCTCCTTCCTGCACGTGGATATTTATTAAGAGAAACAGAGTGGGGGTATGGGTAGGCTGGCTAAAGCCCTTGTCCTCTAGTCTAAACATGTCAGGGGATGTTTTACGACCTTGAGATAAGGAGGACAAGGTAAGGTATTTATTACCTGTTGCATTCCAACATAATCCTACGATAAAGATAACCTGGAAAACCCTAACACTAGTGCTGTGTTGCATTGGTGTGTGCATGAGGAGGCGGAGCTTCGCTACCGCCAGCTGACGCAAGAATATCAAGCGCTGCAACGAGCCTACGCGCTTCTCGCCCAGACCAGCGGAGGGGACTACGACGCCGAGAAGGAAATCAAGGTGGCGCCCCTTCCCGCAACCCCCGGCCGGGTCGCAGCCTCCCCGTTCTCACCCAGCCTCGGGTGTTCTCTGGTCTGAAAGGAGGAGGAGGAGCCTCCCTCCTCCTCCTTTCAGACCAGAGAAAAGCTGATGGTAGAAATGGGTCACTATCAAAGCAGAGTAGCAGATCTGGAGTCAGCGCTGACGCAACAAGGACAGGTAAGCTCATCAATGAGCACACCTTTTTCTCAGACAAAATAGCTACATTCTTCAGTCACTCATTCGTCTGGCATTACTGGACCAACCCCCCCCCCCCCCCCCCCCCGAACGTGGCTGGGAAAATGCGGAGAAAAGCAAATGTCATTTTCCAGTCAACCAAAGAATTTGTGGATGAAAATGACACAACATTCCAAAGCTGTCCACGCGTTTGTCTCTTCTAGAATGTCAAGTGGGTGGAGGAGAAGCAGCTGCTGCGTCAGAGCAATCAGCAGTTGGCCGAAAAGGTGACGGAAAGAAAGGCGCTGGGCGGAGTCGCTTGGCGTCACACCCGTCGGGAAGCCCCGCAGATGAGGTCTGACTGTCTTTTCAGGTCAGGCGGATGGAGGCGGAAGAAGCGCGTCTGAAAGAGCACATCCAGGATATCCGAGACCAAAACGAACTGCTTGAGTTCCGCATCCTGGAGCTGGAGGTGGGAAGACTCGCACAAGCGTGTTGAGGCCAGAGATGTGACAGACGGACGGACGGACGGATGCATGCCTCTGCCTTTCAGGAGAGGGAATGGCGCTCCCCCGTCTTGAAGTTTCTGCAAGTCCGTTTCCCAGACAGCCTCAGCCCTTTGCAGATCTACTGCGAGGCCGAGGGCGTGAGCGTACGTAAGGCATCCCTCGCAACCCTAACCTTAACCCGAGGTCCCAGAACACCTTACATTGCTCCTTGCGCCTTTACCCCGGACATCGTCATCAGTGATCTGATGAAGAAGCTGGACATCCTGGGCGATAACGCCGTAAGTGTATGTCGAACTCCTTATGTTCGCACTCCACGAGACTCGGCGGCTCAAATGTGACTTTTGGAAGGCTTTGCGATGAAAGAAGCTTGTTGACGCTGTGCCTTTGGGCTCTTGCAGAATCTCACCAACGAGGAGCAGGTGGTCGTGATTCACGCCAGGACCCTTCTCACCCTAGCCGAGAAGGTAACGGGCACGTCCACGCACGCTCTCGCATTCTGCTTATGTGACAGCAGCCTTTCCTCAGTGGTTAGAATACATCAAAGTGACCAAGTCAGCACTTCAACAGTAGATGTTGGACATTGAAAGTGAGAAGGTAGACAGACACGCGACATCAGCCAAGGGGAACTCCGGCAATGTGCCCCAACAATTCTGACCTTGAGCTGTGCTAGGATATGTTCTGTAAGCAGAAGGGCTACCTGGATGAAGAGTTGGACTTCAGGAAGCGTTCCATGGACCAGGCTCATAAGGTAAGCCGCCCTCAAATCTCCCGCTGGACCACTGATGGACGAGGATTGCGGCCCAGAGGATCCTGGAGCTAGAGGCCATATTGTACGAGGCGCTACCGCAGCGGGACTGGCCCGCCACGGACGGCGAAAAAGCCAGCCACGCTGGCGTGAATGACGTGCTGACGGCGGATCAGAGAGAAGAGCTTAGGAGCGCCGTGGACCAATGGAAGCGAGCCCTGATGTGCGAGTTGAGGGAGCGCGACGCTTGCATCCTCCAAGAGAGAATGGATCTGCTGCACAGCGCGCAACAGGTAAGGGCCCAAAGCCAGCCCGGCACTTACTTGCACGCTTACTGGCTTTTGAAGGCCGCTTTCCATTTCTCCGTCCTAGAGGAACAAAGAGCTGAAAGAATTCATCAGCTCAGAAGAGACAAATCAAACAATTGGAGGAGAAGTTTCTGTTTCTCTTTCTATTCTTCTCCTTGGCCTTCATTCTGTGGCCCTAACACCAGCTGGTGAGTGAGCTCCAGCGGCACCGCACTCGACACTTCCGATACACCGCCAGCCGGTCTCAGACGTTGGCAGACGCTCCGATGCCGACGTATACCCCCCGCCACAGTGACAGAGGCACCGCGTCACACCGGCGCTCATCCAATCAGAAGGCAGGAAAGGCAAATTCACATGCAGGGCACTCTTGAACCAGAAGAGAGCGCCACAAAAAACGGTTGTTGCCCCAAACGCGCACTAAAAAGGGTCAGAATAACAAGAGTCCCACCGGCCAGCCGGGGCCACCCGTCCATCCATTTCTTCAGGGGAGAAAAAAATTGGAGTCACCGGTGAGTACATTTTGCATTTAGCTCTGCTTTTCTGCTTCTGTCTTCAAGTGTGTGGCATCCTGCGACCAAAGATTCAGCCAACCCCAAAGCGGTTGACCTCAACATCCCACCACCATGCCGACCAGAGCAGGTGACGTGATGCTTTGGACATCCTTCCGTCTCAGATGCCCAAAAGTACTCTTTGCCACATCTGCGGCAATACGGTGTCTTTTCAAAGGTGCAAATAAATCCAGCGTGGGCGGAACACGCACGTCTTCGTTTTTTCCCGCTTTGTTTGGGGGGGGGGGGTTGTGCGTGTTGGCTTCACTTGAGTTCAATTTGGTATTTTGGTCAAAAGCGCATGTGGTGAAATTCCACAAAGTAGGATGGGCAAACACATTCCAGTAAACTATTAGTGTCAATTGGGCTCTCGAAATGGCAGAGAAAAGATGCACAGCAAAACGGAAATATGTAGATGAACACAGGACGTTTTTATCAGAGTGGGAAAGTTTATATTTTTTGTTGAACTTGATGGCAAACCATTCTGCCTGTTATGTCAGACCTCAGCGCATTTCAAAGATTCAAATCTTCAGCGCCATGCACTTCAGCTCACTCCATGGCTAACATTGATCAGGCGTCGAACCCGCAACATCATGCTTAAGAGGTGGACATGCTAACCAGTGCGCCATTATGTCAACGCATAATAACTAAGTCTACTGATCAAAACAGCGGTTACTATATGACGTCGCTACGTCGTGGTCAAGTGACGCAGACAAGACGTCAATGGACGGACCTTCCTCCGAAATTAGAATCCGTGGGCAGAGTTAACTTGTTTAAAAGGGAGTGGGCAGAAGAAATATTTAATTTATTTAAATCTATTTTGAGTGCACACCATTATGCCAATGCATAACAACTGTAAATCTACTAAATGGAATGTCTGCTGTACGCGCACTTGCTCCTTTTTTTTCTGCTCCTCTTACTTATTTATTTATTGTTGTGTTATTTATTCATTATTTATTCAGCACGCTTTTGTTATACTTGTTTACTTGTTTGTCTGTTGTGAGCCATGTCTTGTCACCGTGGGATAGGGGGGAACGAAATTTCGGTTTCTTTATGTGTCTTTGGCATGTGGAGAAATTGACAATAAAGCTGACTTTGACTTTGACTTTGAAAACAAAACAGCGGTTGCTATATGACATCTGCCACGTTGCGGTCACGTGACAGACGTGACGTCGATGGGCGAAACTTCCGCCGGAATTCAAATCCGCGGGGAGAGTTAACTTGTTTAAAAGGGAGTGGGCAGAAGAATTATTTAATTTATTCAAATCCATTTGGAGTGTGCGCCATTATGTCAATGCATAACAACTGTAAGTCTACTAAACAAAACAGCGGTTGCTATATGACGTCTGCCACGTCGTGGTCACGTGACGCGGACGTGACGTCGACGCCTACTTTACATCCCACCGATCACAGGACCCCTCGGCTGCATAACCGCGCCCCCTTCCCAACCAATCGGATTTGCTATACGCGAAAACGACGCCAATGGGCGGGCTCTTCCGCCAGAATTTAAATCCGTGGGCGTGGCTTGCAACAGGAAGTAGGAAAATGGCGATGTTGACAAAGACACAGCGGATGGTAACATACGACTAACGAGAGAAATATTTTTATTTTCTGCTTGCAACTGGACCGTCCAGAGTGTACACGGTAAGTACAACTCATCGTTTTTAAAAAGAAGTACTTTTGTTGCCCTGAAAAGCGAGTGAGTGTGGCGTTTGGGGGGAACGTCGAATTTCGACGATTATTTCGACTGGTCAACGGTTGTAAATGATTGCGTTGATTAAAAACTTTATTTAACTCTACTCTTAACTTTGCCGTTTCAGATATGCGGGTATTACACCGCGGAAATGACGTCAATAGGCTGAACTGTCACCAAAATTCAAATCTGTGGGCGCAATGGCCTTGAGCGAGACAACGGATACAAACACGACGACTATCAACAGAAATATCTTTATTTTCTGCTTGCAAGTGGACCGTCTAGAGCACATATGTCAGAGTCAAGGCCCGCGGGCCACATCCGGCCCGCGAGAAGGTTTTGTACGGCCCCTGGGATGATCTTGATTTATTATTAGAACCGGCCCGCAGACCGCAGCAAGCCGGCAGCCCGCAGATCTTTCACACGCACCAATACTACATTTCCCACAATGCAACGGTGAAGCACCGAGCAGTAGGCTGCTTGATTTCAGTGTTTATTAGCAAAGCAGTCGTCAGCATAACTGTAAAATTAACCCTCAGATACCCATCATAAATGGCAAAAAGGAAGGTGGACACTGAGAACCGGGGGTTTCAAACAAGGTGGGAGTCGGAGTATATGTTCGCGGAGGTAGCTGGAAAATCTGTGTGTCTTCTGTGTGGAGAAAGTGTGGCGGTACTGAAAGAGTATTATCTGAGACATTATGAAACGAAACACGCGGACAAAAACAAGAATATAGACATGGAACAAAGGCTACAGAAGGCCGAGGAATTAAAACGAGGCCTCAAATCTCGACAGGCTCTGTTCTAAAAAGCCAAAACACAAGGCTAGGCTGCTGTCAAGGCCAGTTTTATTTTGGCAGAAGAGATCGCTAAATTAGCCCGGCCATTTAAGGAGGGGGATTTCATCAAAAACTGTCTGATTAAAGTTTGTGTTTTTACTCAGTTCAAGTTTAAAAGTTAAAGTTTAATATTTTTTTCACTGCATGTTACTTATCCTTGAGGAAAGTGTTGTTTTTGATTAACAGATTTCTGCACTTTATTTTATTGTATTTCAATCCAATTATATTTTTAAAATATTTCAGTTGAGTGGATAATAGAACATTGCTATTGTTTTTTTCTTTGAAGTAAATTACCTCACTTTTGCTAAAATAGAAAATATAGGTTACTGGTGGTGCCTTGAATAATACAGGTTTCTTTCATTTAATGTTCATGTTATGGGGATTTTTATATAAAGGAAATTTGTCTTTTCTGTCTGTTGAAAATTAAAGATTATTGACAAAGCCATAAGAAAATATTGCTTTATTTATCTGATCATATTGGAATATATTTGTTAGGTTTTCAGTAGGTTCAATTAGGTTCACTAGACTACATGCGTCATTTAAAAAAAAAATCAATGAACATTCGATCAGTCCGGCCCTCGGCTTGTAGCTAAATTTTTTATTGGGCCCTCCATCCATTTGACTTTGACACCCCTGGTCTAGAGCGTACACGGTAAGTACAACTCATTGTGTTTAAAAATATTTACGTTTGTGTAGTTTGCGTTGCGTTACATCTGTGAATGTTGGTTGAGGCCACGGTGTTTGTTGGCTGTAAGTTTTCCACTGCAAGAAGAGGCTCGTATCATTGACCAGGAGCGAGCTACAAGTATCATTGACCAGGAGCGAGCTACAATGGTGAGTAGCCATAACATTCATGTTAAACACTTCCTATTTCATGTCTAACAGTACTTGATTTAACAAATAACCATAAATAAATACAGTGTGGGCACTGAAGTTAACATATGTGATTATACTGCCTAATCCGTCACCGAGTATATTGTTGCAAAGTAATATAAGATCCAAAGTTGTAATTCAGAATAGTTTTCAAAAGAAGGCCATTAGAATTATATACAAGTCTGATTACCCTGAACATAATAACAAGCTATTAATTAAATCACAAATTCTTCAACTCAAAGATTTGGTAGATTATCAGACAAATAATGTCTAACAGTAATTGATTTAACACATCACGATAAGTAGATTGAGTGTGGGCACTCTCAAGTTAACATATGTGATTATACTGCCTAATCTGTTACAGAGTATGTTGTTGCCAAGTAATGTAGAATAGATCCAAAGTAGTAATCCAGAATAGTTTTGAAAAGGCCATTAGAATAATAAACAAATCTGATTACCTTGAACATAGTAACAAGCTAAGTGTTTAATATGTCCTATGAAGTCAAAATTGGGCACCATCATGTGGTGAAATTTGGAATTGCATCACATCCAATTTTGCCTGGGAACAAACAGATTAAATAAATCTTAGTTTTGAATAAGCCACTCCTTCTCAAACAAGTAAACTCTGCCCATTTTGCGCAGTAGATGTTCTGTTAATATCTAGTATTTATACAAAGTCATAATTTAAATTGCTTTCAACCTTCATTCATCGGTTCAACCAACATTACTCGCTCTTATTACCAATTTGTATCGATTTAACTAAGCGTTTAATACTTCCTATCAGGTCTCAAGTCAAGATTTGGCAAAATACAATTTCAGCAAATCCAATTTTGCCAGGGAACAAAAATAGATTAAATAAACTAAATAAGTCTTCTTCCCATTAAATACATCAGAAAAGTTTGTCTTGTAACCAGTCCTCTTCAAACAAGTAAAGTCTGCCCATTTTGTGCCGTAGATTTTGTGTCTATGCCTAGTATTTATACAAAATCATAATTTAAACGACTTCTTTCCTTCATTCACTTTGGAAATTTGGAATTGCAGCAAATCGAATTTTGCCAGGGAACAAAAATAGATCAATTAAACTAAATAAGTCTTCTTCCCATTGAATAAATTAAAGAAGTCTGTCTTGTAACCAGTCATTTTCAAACAAGTAAAGTCTGCCCATTTTGTGCCGTAGATTTTGTGTTTATGCCTAGTATTTATACAAAATCATAATTTAAAGGATTTCATTCCTTCATTCACTTTGGAAATTTGGAATTGCAGCGCATCAAATTTTGCCTGGGAAGAAAAGTAGATTAAATAAATTTAATAAGTCTTACTACTTCCCATTAAATAAATTAAATATGTCTTACTTGTTCCCACTCCTTTTCAAAAAAGTAGTTTAAAACGAGGGCCCTTCACTCAACCTTTAACCCTATTTATTCACCTTCTAGGCTAAGTGTTAAAGGCTAAATGTTAAAGGCTAAGTGTTAGAGGCTAAGTGCCAGAGGCTAGGCGCCAGAGGCGAGTTTTTGTGGGCTGAAGTTTTAGTAGGGTTAGTGTGAATACAATCCAAAAGAATACAACAGAATACAATACAATACAATATAATACATAGATTAAATTCAATAGCTCTTACTACTTCCCATTAAATAAATTAAATACGTCTTACTTGTTCCCAATCCTTTTCAAAAAAGTTGTTTAAAACAAGGGCCCTTCACTCAACCTTTAACCTCAACCCCGCACGTCACATTGTGTTGTATCTGTGAATGTTGGTTGTGGCCAAATGATAGTTTTGTTTCATTCGTTTAGGTTCCACGGTGTTTGTTGGCTATATGTTTTCCACTGTCAGAAGGATGAAAATACAAAGTACAACGCTTGGACGTGGGCAAAGACGTTACCGGTGAGTCCTTCCTGTTAAGGATCGGACAGTACAGCCAAGTGCGGGACGACGGACTTTATTGGAAGGGGATGAGGGGAACAGCCGGCGCTGGAGCGGCGATCGGGCTGGAGAGGACAAACGGTTCTGCGGGGGTTTCGAATAGTCAAGCGAGTCAAGTTTCTCCGGGACTGATGAGCGAAGCAGCATCAAGGGACAGACTGGCACTCGGTTCTGCGCTTGCGGCGCTGATATAGCGCTGTCCATGAATCCGTGGCAGGTGACGGTGATTCCACTGACAGGGGGGGCGTGGTCCCGTCGCAGGTGGCACCAACACGTGACAGAACCCCCCCCACAAGGGACGGCTCCCGACGTCCCCAGGAACCGAAAACAACAAAACAACAACAACAACAAAAAAAAGGAAGGCAATACCCCGGGCGGCCAGGTGGAGGGGTCAGCACACCGCTGAAACGTCCGACACCTCGCCAGACGCAGGCTCGACGGGCGCGGGGGCAGAAGAACCCGGTACCGGTGGGCAAGACCTCCCCGGACCCTCACCCCTGGTCCCCTCGTCCCTCCTCGGGCGCCCGCGCCGAGGACCCGGTTGGTCCGGATGACAGCGATGGAACTCCGTGATGAGCGAACGGTCGAGTATCCAGCGGCTCGGAACCCAGGAGCGGTGCGCGTCGTCATAACCCTCCCAGTCCACGAGATATTGTAGGCCCCGACCACGCCGCCGCGATCGGAGCAGGGAGCGGACAGCGTAAGCCGGGCCCCCATCGACGAGCTGGGGCGGCGGAACGGGCGCCGGCGCCAACGCGCTCTCATGGATGGGCCGCACACGGGACACGTGGAACGTGGGATGAACCTTCATGGAGTCTGGAAGGAGCAGACGGACTGTGGCCGGGCCAATCACCTTCTGGATAGGGAACGGTCCAACAAAGCGGGGCGCCAGTTTGCGGGATCCCGCTCGCAGCGGCAAATCCCGCGTCGAGAGCCACACACGCTGCCCCACTCTGTACTCCGGAGCCGGCGTCCGGTGCTTGTTTGCCTGGCGGGCGTAGCCTGAAACAGAGCGGAGAAGAGTGACCCGGCCCCTCGCCCAGGCACGATGACAACGGCGGACACAAGCCTGGGCCGACGGGCACGCCGCACCACGCTCCTGGTGGGCGAACAAGGGTGGCTGGTACCCGAAGACGCAGTGGAAAGGCGAAAGTCCCGTGGCCGAGGTGGGAAGGGAATTGTGAGCATACTCTACCCAGGAAAGCTGTTGAACCCACCCGCGCTGGTCCCCGGCGGCCATGCATCGGAGAGCCCTGCCCAGTTCCTGGTTCAGGCGCTCCGCTTGACCGTTGGACTGAGGGTGAAACCCCGAGGAGAGGCTGGCCGTGGCGCCGAGGAGTCGGCAGAACTCCATCCAGAAGGTGGACGCGAATTGAGGTCCTCGGTCTGACACGATGTCTTGTGGAAGACCGTGGTGACGAAACACCTCCCGCACCATGATGGACGCCGTCTGCTTCGCAGATGGGAGCTTAGGCAGAGGGATGAAATGTGTCATCTTGCTAAAACGGTCTACCACCGTGAGGACCACCGTGTTTCCCTCTGAGGGGGGGAGGCCTGTGACAAAGTCAATTGACAGGTGAGACCAGGGACGCTGGCGAACCGGCAAGGGTTGAAGCAGCCCGGCCGGAGGATGAGTAGACGTCTTGTAGCGGTTACAGATTGAGCAGGCTCTGACGTAATCGCTGGTGTCCACTTGCCAGGTGGGCCACCAGAAACGCTGAGCCACCACGTACCTCGTGCGTGCAGCGCCGGGATGACAGGCCAGGCGTGAGTCGTGCGCCCATTGCAGCACGGCCGATCGCAGGCCTTCAGGGACGAACAGGCGACCCTCCGGGCAGTTGCTGGGGCCGGGTTGATCGCGTGATGCGGTTTCCACTTGGCGTTCGATCTCCCATGTGAGAGCCGCCACCCGAACCGAGCTCGGGAGGATAGTGGGAGGCGGACCCTGTCCCTCCTCCCCACCAGGAAACAAACGCGACAGGGCGTCCGCCTTCGCGTTACGGGAACCCGGTCTGTAGGAAAGAGAGAACTCAAACCGGTCAAAGAACAGAGCCCACCGTGCTTGTCTCGCGTTCAGTCTCTTGGCCGATCTCAGATACTCCAAGTTGCGGTGGTCGGTCCAGACAATGAACGGAGTGGTGGCGCCCTCCAGCCAATGTCGCCACTCCTCCAAAGCCAACTTGACGGCGAGGAGCTCACGATTACCGATGTCATACTTCCTTTCTGAGGCTGACAAACGGCGAGAAAAGAAGGCACACGGATGGAGACGATCGTCTTGGCGGCTACGTTGAGACAACACCGCCCCGACACCCACGTCCGAGGCGTCCACTTCGACCACGAACTGTCTGTCGGGATCGGGAACTCTGAGGATGGGAGCGGATGTGAACCTCCTCTTAAGCTCCTGAAATGCCTGTTCCGCCCGTTCTGTCCATTTGTATGGGGAGGCGGGGCTGGTAAGGGCGGTGAGTGGCGCGGCCACCGTGCTGTATCCACGGATAAAACGTCGCTAAAAGTTCGCGAAACCTAAGAATTCTTGCAGCCGCTTGCGTGTCTCGGGAACAGGCCATGACGTGACCGCCTCCACCTTCCCAGGGTCCATTTTGATGGATCCCTCACGCACCACGTAGCCGAGGAATTTGACAGAGGAGGCGTGGAACTCGCACTTCTCTGCCTTCACGTAGAGCGAATTCTCTAGGAGGCGTCGCAGCACCGCCCAAACATGCTTGATGTGCTCAGGAAGCGAGCGGGAGAAGATGAGGATGTCGTCCAAATAAACGAACACAAATTTGTCCAGCATGTCTCGTAACACGTCGTTTATCAGGGACTGGAAAACTGCTGGGGCGTTGGTGAGCCCAAACGGAACCACCAAGTACTCGTAGTGTCCGCTCGGGGTGTTGAAAGCCGTCTTCCACTCGTCTCCCTCCCGGATGCGGATCAGGTGGTAGGCGTTGCGAAGATCCAGCTTTGTGAAGATGGTGGCACCCTGAAGGCTCTCAAAGGCGGAAGAAAGAAGAGGCAGAGGGTATCGGTTCTTTACGGTGATCTCGTTTATTCCCCGGTAGTCGATACACGGGCGGAGCGTGCCCTCCTTCTTCTTCACGAAGAAAAACCCCGCTCCCGCAGGTGAAGAGGACGGCCGTATGATACCGGCTGCCAGGGACTCCCGGATGTATTCCTCCATAGCCCGGCGCTCAGGAGCGGACAGGGAGTAGACGCGTCCCTTGGGAGGGAAGGTGCCGGGCAACAGGTCGATGGCGCAATCGTAGGACCGGTGTGGAGGAAGAGAAGCGGCCCTGGCTTTACTAAAAACCTCCTTGAGTTCGTGATAAACTGCTGGGACATTGGAGATGTCGGGACTGTACCTGGGCAGGGCTCTGCCGAGTGGGCTGGTGGCCGCCTTCAGGCACACTCGATGGCAGCATTCGCTCCACTGCCGTACCACCCCCACCTCCCAGTCCAGCACCGGGTTGTGCTGCCGCAACCAAGGGTGCCCCAGGATGAGCTGCTGTCCTAGGAGGGAAAGAAGAAAAAACTGGATGGTCTCGTGGTGATTGCCGGAGAGCATTACCTTAACCGGTTCCGTCACGAAAGCCACCTCGCCAATCAGACGGCCATCAATGGCACGCGCGGGAATGGACGGGCTCAGCGGGAGGAAGCCGACACCCCACTGACGCGCCAGGCTAATGTCCATGATGTTCCCCTCCGCGCCGGAATCCACCAAGGCCGCCACGTTCTGGTCGCCCGCCGCAAGCTGGACACGTGCCTGTAGCATGAGTGTGCTGGGACTGGGAGAGCCGGTGCTGGTCGAGCTCACGCGGATCCCCCGACGCCGCGTGAGCTCCGGCCTTTTAACGGGCACCCCGCCACCCGATGGCCCCCCTCCCCACAGTAAAAACACAAGCCCAGCGAGAGGCGTCGACGGTGCTCCTCCGAGGGAACCCGAGCCCCTCCCAGATCCATGGGCTCGGCGGGTGGTGTGGTTGACGGGTCCCCAGCAGACGGAGGAATGTGGCCACGCGGATTCCGCGGGAACCTCCTCTCCCGATCGCGCCGCCGCGTCCGGATCCGCAGGTCTACTCGGGCCGCCAAGTCCATCGCGCCCTTCAGGGTTCGCAGGCGATCGTAAGACACCAGTTCGTCTTTCATATACTCGGCGAGGCCGTTTAGGAATGTGCTAACGAGCGCTGGCGCGTTCCATCCGCTGCTGCCGGCCAACGTCTGGAACTTAAGGGCGTACTCCGCGACCGATCGGCTACCTTGACGCAGCGTCGCCAGTTCCTCGGCGGCGTCTTCGGCGGCGGATCCCAGGTCGAACAGGCAGAGCAATTCCTCTGCGAAGGCGTCGAAGGAATCGCATGCCGGGGCCATCCTTTCATACTCTGCCAAACCCCATAGCCGCGCCTCGCCCGTGAGGTGGGTTAGAACGAACCCGACCTTGGCTGATTCTGACGCAAATGTGACGGGCTGGAGGCTGAACATTA
Source organism: Syngnathus scovelli (assembly GCF_024217435.2). Lineage (NCBI taxonomy): Eukaryota > Metazoa > Chordata > Actinopteri > Syngnathiformes > Syngnathidae > Syngnathus > Syngnathus scovelli. The sequence continues at coordinate 15,817,084 of NC_090858.1, forward strand.
TGCGACAGTTGGTCACAAACGCCCTCACGTGCTTGGGATCGCCGTTGAACTTCTCGATGTTGCCGAGGCGGGGCTCCGGGACGTCCACGAGCCTCCTGGCCTCGGCAGACGGGCGGTGCTGTGACAGCCGGGGACGCAGCCACCGACAGTCTCTGGAGGGCTTGGGCCATCTCCTGCTGCTGCAGCTGTTGTTGCTGACCAACCTCGATCAGGTTCCGGATGTCGGCGGACAGGCTGCTGATGGCGGTCTCGGCTCGCTCCAGTCGGCTCAATGCCTTCTCGTCGTTCGCTGACTGCATAGCGTTGGCCAGTCTGTACTGTTAAGGATCGGACAGTACAGCCAAGTGCGTGACGACGGACTTTATTGGAAGGGGATGATGGGAACAGCCGGCGCTGGAGCGGCGATCGGGCTGGAGAGGACAAACGGTTCTGCGGGGGTTTCGAATAGTCAAGCGAGTCAAGTTTCTCCGGGACTGATGAGCGAAGCAGCATCAAGGGACAGACTGGCACTCGGTTCTGCGCTTGCGGCGCTGATATAGCGCTGTCCATGAACCCGTGGCAGGTGACGGTGATTCCACTGACAGGGGGGGGGGGCGTGGTCCCGTCGCAGGTGGCACCAGCACGTGACACTTCCTTCCTATTTATTTACCTTCTAGGTGCTAGAGGCTAAGTGTTAGAGGCTAAGTGTTAGAGGCTAAGTGTTAAAGGCAACACAATCCGAACAACACAACACAATACGAACAACTCAACACAATACGAACAACACAATATGAACAACACAACACAATACGAACAACACAACACAATACGAACAACAGAACACAATACGAACAACACAACACAATACGAACAACACAAGACATTACTAACAACACAACACAATACGGACAACACAACGATACTGCACTGAACAACACGATACCGCACTGAACAACATGATACCGCACTGAACAACACCATCCCGCACTGAACAACACCATGCCGCACTGAACAACACCATGCCGCACTGAATTACACCATGCCGCACTGAACTACACCATGCCGCACTTAACAACACCATGCCACACTTAACAACACCATGCTGCACTGAACAACACCATGCCGCACTGAACAGCACCATGCCGCACTGAACAACACCATGCCGCACTGAACAACACCATGCCGCACTGAACTACACCATGCCGCACTGAACAACACCATGCTGCACTTAACAACACCATGCCGCACTGAACAACACCATGCCGCACTGAACAACACCATGCCGCACTGAACAACACCATGCCACACTGAACTACACCATGCCGTACTGAACAACACGACGCCGCACTGAACAACACGACGCCGCACAAACAGTTTTAGATAATATTATGTCGCAGTCATGTGACGCGGACATGACGTCAATAGGCGGAACTCACGGCAAAAATTTAATCCGTGGGCGTGACTTGCAACAGGAAGTAGGAAAGCGGCAATGCTGGCAAACAAGACACAGCGGTTAGTAACACGACGCCTAACAAGACAAATATTTTTGTTTTCAGCCTGCAACTTGACCGTCTAGAGCGTACAGGTAATTACAACTCATTGTTTTGAAAAGTATGTTTTTTTTGTGTAGCCCTGAAAAGCGAGGGAGTGTGGCGTTTGGGAGGAACGTCGAACTCGGCGTCTGCTTCCAGCCACAGACGCCAAATTTCGACGATTATTTCGACTGGTCAACGGTTGTAAATGATTGCGTTGATTAAAAACTTTAACTCTACTCTTAACTTTGCCGTTTCAGATATGCGGGTATTACACCGCGGGAATGACGTCAATAGGCTGAACTCTCGCCAAAATTCAAATCTGTGGGCGCAATGGCCTTGAGCGTGACAACAGATACAAACACGACGATTATCAACAGAAATATTTTTATTTTCTGCTTGCAAGTGGACCGTCTAGAGCGTACACGGTAAGTACAACTCATTGTGTTTAAAAATATTTACGTTTGTGAATGTTGGTTGAGGCTAAATGTTAATGTTTAATTTCATTCCTTTAGGTTCCATGGTGTTTGTTGGCTGTATGTTTTCCACTGCAAGAAGAGGCTCGTATCATTGACCAGCAGGAGCTACAATGGTGAGTACCCCTTTCGTCGTCCATTTATGTGAAACACTTCCTATTTCACGTCTAACAGTACTCGATTTAACAAATAACCATAAATAAATACAGTGTGGGCAGTCAAGTTAACATATGTGATTATCCTGCCTAATATGTTTATCACAAATATGTCACTAATCACTAAAATGTTTGTTTATCACAACACCTTTGGACCTTCAGCAATCGATTATTTCCCTTCATCTACATAGAGACAGAACGATGGTGTCATAAACATCTCATTCATTTCACCAAATAACTTCACGCAGGTGGATAACGGCCGTCTCGGTCACGCTATGTTGCGTGATGCAGTTTTGAAGAACTAAATGCATTTATTCAATGAATAAGTCAAGCTAGATCTATGTTTATGATGTTGTAAGTTACGGTACCGATTGAAGTTGAGTCCGAAGCCAGTGGAAAACAGCACTGCGTTTGTGCTCTCCAGGTACAAATGTTGTGATCTCTGACTGACGACCGGGCGAGACTCGAGTAAGAGATGTCCAAACGAGCTCCGGCAGGGCGGGCCGAGGCGGAGTGAACGGGCGCCCTTCAGGCCGCCAATGACGAGCTGAGAGCCAAACTTATGGACGTCCAGTTAGAACTTCAGCAGGAGAAGAACAAGGTGAAAACCTCAACAGACAGACACTGCCTGCCTCCAGTGGCAGAGTTTACTTGTTTGAGAAGGAGTGGCTTATTCAAAACTAAGATTTATTTAATCTGTGTGTTCCCAGGCAAAATTGGATGTGATGCAATTCCAAATTTCACCACATGATGGTGCCCAATTTTGACTTCATAGGACATATTAAACACTTAGCTTGTCATTATGTTCAAGGTAATCACATTTGTTTATTATTCTAATGGCCTTTTCAAAACTATTCTGGATTACTACTTTGGATCTATTCTACATTACTCGGCAACAACATACTCTGTAACAGATTAGGCAGTATAATCACATATGTTAACTTGAGAGTGCCCACACTCAATCTACTTATCGTGATGTGTTAAATCAATTACTGTTAGACATTATTTGTCTGATAATCTACCAAATCTTTGAATTGAAGAATTTGTGATTTAATTAATAGCTTGCTATTATGTTCAGGGTAATCAGACTTGTATATAATTCTAATGGCCTTCTTTTGAAAACTATTCTGAATTACAACTTTGGATCTTATATTACTTTGCAACAATATACTCGGTGACAGATTAGGCAGTATAATCACATATGTTAACTTCAGTGCCCACACTGTATTTATTTATGGTTATTTGTTAAATCAAGTACTGTTAGACATGAAATAGAAAGTGTTTAAGATAAATGTTATGGTTACTCACAATTGTAGATCGCTCCTGGTCAATGATACGAGCCTCTTCTTGCAGTGGAAAACTTGCAGCCAACAAACACCGTGGAACCTAAAGGAATGAAATTAAACATTAACACTTCGCCTCGACCAATATTCACACGTACAACGCAACGCGGCTACACTTCTGCTAGGGTTAGCGCCTCAGCTACACGTTGCTATTACCGTGAACGCTAGCTACATCGACAACTTTAGTCAAACTACACAAACGTAAATCTCCTTAAACACAATGAGTGTTACTTACCGTGTACGCTCTAGACGGTCCAGTTGCAAGCAGAAAATAAAGATATTTCTGTTGATAATCGCCGTTGCTCAGTGGCTCACGGCCATCGCGCCAACAGATTTGAATTTTGGCGGAAGTTCCGCCAATTACGTCATATCCGCGGCACATGACTGCGACGTAATACCCGCTTATCTGAAACGGCAGTTAAAAGTAGAGTTACATCAAGTTTTCTTGGAACCTAAACGAATGAAAGAAAACTATCATTTGGCCACAACCAACATTCACAGATACAACACAATGTGACGTGCGGGGTTGAGGTTAAAGGTTGAGTGAAGGGCCCTCGTTTTAAACTACTTTTTTGAAATGGAGTGGGAACAAGTAAGACGTATTTAATTTATTTAATGGGAAGTAGTAAGACTTATTAAATTTATTTAATCTACTTTTCTTCCCAGGCAAAATTTGATGTGCTGCAATTCCAAATTTCCAAAGTGAATGAAGGAATGAAGTCCTTTAAATTATGATTTTGTATAAATACTAGGCATAAACACAAAATCTACGGCACAAAATGGGCAGACTTTACTTGTTTGAAAAGGACTGGTTACAAGACATACTTTTATAATTTATTTAATGGGAAGAAGACTTATTTAGTTTAATTGATCTATTTTTGTTCCCTGGCAAAATTCGATTTGCTGCAATTCCAAATTTCCAAAGTGAATGAAGGAAAGAAGTCGTTTAAATTATGATTTTGTATAAATACTAGGCATAGACACAAAATCTACGGCACAAAATGGGCAGACTTTACTTGTTTGAAGAGGACTGGTTACAAGACAAACTTTTCTGATGTATTTAATGGGAAGAAGACTTATTTAGTTTATTTAATCTATTTTTGTTCCCTGGCAAAATTGGATTTGCTGAAATTGTATTTTGCCAAATCTTGACTTGAGACCTGATAGGAAGTATTAAACGCTTAGTTAAATCAATACACATTGGTAATAAGAGCGAGTAATGTTGGTTGAACCGATGAATGAAGGTTGAAAGCAATTTAAATTATGACTTTGTATAAATACTAGATATTAACAGAACATCTACTGCGCAAAATGGGCAGAGTTTACTTGTTTGAGAAGGAGTGGCTTATTCAAAACTAAGATTTATTTAATCTGTTTGTTCCCAGGCAAAATTGGATGTGATGCAATTCCAAATTTCACCACATGATGGTGCCCAATTTTGACTTCATAGGACATATTAAACACTTAGCTTGTTACTATGTTCAAGGTAATCAGATTTGTTTATTATTCTAATGGCCTTTTCAAAACTATTCTGGATTACTACTTTGGATCTATTCTACATTACTTGGCAACAACATACTCTGTAACAGATTAGGCAGTATAATCACATATGTTAACTTGAGAGTGCCCACACTCAATCTACTTATCGTGATGTGTTAAATCAATTACTGTTAGACATTATTTGTCTGATAATCTACCAAATCTTTGAATTGAAGAATTTGTGATTTAATTAATAGCTTGTTATTATATTCAGGGTAATCAGACTTGTATATAATTCTAATGGCCTTCTTTTGAAAACTATTCTGAATTACAACTTTGGATCTTATATTACTTTGCAACAATATACTCGGTGACGGATTAGGCAGTATAATCACATATGTTAACTTCAGTGCCCACACTGTATTTATTTATGGTTATTTGTTAAATCAAGTACTGTTAGACATGAAATAGGAAGTGTTTAACATAAATGTTATGGCTACTCACCATTGTAGCTCGCTCCTGGTCAATGATACTTGTAGCTCGCTCCTGGTCAATGATACGAGCTGTTAGAGATTTGCTCACTCCAACTTATTTTGCAAGAACCAAACAGGAGACAAGCAAGTTCTTTTAGACACCTGCAGGTGGAGAGTCCATTCGTCGCTGTCTGAACAGCGATTATCGAATGAAGTCTAAAAGTCTCCTCCCTGCAAGGGCATATTTATTAGGAGGAACAGAGTGGGGGTGGGAGTGGACAGGTTTGGTGAACCCCCGGCCTCTGATAAGATCAGAGCAGGGGGTGTTTTACACTATTGTGGGAAACAGAACAACTTCGATTGCTTCCCCTGCAGCTGGTCAATCAAGCAGAGGAAGCAACCACTTCATCTTACTCTGCATTGTGAGGGCCAGACGTGATTGATTTAATCATTACATTTGTGAGGGCAAGACAAGATTGATTTAATCATTACAGTCTACATTCCAACATAATCATAGGATCAAACTAACCTGAAAACCCTAACATCTCCCTCCTGATTTATCATATGATTATGCCACCCCAAACAACAACGATAAGCAAGAAAAAAACATATATACGTATAATGAAGAAAGTAGAATGGTAAAAATAAAAACAACAAACAATGATAGCAACACTTTCCAGTGAAGATGAGGCATTACCTCAACACCCCAGATCAAACTTATTGTGTAAGCGAAAAACCTGCTGGCCAGATGTTATTAGCAGGAAAATTCTTACACGGCCCCTGTGCCACAGGCGACCAGAATGCTATCAATAAAAACAAAAAGAAAAACACAGAAACAGTATATCTGAGGGAAGAGCGCAAGGACAACTTTGTCTCCGACGGACCATACTTTATGGTCATCTGGAACGTTCGCACCCCAGACAGGGTCATGAGGGTCAAAGGTTGCAACTGCTCTGCGTCGAGTCCAGAAGAGTTGTGTGCTCCTGTCAGCTGATGATGTCATATCCTGTAGGTGTGGTCTGTCACCCACACTGGTGCACACACTCCTGTCCAGTTGGCGGGCAGCATCGGATAAACCACCTTGGATGTAACATGTGTAATTCACTCCAGCTGGTCTCTCTGTGTAGGCCACTTGTGGTATTGTTCGTCCTTTAACAGTCACATTGAGATTTGCCCAGAAGTGTTCATCATAGGCACCGTGTTTCGCTTCAGTGACATTCATTGCTCTGGCCTCCAAGCGAACTTGCGTGGAGGAAGGGGGGAGTTTCGAACACGCATAGCACGCCTCCTGTGTGTGAGCTCTCACAGTGAACCTGAGGGTTGTCCACCTGTGAGGGGGAGAGATCAGGCGGCAGTAAATTTGCATTGGACACATCTTTCAGTTTGAGCGTCCTGATTAGATAATCTGCCCAGGACTGCTCTTCATCTGTTGCTTGCAACTCTCGTAGTCAATTGTAGTGCCCATTTAACTGGCAAATAGGATTTTTTTTTTTTTTTTTTTTTTTTTTTGAAACAAGCTCTACAAAAAAAAAAAAAATGTTTGTTTTGTTTTGAAAATGTTTTGAATATGAATCAAATCCATATGTTGTATAAAGCTGACTGACCTGCCCCACTATCCCTCCTCTTGAGCCATGTGACGCGCACCATGGCTCAATATTGCAGCCCATTTGCATAGGTTCTTTGGTAGGGTAGGTCATTTATAGATGCCATTCTCTAATCATGCCCCTGTTTTGACAACTAGCTTAGCAAGTAAATGGATGGCCTCCCCGAATGGGGAGCGACTCAGCTAGCAAATGATTAGACATTTTCACTTTGTTGTAGTTTCTTTAGTTACTTTTCAATCGTTTTCTCATTGTTTATCACAAGAATCTTAGAAATTTGAATACAAATCAAAACGTATGTTTTATTTTACTCAATTGTATGATTTAGAGAATCCATATGTAGTAAAGTTTTGTAGTACTACATATGATTTCATCATCATTTAGTTTGACTTTCTTTCCAAAACGCTTCTTAATTTCTCAGTTCACACATCTTCTACATGTGTTACTGGTTCTCCATTTTTTTTCTAGTTAATTATCAATCCAAAAGCTATGTGTTTCTTTCTAACATTCAACCTGCTCAAAATCACTCTTTCATCAAAGTCGCTCTACTAATTTTCCATAGTAGTCGCCAACGACTTCAACCATTCAACCTTTCATTCAGGCAATCATTCATCAATGCTCATCATATGTATCTCACACAATCTCCAAAAAGGAGTCTTCCTATCACATTGGTCCCAATTCATCCAAGCTCACCACACAACATTCATATATCATTTTCAACTCAGGTTTCCTGGTAGAACAATCCACCAATTCAAAAAAAACTTAACTAAAACAAACAATTGGCAAATTAATCTGAATTTTTTCTTTGTTTTTAAATTTGAAGAACTCAATCTCTCAGATTTAGCTTGCAATTAGAATTTTGCATAATCTTATAACACAACCAATCAATTATTCCTATTAAATGTAGCATTGCAAAATCTTAAATTCACAATTTAGCTTCTTCCAATTCCTGAAAGCATGTTCTGTCTTTTTTTTTTTTTTTCGAATTTCTCATGTGGGCTCGACACTTAACATGCACTAGTGTGGATTAGTTTCTGCTTGCAAACAGATTTCTCTCTTTTTCCTCTCATTTTTATCTTTCAAAATCATTTCTGTTCTGCGGTGCAAATTGGATAGACCACAGTCTAGCAATTTTTTTTATACTAAAACTTTAGCCAATGTTCATCATTTTAACATATACGCACACACATGCACAGCTCTCGCACGCAAAAGGTAGTTCCCAGCACCAATGATTCGTCACAGGCTGGCCATTTCCTGTGGTCGATCATGAGCTGGTCCCTCCCATGCACACGAGGACAGCACATTCTAATTTTATTTATTTATCTTCTAGAAGCAAGTTGCATTTCTTTACCACTTGAACTCTCAACTTCCTTTCTACTCCATACTTTTTCTTCCACTTCGGCATATATTGCATACAATTAAGAAATCTACTTGCCATGAACTTCTCGTTTTAAAGAAGAGTAGAGCAAGAGATTTACCGTTTTTATTTCCCATATTAATTCTAGTAGTTCTAGGTTATACAATTTATTTTCTCAAAAATATTATTATTATTATTACTTATTTATTTATTTAACTATTGCTTTGAGGATCCTCAATGCAGGTTTAAATTGACCTTTCAACAAATTACTAGCCTGTATTATTGCCGTGGATCAATGCTAGAACTGCTTTTTTAGTCAATTTATCCTACCAGTCACACACTCAATCACACTAACTCCAGCGCTTTTTTAGGCCTCATGGCTCGGACAAACCAAAGCCGTATCTCATAGCTCGGACAAACCAAAGCCGTATCTCATAGCTCGGACAAACCAAAGCCGAATCTCATAGCTCGGACAAACCAAAGCCGAATCTCATAGCTCGGACAAACCAAAGCCGAATCTCATAGCTCGGACAAACCAAAGCCGAATCTCATAGCTCGGACAAACCAAAGCCGTATCTTTAGCGCTTTAACTTACTTGTCCCCTGGTTCGTTGCACCGTCGGATCCCGTCAATCCACCTCTGTCAGACGAAGGCAGACCTAAGATGCTGGCCCAGCGAAGAATTCTCTTCCCAGGACTTTCTTTTCCAGGTCCTCCTAATGGACGCTGGCTTGTCGACAATGCAGCACGTCCTCCTTCGCCGGTCAGATGGTGGGTATGAGGATCCCGGGTTTCGGCACCAAAATGTTAGAGATTTGCTCACTCCAACTTATTTTGCAAGAACCAAACAGGAGACAAGCAAGTTCTTTTAGACACCTGCAGGTGGAGAGTCCATTCGTCGCTGTCTGAACAGCGATTATCGAATGAAGTCTAAAAGTCTCCTCCCTGCAAGGGCATATTTATTAGGAGGAACAGAGTGGGGGTGGGAGTGGACAGGTTTGGTGAACCCCCGGCCTCTGATAAGATCAGAGCAGGGGGTGTTTTACACTATTGTGGGAAACAGAACAACTTTGATTGCTTCCCCTGCAGCTGGTCAATCAAGCAGAGGAAGCAACCACTTCATCTTACTCTGCATTGTGAGGGCCAGACGTGATTGATTTAATCATTACATTTGTGAGGGCAAGACAAGATTGATTTAATCATTACAGTCTACATTCCAACATAATCATAGGATCAAACTAACCTGAAAACCCTAACACGAGCCTCTTCTTGCAGTGGAAAACTTACAGCCAACAAACACCGTGGAACCTAAAGGAAGGAAATTAAACATTAACATTTAGCCTCAACCAACATTCACAGATGTAACGCAACGCAAACTACACAAACGTAAATATTTTTAAACACAATGAGTTGTACTTACCGTGTACGCTCTAGACGGTCCACTTGCAAGCAGAAAATAAAGATATTTCTGTTGATAGTCGTCGTGTTTGTATCCGTTGTCTCGCTCAAGGCCATTGCGCCCACAGATTTGAATTTTGGCGACAGTTCAGCCTATTGACGTCATTTCCGCGGTGTAATACCCGCATATCTGAAACGGCAAAGTTAAGAGTAGAGTTAAATAAAGTTTTTAATCAACGCAATCATTTACAACCGTTGACCAGTCGAAATAATCGTCGAAATTCGACGTTCCCCCCAAACGCCACACTCACTCGCTTTTCAGGGCAACAAAAGTACTTCTTTTTAAAAACGATGAGTTGTACTTACCGTGTACGCTCTGGACGGTCCAGTTGCAAGCAGAAAATAAAAATATTTCTCTCGTTAGTCGTAAGTTACCATCCGCTGTGTCTTTGTCAACATCGCCATTTTCCTACTTCCTGTTGCAAGCCACGCCCACGGATTTAAATTCTGGCGGAAGAGCCCGCCCATTGGCGTCGTTTTCGCGTATAGCAAATCCGATTGGTTGGGAAGGGGGCGCGGTTATGCAGCCGAGGGGTCCTGTGATCGGTGGGATGTAAAGTAGGCGTCGACGTCACGTCCGCGTCACGTGACCACGACGTGGCAGACGTCATATAGCAACCGCTGTTTTGTTTAGTAGACTTACAGTTGTTATGCATTGACATAATGGCGCACACTCCAAATGGATTTGAATAAATTAAATAATTCTTCTGCCCACTCCCTTTTAAACAAGTTAACTCTCCCCGCGGATTTGAATTCCGGTGGAAGTTTCGCCCATCGACGTCACGTCTGTCACGTGACCACAACGTGGCAGATGTCATATAGCAACCGCTGTTTTGTTTAGTAGATTTACAGTTGTTATGCATTGGCATAATGGTGTGCACTCAAAATAGATTTAAATAAATTAAATATTTCTTCTGCCCACTCCCTTTTAAACAAGTTAACTCTGCCCACGGATTCTAATTTCGGAGGAAGGTCCGTCCATTGACGTCTTGTCTGCGTCACTTGACCACGACGTAGCGACGTCATATAGTAACCGCTGTTTTGATCAGTAGACTTAGTTATTATGCGTTGACATAATGGCGCACTGGTTAGCATGTCCACCTCTTAAGCATGATGTTGCGGGTTCGACGCCTGATCAATGTTAGCCATGGAGTGAGCTGAAGTGCATGGCGCTGAAGATTTGAATCTTTGAAATGCGCTGAGGTCTGACATAACAGGCAGAATGGTTTGCCATCAAGTTCAACAAAAAATATAAACTTTCCCACTCTGATAAAAACGTCCTGTGTTCATCTACATATTTCCGTTTTGCTGTGCATCTTTTCTCTGCCATTTCGAGAGCCCAATTGACACTAATAGTTTACTGGAATGTGTTTGCCCATCCTACTTTGTGGAATTTCACCACACGCGCTTTTGACCAAAATACCAAATTGAACTCAAGTGAAGCCAACACGCACAACCACACCCCCCCCCACACACACACACACAAATGTTGATATGAACATAAAAGGGCCGCATGAATCCAAGCAAAGAGCCGCATGCGGTTCAGGAATTGCGGCTTGGCCAAACCTGTACTATACAACTTTATTTGTATAACATTTTCACAACAGCTGTCACACAAACAAAGCGGGAAAAAACAAAGACGTGCGTGTTCCGCCCACGCTGGATTTATTTGCACCTTTGAAAAGACACCGTATTGCCACAGATGTGGCAAAGAGTACTTTTGGGCATCTGAGACGGAAGGATGTCCAAAGCATCATGTCACCTGCTCTGGTCGGCATGGTGGTGGGACGTTGAGGTCAACCGCTTTGGGGTTGCTTGAATCTTTGGTCGCAGGATGCCACACACTTGAAGACAGAAGCAGAAAAGCAGAGCTAAATGCAAAATGTACTCACCGGTGACTCCAATTTTTTTCCCCCCTGAAGAAATGGATGGACGGGTGGCCCCGGCTGGCCGGTGGGACTCTTGTTATTCTGACCCTTTTTAGTGCGCATTTGGGGCAACAACCGTTTTTTGTGGCGCTCTCTTCTGGTTCAAGAGTGCCCTGCATGTGAATTTGCCTTTCCTGCCTTCTGATTGGATGAGCGCCGGTGTGACGCGGTGCCTCTGTCACCGTGGCGGGGGGTATACGTCGGCATCGGAGCGTCTGCCAACGTCTGAGACCGGCTGGCAGTTTATCGGAGGTGTCGAGTGCGGTGCCGCTGGAGCCCACTCACCAGCTGGTGTTAGGGCCACAGAATGAAGGCCAAGGAGAAGAATAGAAAGAGAAACAGAAACTTCTCCAATTGTTTGATTTGTCTCTTCCGAGCTTCGATGAATTCTTTCAGCTCTTTGTTCCTCTAGGACGGACAAATGGAAAGTGGCCTTCAAAAGCCAGTAAGCGTGCAAGTAAGTGCCGGGCTGGCTTTGGGCCCTTACCTGTTGCGCGCTGTGCAGCAGATCCATTCTCTCTTGGAGGATGCAAGCGTCGCGCTCCCTCAACTCGCACATCAGGGCTCGCTTCCATTGGTCCACGGCACTCCTAAGCTCTTCTCTCTGATCCGCCGTCAGCACGTCATTCACGGCAGCGTGGCTGGCTTTTTCGCCGTCCGTGGCAGGGCAGTCCCGCTGCGGTAGCGCCTCGTACAACATGGCCTCCAGCTCCAGGATCCTCTGGGCCGCAATCCTCGTCCATCAGTGGTCCGGCGGGAGATTTGAGGGCGACTTACCTTATGAGCCTGGTCCATGGAACGCTTCCTGAAGTCCAACTCTTCATCCAGGTAGCCCTTCTGCTTACAGAACATATCCTAGCACAGCTCAAGGTCAGAATTGTTGGGGCACATTGCCGGAGTTCCCCTTGGCTGATGTCGCGTGTCTGTCTACCTTCTCACTTTCAATGTCCAACATCTACTGTTGAAGTGCTGACTTGGTCACTTTGATGTATTCTAACCACTGAGGAAAGGCTGCTGTCACATAAGCAGAATGCGAGAGCGTGCGTGGACGTGCGCGTTACCTTCTCGGCTAGGGTGAGAAGGGTCCTGGCGTGAATCATGACCACCTGCTCCTCGTTGGTGAGATTCTGCAAGAGCCCAAAGGCACAGCGTCAACTGTTAGGGTTTTCCAGGTTATCTTTATCGTAGGATTATGTTGGAATGTAAACTATAATGATTAAATCAATCTTGTCTTGCCCTCACAATGCAGAGTAAGATGAAGTGGTTGCTTCCTCGGCTTGATTGACCAGCTGCAGGGGAAGCAATCAAAGTTGTTCTGTTTCCCACAACAGTGTAAAACACCCCCTGCTCTGATCTTATCAGAGGCCGGGGGTACACCAAACCTGTCCACTCTCACCCCCACTCTGTTCCTCCTAATAAATATGCCCTTGCAGGAAGGAGACTTTTAGATTTCATTCCTGTAGCGAGTGATCTCTCCACCTGCAGGTGTCTAAAAGAACTTGCTTGTCTCCCGTGTGGTTCTTGCAAAATAAGTTGGAGTGAGCAAATCTCTAACGTTTTGGTGCCGAAACCCGGGATCCCTCATACCCATCATCTGGCTGACGGAGGACGACGCGCTGTACACCGTCGACGGGCCAGGGTCCATTAGCCGGACCTGGTAAAGAAAGACCTGGGAAGGAAATTCTTTGCTGGGCCAGCATCTTAGGTCTGCCTTCGTTTGACAGAGGTGGATTGACGGGACCCGGCAGTGCAACGAACCAGGGGACAAGTAAGTTAAAGGCCTGAAGTTGTGTGATTGTGTTGTTGTGAAACGCGTATAAAAAAAAAAAAAAAAAAAAAACACAGGTGCACGTGAGATTCGGCTTTGGTTTGTCCGAGCTATGAGATACGGCTTTGGTTTGTCCGAGCTATGAGATACGGCTTTGGTTTGTCCGAGCTATGAGATTCGGCTTTGGTTTGTCCGAGCTATGAGATTCGGCTTTGGATTGTCCGAGCTATGAGATTCGGCTTTGGTTTGTCCGAGCTATGAGATTCGGCTTTGGTTTGTCCGAGCTATGAGATACGGCTTTGGTTTGTCCGAGCCATGAGAAAAATACAAAGTGCTGGAGTTTGTGTAATTGAGAGTGTGACTGGTAGGATAAATTGACTAAATATCAGTTCTAGCATTGATCCACGGCAATAATACAGGCTAGTAATTTGTTGAAAGGTCAATTTAAACCTGCATTGAGGATCCTCAAAGAAATAAATAAGTAATAATAATAATAATAATAATAATAATAATAATAATATTTTTGAGACAAAGAGATTGTAAAACCTAAAATTACTAGAATTAAGATGGGAAATAAAAACGGTAAATCTCTACCTCTTGACGGAGATGAGAAGTACATGGCGAGTAGATTTCTTAATTGTATGCAATATATGCCGAAGTGGAAGAGAAAGTATGGAGTAGAAAGGAAGTTGAGAGTTCAAGTGGTAAAGAAATGCAACTTGCTTCTAGAAGATAAATAAATAAAATTAGAATGTGCTGTCCTCGTGTGCATGGGAGGGACCAGCTCATGATCGACCACAGGACCAGCCTGTGACGAATCATTGGTGCTGGGAACTACCTTTTGCGTGCGAGAGCTCTGCATGTGTGTGTGTATATGTTAAAATGATGAACATTGGCTAAAGTTTTAGTATAAAAAAAAATTTGCTAGACTGTGGTCTATCCAATTTGCACCGCAGAACAGAAATTATTTTGAAAGATAAAAATGAGAGAAAAAAAAGAAAAAGAGAGAAATCTGTTTGCAAGCAGAAACTAATCCACACTAGTGCATGTTAAGTGTCGAGCCCACATGAGAAATTCGAAGAAAATAAAAATGACAGAACATGCTTTCAGGAATTGGAAGAAGCTAAATTGTGAATTTAAGATTTTGCAATGCTACATTTAATAGGAATAATTGATTGGTTGTGTTATAAGATTATACAAAATTCTAAATGCAAGCTAAATCTGATTGAGTTCTTCAAATTTAAAAACAAAGAAAAAATTCTGATTAATTTGCCAATTGTTTGTTTTAGTTAATTTTTTTTTGAATTGGTGGATTGTTCTACCAGGAAACCTGAGTTGAAAATGATATATGAATGTTGTGTGGTGAGCTTGGATGAATTGGGACCAATGTGATAGAAAGACTCCTTTTTGGAGACTGTGTGTGAGATGCAAATGAACATTGATGAATGATAGCCTGAATGAAAAGAAATTACAGGTTGAATGGTTGAAGTCGTTGGCGACTACTATGGAAAATTAGTAGAGCGACTTTGATGAAAGAGTGATTTTGAGCAGGTTGAATGTTAGAAAGAAACACATAGCTTTTGGATTGATAATTAACTACAGAAAAAAAACTGGAGAACCAGTAACACATGTAGAAGATGTGTGAACTGGGAAATTGAGAAGCGTTTTGGACAGAAAGTCAAATTAAATGATGATGGAATCGTATGTAGTAAAGAACGCATTCTCCCAAAAAGATTGTCAAGGTGTGAGGTATGGGCGTTGCCAAGCCTCAAAAGGAGGGAGTGAGTAGGACAGATAGTGGAAGATAGTAATAATACAACACTTTATGACAATGAATTTTCGAATACATTTGGTGTTATACAGTGGTAATTTTTTTATTCTGGTGTAGATAGGTTAGCAACACGAGAGATTTAGAGGTTCAAAAGAAAGACAGTCAAAAGAAAACATTTTTGATTTGGACAATTGCAGGCTAACAGGAACATAAGAACGATAACAACTACGAGAGTTGCAAACAACAGATGAAGAGCAGTCCTTGGCAGATTATATGATCAGGACGCTCAAACTGTGTCAAAGACAAATTCACTGCCGCCTGATCTTTCCTCCTCACAGGTCGACAACCCCATCAATCCAGGAGACTGGGTCTACATCAAGGTCATCAAAAGAAAGAACTGGGCCAGCCCGCGGTGGGAGGGACCGTTCCAAGTTTTGCTTGCTACTCCCATGGCGGTAAAAATTTCTCAACGGCCCAGCTGGATTCACCACAGCCACTGCAAGTTGCAGAGAGTGCTGGACCCCTAATTCGGAGTGGTGGGGAAGGCTGACTACAAAGGGGCCCCATCGTTTAGGGTGAGGCGTCTCAATGTTGGTGAAGAATTCATCGATCCCCACTCCGCTAGGCGAGGGGATGTCCCGGTGTCTCTGCCATCCTAGTAGCAACGGGGCTCCATATGCCAGATGGATCCTCTGCTGCGTTGTGGTTGGAGCGTGCTATGGTCTATTGACTCATCTGAACAGACCAAATGACAATGTTGCCCGTGGTAAACGATGGTCACATGATGAGAACTTTGAAGACTGGTCATGGGACCCCAGAAACCCATACGAAACCAACACTTGGTACCGGTATGTCAGGTTCACTGTGAGAGCTCACACACGGGAGGCGTGCTATGTGTGTTCGAAACTCCCCCCTTCCTCCACGCAAGTTCGCTTGGAGGCCAGAGCAATGAATGTCACTGAAGCAAAATGTATGGCATCCATGGGAGGAGTTGGATATCAGCACCGTGCCGTCACAGTCAAAGATGCCGACCCTTACCGCCCTGGACTTGCTGACGGTGCCTGTGATCAGCTGTTCTGGACAAATCTCAATGTGACTGTTAAAGGACGGACAATACCACAAGTGGCCTACACAGAGAGACCAGCTGGAGTGAATTACACATGTTACATCCAAGGTAACAAGACCCACGTCTGCATTAACGACGACTGCTCTCCAGGAGGAAACTGGATGGGAGCTTTGGACATCACCGATGAGTGTCAAGATAAGAGAGCCATTTCAGGTGGTGAGGGCTCTCCAACCAACATGGCTACACCATCGAACGGAACATACTTCATACAGAATGGCTGGTGGCTTTGTGGTCACAAGGTTTATCCGATGCTGCCCGCCAACTGGACAGGAGTGTGTGCACCAGTGTGGGTGACAGACCACACCTACAGGATACGACATCATCTGCTGACAGGAGCACACAACTCATCTGGACGTCGACGCAGAGCAGTTGCAATCTTTGACCCTCATGACCCTGTCTGGGGTGCGAACGTTCCAGAGGACCATAAAGTGTGGTCTGCCGGAGACAAAGTTGTCCTTGCGCTCTTCCCTCAGATTGGGGTTGGGAAACTATCGCTCTTCATCGAGACACTGAACTATCGTTTTCAATCCTTTGTGAATCTCTCGCTGCAAGTCAACGATGGACAAAATAGAGAGATTCAGGCTATTAGACTGATGGTCTTGCAAAACAGGATGGTTCTGGACTTGTTGACGGCAGCACAAGGTGGTGTGTGCCACATCATTGGGACTTCCTGTTGCACATACATACCTGGAGAAAATGACACCCACATAAACGACGCCATGAATTCGCTGAAGAACTTACAGCAGGCCATGTCTAAAGACAAGGTCCCACATCAGTTTGATTTCTTTTCATGGCTATTCTCTGGCAACTGGTGGCAACTGCTGTTGAAATTGCTGTCTCCTGTGCTTGTTGTGCTGGTGGTGTTGTGCTCGTTTACGACCTGCGTTATCCCATGTTTGAAGTCTGCTGTGTCGAAATTTGTGTCCTCTACTGTAGCCCAAGTTCATATACAACTTCTTAGAGATGACAGATGTGATGACGATAATGACACGTGGATTGCGTAGATGCTGCTCTGTTGGGCATGTTTTACAGAAACTTGATGATTTAACCATCGAAAATGCTTCGCAAGTGATGGATACAATGATGTACTGTTTCTGTGTTTTTATTTTTATTTTTTATTGATAGCATTCTGGTCGCCTGTGGCACAGGGGCCGTTTAAGAATTTTCCTGCTAATAACATCTGGCCAGCAGGTTTTTCGCTTACACAATAAGTTTGATCTGGGGTATTGAGGTAATGCCTCATCTTCACTGGAAAGTGTTGCTATCATTGTTTGTTGTTTTTATTTTTACTATTCTTCTTTCTTCATTATACATATATATGTATATGTTTTTTCTTACTTGTCTTTGTTGTTTGGGGTGACATAATCATATGATAAAACAGGAGGGAGATGTTAGGGTTTTCCAGGTTATCTTTATCGTAGGATTATGTTGGAATGTAAACTATAATGATTAAATCAATCTTGTCTTGCCCTCACAATGCAGAGTAAGATGAAGTGGTTGCTTCCTCTGCTTGATTGACCAGCTGCAGGGGAAGCAATCAAAGTTGTTCTGTTTCCCACAACAGTGTAAAACACCCCCTGCTCTGATCTTATCAGAGGCCGGGGGTACACCAAACCTGTCCACTCTCACCCCCACTCTGTTCCTCCTAATAAATATGCCCTTGCAGGATGGAGACTTTTAGATTTCGTTCCTGTAGCGAGTGATCTCTCCACCTGCAGGTGTCTAAAAGAACTTGCTTGTCTCCCGTGTGGTTCTTGCAAAATAAGTTGGAGTGAGCAAATCTCTAACATCAACAAGCTTCTTTCAGCGCAAAGCCTTCCAAAAGTCACATTTGAGCCGCCGAGTCTCGTGGAGTGCGAACATAAGGAGTTCGGCATACACTTACGGCGTTATCGCCCAGGATGTCCAGCTTCTTCATCAGATCACTGATGACGATGTCCGGGGGAAAGGCGCAAGGAGCAATGTAAGGTGTTCTGGGACCTCGGGTTAAGGTTAGGGTTGCGAGGGACGCCTTACGGTCCACTTGATGTCCGGGCCCCAACCGTCGATGGGCGACAGCTGCACTGCTATGTCCTTCGGGGGAGTGTGACAGACGACATAGTGCTCCGGATCCACAGGCTTGTAAGTGCCCGGAACAGAGTCTTGCACGGCCACAAAGCTGTACGTGACACCGTGGGCTGCGCGAACTGTGTTATGCAGCATAGTGTGGGGCATCTTAATGTACACTAGACTGTTTGCGGGCGCCGGGTCCACCACCAGTCCCGTTTTGGGTACCGTGATGGTGGGAGAACTGCCCGTTAGCTTCTTGCACAGCTCTGCGTGGGTGTACGGGCGCCCGGTATCTTCATTTCTCACATCGATGTTACGTTCTTTGCACATTGTTAGGGTTTTCCAGGTTATCTTTATCGTAGGATTATGTTGGAATGTAAACTATAATGATTAAATCAATCTTGTCTTGCCCTCACAATGCAGAGTAAGATGAAGTGGTTGCTTCCTCTGCTTGATTGACCAGCTAGCTGCAGGGGAAGCAATCAAAGTTGTTCTGTTTCCCACAACAGTGTAAAACACCCCCTGCTCTGATCTTATCAGAGGCCGGGGGTTCACCAAACCTGTCCACTCCCACCCCCACTCTGTTCCTCCTAATAAATATGCCCTTGCAGGGAGGAGACTTTTAGATTTAATTCCTGTAGCGAGTGATCTCTCCACCTGCAGGTGTCTAAAAGAACTTGCCTGTCTCCCGTGTGGTTCTTGCAAAATAAGTTGGAGTGAGCAAATCTCTAACACACATGGCGACCACTTGTCTCATAGACATCGTTCTCATGCACTCACGCATACTTGGAATACGTTGGACGCTGCTGCTGCTGCTGCTGCTGCTGCTGCTGCTGCTGCTGCTGCTGCTGCTGCTGCTGCTGCTGCTGCTGCTGCTGCTGCTGCTGCTGCTGCTGCTGCTGCTGCTGCTGCTGCTGCTGCTGCTGCTGCTGCTGCTGGCCACCGCGGGCCGATGCGAGGCTGATGTAACGGTACTGGTCTGCGGTGAGCCCGAGAGTCTGGCCACTATGGCCGCTTTGTCAACGGCTCTGCCCCTGTCCATGATCACAATATCCGGATCGCTGCACATAAACTGGAGTTGAGTAGTGTTGTATTTTACCAGGACGCGATCCACAGCCTCATCGTGGAGTGGGTGACTCATGGTGCAGTCGTTTTCATTAGGCTGAACTGTCTCTTGGAGCGTGCGTTCGGCCGGGTGAAACAACATCTCACACAACGCGTGCTTAGTCAGGGGCTTGTCTCGCTCATTCAGGTAAGGGATGCCCTTTTCCGTGCACATGTTCTGCAATTGCCCAGAGCCCTATTACGGTTGCCCGACTGAACTAGATACCACCATGATCGAGACGCCCACACGTTACGAGAGCACCGTCATCGACGCCCCCAGTTGGCCCATTGAACCGACACGGGTTACAGTTAGGCAGTGTGACATATCCACATTGCGCATACATAGTGCAGCGGGCTCTGGGCTGCTAAGAGAATGCCAGCATCTGGATGATATTCGAGTTGGGGAGGCAAAAATAACCAGAGGCTATAACCTTCCGGCCGATTTTGTCATCCACACCGTAGGCCCTGTGCTGAAACGCGGCAGTGTCCCAACCACGCAGCAAACCCGGCAACTGATGGGCTGCTACGTGCAGTCTTTGTACGAGGCCATGAACAACCACTTACGCACAATAGCGTTCCCGTCCATCTCTACAGGTGTGTATAACTATCCCATATGGGACGCTGTGCGAGTGGCCATGAACAGTGTGCGGGCCTTTGTAAGGCAACACCCACACGCGTTCGATTGGATCACATTCTGCCCATACAGTGCGGCCGACTTGCAGGTGTACCAGGAGGTGTACGCGCAGTACTTCCCATAGTTGGCCTACACCAGAGCGCTCGGGTCGATCCTGTTGTTCTTGAGCACGTATGCCATGTGCTCGGGCTTGATGAGCATAGTGCCGCTGCTGACTCAGCAGCACTCCCACAATATGCAGGTACACACAAATGTGCTGCTGCTGGATGCGCACTCCAGGCATCTTGTCCTTCATGAGCCTGATGATAGTGCCCGACTTAACGTAGTACATGGGTAGCTGGACCTCTGGCCACCCTGAGATGCCGATCACTTTGAGCAGCTTCTCGGTAACAGTTTTACTGTTGTTATAGTCGAGGCCCATGGTGATACGGGCGCACAGGTCCACAATGTACTGGTTCTTTATGTGGGCGATGACCTCTTGCAGCACACTGTTGGACAGTCTATACTCAGTGCCCATGGCGCTGAGTAGTTGCTCTTTTACTGAGTTGCACGACAGTGTGGCCTCTTTGCGCAGTGGCTGCTCGGTGTCTGCCATTTTATTTTATAATGCTCTGTTGCCTGAGCAGCTCTTTACGCACATACGCAGCCTGCAGATGCACAGCGTACACTTTGCTACACACGGCGCCATAGCCGGCCGTGACAAAGAGCTGATCACACGCATTTATGACGCTCTTCATGTAGTACAGGCGGTCCAACGGGTACACATCCTTGGTGTCGCTCCAGTGGTCATAGTCTAGGATCCTGCCGCCGAGGGGCGCTTCAGGCACCCCATGCTGGTGCCTGAGCACAACGTACTCGACGCGCGCCCCTCACACGACCGCGCGCCCCTGAAGCCTCATGCGCTCAGCGAGTTGGGCCTGGGCAGGCATCTGTTTGACAAGCTCCTCTCTGAGGGCGGCACGGTATGCATCCCCTGTGCCATAACCGCACCTCTGCTGCGCCACCTCCTGCGCCTTCTTGGGGTTGCGTATGCGGTACGAGCCCTGGTCATTGCACTCACCGCCTATGCCCTGTACGCTCTTGGTGAGCACAAAGTCATTGTTGGGCAGCGCCCCGGGCACCATGATGGCCGTCATCATGTCGCTGGCCGTGACGTGGGCCCGGGGGTCTTCTTGGAGGATGGCGGTCATGACGGCTGCATATATGTTACGGGCGCACATGGCACTGTCCCGCCTGGACAGCATGACGCCCTTGCCGCCTGTGCGGGTCGTGCCGTCCCTGGCCGCGGCTACATACACGTACCTCTTCTTTGTGAAGATGATGAACTTTGTATAGATGCACTGCTCGAACTCGAGACGCACGGGCTTATCGAAGAACGACGACACCGTGTCGCTGGCGTCGATGGCCAGGTCCCACAGCTCCTCGAGGGAGGCTGTACGTAGCACGAGTCCGTGTCGCCGTAAACCATGGTGGCCCCCACCACGGTCCTGAGAAGCTCGGCGGCTCTCTCGATGAGCTTGCGCCCACAATACGTGACGGTCATAGCCCCGGCCATGAACGGTAGATATCCCCTCTGTGTGCCCATGGTGCCGTACACGGAGTTTGCGCTGATCTTGTACGCCAGCTGTCTCTTCTCCAACACCATGTACAGGTCCCTGTCCTTGATGTCCTTCATGCGACGGCGTATGGTCGCTCTGCTGTCCAACAGTCCCCTGAGCACCTTGGGCAGCACACCCTCAAACTCTCGAGTGAACCTGTAGCTGAACGTGTTGCACTTTGTGCTGCCGGGCACCATGGCTGCGTACCGTACTTTGAGCTGTTGTATGCGATCCCTGAGACGGGCGCGCTCTTGCTTAGCTTTGGCCGGCAACGCTGCGAGCGAGCACTGCTGCGCCCCTATCTCCCGACCCAAAGCCTCCTTCTCGGCGTACCGCGGGGCATGCTCGCAGCCCTCGTGCTCCTCCCAGGCATACTCCTCGCCGCCGTGCTCTACTATGGTGGTGTAGCATATGTTTTTGCTGATGATGATGTTTGGATACAGGCTAGAGAAGTCTAGGGGTATGACGTTCTTGTACACACCCGGCACGGGCTCGTAGACGTAGGCCCCCGTGGACGAGCCGACCGCTTCGGCTTCGTTGCCGTCGGGTATGACGTATACCTTGTCTGTCACCGAGCGCGGCGTACAGTGCTTGTATATCTGAGAGTACACGCGCACCTGTTGACCCTGGGTGAATAATTGCATGATGGACGTGTTGCACACCGAGGCCATCTCACATAGGGCTTAAGAAAGTGGTTGGCCACAAAGTTGAGACTATACGAGTCGAGCTTATGATCCATGGTCACTATGGGCAACAGGTCTATGGTGAGCACGCCTTCCCACTGTATGTAGGCTATCCTCGCATGCCCCATACCCACGGTCTTTTCCAGGGCCAGTCTGGTGGGATCCCAGCCCACACGCCTAAGTGTGCCCAGGGCCGACAGCCGGCTGTACCTCTTGATCATGTAGGGTATATCGAAGCCCATTATGTTGTAGCCGCACACTGCAACCACCTGGTGATCCTTGAGGTACGCAACAAACGCCTGCAGGAGGTCGGCCTCTGTGTCATACTGGTACACTGTGCTGTCATAGTTGTTACCCCTGAGCGAGAGCAGGTCGGTCTTGAGTACCTGACTACCCTTGCATAGCACCATACCTATCTGAAAGACCACCTCGTCGTCCTTGTCACTGGGGAACACATTGGCAAACTCTGACTTGACCTCTATGTCAAAGTAGCAAATGGTGGGCGGCGGCACGCCCTCTATGTGGGGGGCGGCCTCAATGTCCGTGTTAGAAAAATTGTATATATATGTTATCATGCGTTCTCTAATGAGTACTTATTCACAATATTACTGTTCAGTATGCTTGCTGCTTTGCCTTGCTTATTCTTATCTTGTACAATAGAACAGAAGGATTACGGCTGGGTCAGGGGCGAGATGACGGTTGTGTCAAACAAGATGCTGCTGACAGCTCAGCGTCCACCAGAACAGATCGTGAAAACAACACGTCAAACAATGCGTCATGAACCTTCTGATCTTCCTTAAAGAACGTCACTTTCTCTTTTTATCTCTCGGAATATCGCTTAAACTGTTTTGCTGATATAGCCATATCTGCACGCAACACTTTGTGCGTTACTTTTTGTTTCTTTTCTTACGAGACGGAAGCCACAATCTCTTCCCCCCCCCCCCCCCCCCCCTTAAGGGCTAATCGTCTCACACTGTGGGTAGGGCATTCCAAATAAAAAGAGCGAGGAGTGTAAAACAGATTTTTAGTGTAGTCGGATTGCTGTAAGTCTGAATGCACTCCTTGCGAGAAAAGACTCAATATTCTGCCTCACTGGTTTTGTCTGCTGATCCTTTTGCTGATTTTGAACCTAACAGATTTTTGGGGGCTCGTCCGGGATCTCAATAGACCTATTTCGGGATTCCAGCTGACTTTTCGACCCAGGACAAGTCCTTGGCCAAGGCATATAGAGGAAACCCTTTTCACGGGGCTGACTCGATCAGTCAGCTGGACGCCGGAGTGGTTGACGAGATCATCCGAGGAGAAGGCCCAGCAGACTGTGAGTACGAATCTTGATTCTGTTGAAAGTAATGAAAGTGCAGTGACAAGAGGTCACTTAAAACCTTGACAATTCTAGACCCTATCAAGTGCAATTAGAAACAGTAAATTCCGCTGGGATGATGGAGTCCCCTGACTGATAAGTCAGTTAAATTCCATGGGAGAGCGGACCCATCTGTTTTCTAAAGAAGTAAAGGTAATTTGGAGCAGTTAAATTCCGCTGAGGTGTCGTGGGCCCTCCTAACTTAACCTTCCTAATGTGTTAGCTTTCTGCTGCCATCTGTGGTGTTTTTCTTAACTCTTGTTTAGCTGGTTTGGCTTCTTTATCCATGAAAAGATAGGTTTTATATCTACTTTAAGAATAAGGCAAAAATAAGTTTTTTATTACACAATAGGAAGGTTAAAGAGTTTGTTAAAATCCACGGGAGGGCGGACTCCCCTGCTTGCCTGTGAGACGATAAGGATGCGCATTGTGTGTGTGTGTATGGTTTGACTGAGAGTGATCTCATTTGAGCTCTCCTTTATGTAAACAGTGGTTTTGTGTAAAAGCAGAGGAAAGGAGACTTACCACTCATTGAATATTTTACCACTGTCCGGTGAATAAAGTTGGCTTTCGGACACTGTAGGTGCCATTCGAATTGCCAACTCCGAAATTTAGAGAAATAAACCATGGGAAAATCAAATAGCAAACAAAAGCCGCTACCCCGACATGAATTAAAATGCAAGGGGTCGACACCGAAAATATAAAATACCTTGACAAATGCATATTTTGGACAGAGGGGATTGCATTATGTGACGTGGCGGTGGCGAGGCTCTCCGCACTTCAGTTGCTCCCCCACCCTTGTTATCAGCTGGGAAGATTGTCATGTCTATGTTGTGGGCCCGTGTGTTTGTTTCTGTGTATGTTTGTCTTTGTGTATCAGTTCGTTATAAAGGTTGGAATTGCGCTAAATTGGTGCACGAAAACGGTGTGCTAGACAATGGTTTATCAGATTTGCATTGTTAAATGTAAAAATTTGAAATTATAGAATAATATGACGGTTGTGGGCAGAAACTCATCCCACGAGGAGAGTGCCCAACCCTCATAAAAATGTGAGAGTAAGAGAAAACATACATTGTAGAACTGGATACAATTAGGTTAATGATTATAAATCAATGGTGTTATTATTATTCTCTAATCCCCTGCATTGCAAATGCCTTCTTGATGCAGATAGGTTAACAGGCTAGGACTTTAGTGAGGAGATAATTTATCAATTGATGGGGGTTAGTAATTGTCCAAATTCTAGTCACATGTTTTGAGGGACCACAGCAACAACATTATATTTAATTTGCAGGCCATTATTTAGTATGATATGACAGTGTCTAGCTAAGTAGACTGTTCTATCAAAAAATGTGAGAGTGAAGGGGGAGGTTTGATTTGTAATCTGACATTTGGGTCCCATTTTGAAGAGTCTCTGCAGGAGCATAGATTGTTTTTGTTTAAAGATATGTTTAACAGTTTATCTCGGTGCAGTAAGGATATAGCAATTTTGCAAGACTTAAAATTAAAAATTAAAAAGTAAAATTACATTCTCATTTTCCCAGATGAGAGGAAAAGTGAAAGATAAGGAAGACGAAGAAAAGATAAAAAAGAACTTGCTGTTGCACAGACAGGAAGATGATGACACAGTGTCAGCGCGAGCTCGCTTAAGAATCGCAGCTAAGAATGTGATGAAGATGAGAAAAATGATCAAATTACAAAGACAGATGTTGTGGCACGGCAAAGCGAACCATCCTTTCCGTCTTTGTACCCCAAATTAAACAACTCATTGCTTCCTATAATTTGAGAGGTGATGAAGTACAACAGGTTTTCATGGCATCCTTAACCAAACATTGGGCAAGCGTTAAAGGCACTTGGAGTCCTTTTGATCTCCAGGGCCGTCCATTGGAATATAACAGGGTGCCATTACAAATACAAATTGACCAACTATTGGGCAGGATAAAAATAAAATTCCAACGTAGAGCAAATTACACAGACATTGGCCGAACTAAACAAAAACAAGATAAGTTGTTTGAAGACTTTAGACACAGACCAGAAAGAGTGTTCAACTGATGTCTATGATCAACAACTCAAAAATGCTCTACATGCAAATTTGCGACCAGTATTATGTCGACAACGAATAAATTCGACAAATTTTTCCCTATAAAATGGTGCCGTTTGGGTTTGAAGTACATAGTCGCTTCAAAGGAGGAAAAGCATGATTTAAGATACGCGATTGATCAATGAGAAGGCTATCCCTTGTGCCAGGGGTGTCAAACTCATTTGTTCAAGGGCCGCGGTGTAGTCATGGCTTCTTTTGGAGGGCCGGTATGACTGTCATACCCGAGTAGATGTGTGAGCGCCTCATATTGTGGGAGTTGCAAAACAAGCTGACGAGTAACTCGCTTTCAAATCAGACAAATACAAACTGGTCTAATATTTAAACTTACAACATTATTAAGAGGGAAGATAATTTGCAATTCGAGTAATGACATGAATATGAAGCACAATTTGACACCTGTGCCTTATACAAAGGTAAAGTAGGATTAGGAATTGCTTGCAATATAATTACAAATTAGTTAACACCTGTGTGATTGATTGATTGATTAATTGATTTTCAGATTGAGTGAGTGAGTGAGTGAGTGAGTGAGTGAGTGAGTGAGTGAGTGAGTGAGTGAGTGAGTGAGTGAGTGAGTGAGTGAGTGAGTGAGTGAGTGAGTGAGTGAGTGAGTGAGTGAGTGAGTGAGTGAGTGACTTTTCTGTCGCCTGCACGTCATCTTTCCTGCATGGCTACGTTGCTGTCTCAGCTGCATCTGACCGTTGAAAGATGCACGACACTCATTCCTGCCACTCTCATTCCCCTTCCTGACGACGGTGAATTCCATGATTGTGTCGATGCTGCCCAACAGATTGCAAAGGCTCGGCCTGATTTGGAAGATACGCCTCTGCCAGATGGTGATGTGGTTTTTGTTGATGGGTCTTCTAAGAAAAATGATTCTGGAGTGACCGTTACTGGGTATGCCATTGTTACTGCCGACGAAGTCTTGGAGGCTGCTAAACTGCTATCCTATATGTCAGCACAGGCCGCTGAGCTCATTGCTTTGACTGGGGCCTGCAAATTGTTTGCAAACAAGTCCGTCACTATCTGGACTGATAGTCAGTATGCTTTTGCTACAGTGCACGTTTTTGCTCAGCAGTGGAGCAACCGTGGCATGATAACTTCTACAGGGAAGCCCGTCACCCATTCCACATTACTAACTCAACTTTTGGACGCTGTCCAGCTACCTTTAAAGGTGGCGGTTTGCAAATGTGCTGCTCACACTGCAAGATCTGATCCTGTTTCTCTTGGTAATGCTTTTGCTGACAAATCCGCTAAGGCCGCTGCAGAAGGCCAGCTCCATGTCTTCTCGTCTCTCACTGATCATGATTCGATGTCACACATCTCCCCTGATGTGTTGCTTGACATGCAGTCTCAGAGCCCCTCCCAGGAACGACTCTCTTGGGAAAAACGGGGTGCAACTAAAAACACTGATGGTCTTTTTGTGTGACCTTTGGGCAAACCTGTCTTGCCTCGTAACTTGTTCAAATGGGCTGCTATTTCGAGTCATGGGGTCACCCATGTCTCGACGGGGGGTATGGTGAAACAAGTTGAAGCTATTTATACGACATACGGTTTTGCAGCTTTTTCACGAGGCAATTTAAGACCTCAGAGAGGAAAGTTCCCGACTCCATTGTATCCGCTTCAGACAATACATATTGTTTATATCCAATTACATAAATGTGAAGGGAAAAAATATTGTTTTTTTCTGCATTTATTTGTTTTCTGCATTTATCTTATTGTAAAAAGGTGATCTCCGCAGACCCAACCTAAGTACGGAAGGTGAGCAAAGTCTGGTAATAGTGCCTGATCCTGGTGCCAAGATCCAGGGTTGACACGAAAGCTAGCAGAAGCCAATTTCCAAGACACCAACCCGAAGCTCAGGGTGTTGACTCTGAGGAGATCCAAAAACATGAGCATTAGAGAGTCATTTGGTGAGTACTTTAATCCGGCTGTGGCCTGCGCAAAGTCTGCCATGTGTTTTTGGTTGCTTTTGCTGGTTTGTGTTACCATTGTATTTTTTTTTCGGGGGCTATTTTATTTGGAGGGATGGAGTACCATGAGCCTCGAACATTCTTCTCTCGGGCAACTACCAACGCTGATTCTAATCAATACGGCTCATGGGGAAAAATTGCTAGACATGAGGGCAACAAAAAATCCCCTTTCGATCATGTTGTTTGTACACCAGAAACCGTCCGCGTTCCAACTTGCGTACCATGGCTTTTGTCTTGGACTTACAATAACTCATTAATGTTTACTGTGGCTCCTAATACATCTTCTTCTATTATTTTACCTATGAAAAGTTTGAAAGGTTTCGAAATGGTCACCCCGCTCTCTGGTTCCAGTGAAGAGGCTGTGTTCTTTGCTAAACGAGTGACTTTGAAGAATCAGGGCACAAGCCTCCTTTTGACTCTTACACTCCCTGATGGTCAAATTCGTCCTCCAAATGCCACCTTGTTTGACACTTCTTGTTGGGGTTTTCAACTGTGGGCCTGGTCCTCTGGAATCGATCCTCACTTTCCTATTGCTATTTGCCTTAATAAAACAATGTCGATCGCAGACCGTCCCGTTACAAATAATTACACCTTGTCAGCAGGAGCAAAAATCACAAGTATGCTCCTCACTGATATAGACAGCTATTTTGTAGCTTCCACAGGAATAAGCAGTCAAACCAACAACTGGCTTCTTATGGCTGAGCAAGCCGCAAAAATGGCTAACACCAGTTGCATTGCATGTATGGGTCCAAGACCTCTTTTGAAAATACTTGCAAATATAGTTCCTAAGTGTGCTGCTGTTTTAATGTTAAACTCATCCATTTCACCCACTCATGATTGTTTTAAATGGGATAAGGTTTACCCTGTTGCCTCTATGACAAAATATAAACCCCTTTTTTTCGTCCGATGTAGCTAAGGGTAATTTTACATGCATTAGATTACCTGGTACTGGTGAGAAGCTCGGCGTCCTACCTACTCCATGGTGTGAGTCCATGACCAATGTCACTGCCCCTTTTTTGCCCATTGCTCGTAGTGATATTTGGTTTTGGTGTAATAGTAACAAACTTTATGATAGGTTGCCTTTAAACAGCGCTTTGGTAACCCTATTGTTTCCTGTTCATTTGATACCAATGTCCTCTTATGATCTAACATCTTTTGCTAAGTCCGTAGTGCCCGAATACTGGCCGAGAACGAAGCGAAACGCCGAATGGCAGGGCACAGTTAATCCAACTTACATAGACGCCATTGGTGTTCCTAGAGGAGTACCGGATGAGTATAAGCTGGTGAATCAGATAGCAGCTGGTTTTGAATCTGCCCTGTGTTGGTGGTGTACTCTTAACAAAAATGTTGACAGGATTAACTACATCCACTACAACGTGCAGAGGCTTGGAAACTGGACCGAGGCGAGTTTCAAGGCGGTCCACTCCCAACTGGCCGCTACTTCCCTCATGGCTTTCCAGAATCGAATGGCCCTTGACATGCTACTCTCAAAAGAGGGCGGTGTCTGCGCCATGTTTGGTGAGCAATGTTGCACATTTATTCCAAATAATACTGCAGCCGACGGAAGCCTGTCCCGGGCCCTTGAGGGTCTGAGGACCTTGAATGGGAGGATGAAGGAACACAGTGGGGTGAACACGGAGGTTTGGACCGACTGGTTGAATGTGTTCGGAAAGTACCGCACCCTGGTTTTCCTCGGTCCTGGTCTCCATTGCCGTTTTCTCTGCCATTTTGACCCTGTGTGGATGTTGCTGCATTCCTTGTCTCCGATCCTTAATTATTAAGCTAATTACAACTGCTATCGCTCCACCAGCTGAGACTTTTCCGTTACTCCAAAGGGATGACCTTTCGATCGACGGGAGTTCTTTCTCTAGTGACGACTCTGTCAGCGAATCCATTGTGGTAAACCTATCTGATTTGTTTCGTGACTCTGGCTTTGACGATTAAGACTCAATTTCCTCCCAAGTGTAAGTTAGTTCTTGCGAAATGTGATCCCTTGGCTGAAAATCTTTTGAAGTAGCCATATGGGTGATAAGTTAGTCCCCGAGAATTTATGATAAACAGGGGGGAATTGTTAGAAAAATTGTATATATATATGTTATCATGCGTTCTCTAATGAGTACTTATTCACAATATTACTGTTCAGTATGCTTGCTGCTTTGCCTTGCTTATTCTTATCTTGTACAATAGAACAGAAGGATTACGGCTGGGTCAGGGGCGAGATGACGGTTGTGTCAAACAAGATGCTGCTGACAGCTCAGCGTCCACCAGAACAGATCGTGAAAACAACACGTCAAACAATGCGTCATGAACCTTCTGATCTTCCTTAAAGAACGTCACTTTCTCTTTTTATCTCTCGGAATATCGCTTAAACTGTTTTGCTGATATAGCCATATCTGCACGCAACACTTTGTGCGTTACTTTTTGTTTCTTTTCTTACGAGACGAAGCCACAATCTCTTCCCCCCCCCCCCTTAAGGGCTAATTGTCTCACACTGTGGGTAGGGCATTCCAAATAAAAAGAGCGAGGAGTGTAAAACAGATTTTTAGTGTAGTCGGATTGCTGTAAGTCTGAATGCACTCCTCGCGAGAAAAGACTCAATATGCTGCCTCACTGGTTTTGTCTGCTGATCCTTTTGCTGATTTTGAACCTAACAGTCCGACTGCCAGTTTGCCACAAGATACTCGTGGTCGACCATGGTCTTTGTTCTGGCTACGGCGCACCGCTGCTGTACGGCCACCCACCCCACTGAGGGTAGGCCTGCGCGTGCAGTTAACTCTAGGGTCTTACTCACCTTTGTTTCGTGCAACTTAAATGTGTGTGCCTCTACGTGCTCTTGTATGGCACGCAGTGCCATGTATCCAGACACCCGCGCCCCAAAGAAAGTGCCTTTACCCTTACCGCCATGCAGGTTGCAGGCCAGCGGTGTTTCGTACACTTTGAACCCGTGGTCGATAAACAGCTTTTTGACTTCGACAGGCTCGCCCAGACACTCTACGTACACCACCTGCCTGAAATTGGGTATCCTAACGCACGCTACCTTAGATGTACGCGTTAGGCCGTACCCTCTAATCTCATAATTTGAATACAGCCACTGGTAAATGTATACTGTGTCCATTGTGCATGCTTAAGTATCTGATGCACTTTGTGCTGTTTCACAAATACAATTTTTTTATATATAAAATGCCTCAGCCAAATGTCTTCAGGTGCACTGCCAGCCCACGGTCCCTGCGCCGGATAGCCAGCCCCAAGAGACGCATGTCCCCCCGCAGGAGAAAGTCCCCCGCCACACGACGCTCTCCTGCTAGACGCCGCTCCCCCAGTAGACGCCGATCATCCCCCAGACGGCGCTCTTCCACCGGACGCCGTTAAATAACAACATTCTTGAGGCGCACATCCCTCAGCAGTTTGAGGTGGTCGCGGTATAGGGTTACCTCATGGTGCCGTTGAAAGGGGCTCTTCCCGAGCCGTGTGGCACACTCGTGCCTTTCTCGGTTGACGGAGAGCAGCATGGCGACCACACTGACAGCCACTAGCAACCTGACAAACACGGGCGACCCGCTGGCTATGAGTGCGGCAGCTACGATGGTGTAGATAAACACAAATGTCATTTTTTCCTAAAACATACCTTAAAAAATGCCTACCAGTAAACCCCATTCGTACTACACTCTACACAAGCTCAAGGGTGCCGCTAATGTGGCAGACTACCACGACGGCCAAGACCACTGTCAGGACTGCAGCCACCATAACATGGGCGTTAGCACCGGTGATGGCCCCAAGCCCGACACTCCGACCAACTGGTACGGCAACATATCCACCATGCAGATGTGGGCCATTGCCGCGCTGGTGGCCGCTGTAGTGGTGTTTATCTGGTATTTTGCATCCAGCGGGCGTCATGGCCACAGCCCTGCGCCCGCGTACCCTTACCACCGGGGTGGATTTGAGTTTTAGAGTCCTTATATAAAATATATGGCTGAGGCCAATCTCTGGCAGAATGTCGCTGACGTGTGCGGGCGGGCTTACCCCATAATCCGTGGCTACGCGCTGCAGCTGAGAGACGGCCACGATAGCGGTCTGTCCTTCCGCAACTATTGGGCCATGAGGGGCGCGCACATCCTTGCGGACATGCCCTTCGAGGCTAATGACTACTTTGAGACCATGCTCAGTGTGTTGCGCCACTGCCCTGATCTCAAAGCCATGCTGCGGGAGTACGACTCTGCCGTGGTCGAAAACCCCTCCGACTACCTCGACCTGCCGCAACTCAACGGCTTTGTAACTAACGTTATGGATTCTGATTTCTTCAGGGACATCCGCAAGGACCTGGAGGCTTCGGGCGGCGGTGAGGGCATCATAAAAGTAGTGATAGACAACATGTCTAAGCACCACGACTACGTGCAGACCTTTGCAACAGAACTGATCAGCCACCTCGAGAAGATGTCACCCGAAGAGTTGGCTCAAGTGCTGGCCCGCTTCAAGACCATCGGCAGCAGTGCCGGTATCGACGTAGAATCCATGTTTACGGGCACATGAACATAACAATGTCATCAGCAACAACACAAGTGTTGATGACATTTACCCTGCATGCATGATGTGAAATGACAAACCAGCTTCACATCAGACTGTGAACAGATCCCTGTCCGAGAGCAGGGCTTCACCTGCGGCCAGCACGGCGCTGCGCCACGCTGAACTCTTGGTGCCCGTCACCTCGCCCAGCCTCCTCAGGCACCTGCATTCCTTCCAGTACCTGTAGTGTGTGTCCCTGCTCCGGAGGAGAAAGTAGCGACCGTGCACCCTAATTATGGGCGTGGGATGGCCGCGAGGCGTATACGACCATCTCTCTTGAGCCAGCGGACGTACCGGCACCTGTTGAAGTCCTCAGCGTACAGTTCGTAATTAACTCTAAGCATGTGCTCATCCAAGACCCGGTCTATCTTGGCCTTGTCGTCATCGTCAGCATACTTGGCCGTGGCGTCACACGTGCGTACGAACCTCTTGATGCGTGCGGACACCGACCCAGCCGTACTGTTGTCAAACACCAGGTCACACAGCTGTTCCCGGGCATAGTCTAGCCTCGGGGCCATATATTCCTCGAGGGTAGTTTCGTGCATTTTGAGGGCCTGGTCCTCCGACAGCTTCGACACTCTAGCCCAGCCGTGAGGAGGGGGTGGCTGGGCCTCAGGTCCCGAAAGCATGGCAATGGCCACGTCCACCTGGCGTGTGCCCTTGCTCGGGTCTCTATTCAGACCCAGCATACCTACAATCTTGTCGATGTACACAGACTGCTGACTCGTGGCCATGGGCAGTCCATCCAGGGTCTTAGCGTTGGTGTAGTACTTCACCTGTTCCTCCACCTCCTGCAGCTTCTTCCGCTGCTCCAGTGTGAACATTTTCTTTAATCATCATCCCACTCGATATCATCCCCCATCACCGGTACGGGCATGTGGTTAAACTGCGCCGCGGTCTTGGTCCGTTGAGAAACATATGTGGCCAGGTCCCCGCACGTGGACCCCATGAGCCTGGGTGCGTATTGCATGTATGTTCTGACTGTCACGTGGCCGGTGATCTCATCCCATGATGCATGCATGACCTCTGGTTGTCCCTCATTAGACGTTCTGTACATGTCAAGTCCCTTCTGGTGTGCCACGACAAGGAATGACAGGTTCCAGTTGACCAACCTATCTTTGACGTGTTGCATGCTATTCCCCGGTAATACGATGTACTCAAACATAGTGTTTTCAGAGGGTGGCATGGAACCGTACTCGGGCATGGACATGATCGACACGAGCTGTATGATCTTATCGATGTACCCCACAGTGTGCAGGGCGCCCGCACCCGCTATCTTCATGTCCACCATCTCCTTAAAGTGTTGTACTTGGAAGTAGGACATGCCCACTACAAGCAGCACCATTGAGTGTTGTGTCTCGAGGCTGTTATAGGCCATGTGTATGACGAGCTTGTGGTGGTTATAGTTGAGATACGCAGGGCACAGGCCCACTTGGCCGACGTTGCCACAGTTGACAAAGCCCATTTGAGCCATGTATGGTCTAGCCAGGTCTCTGGGGATCGTGAGCCTGGATCCATATATATGTCCTGCTGTATAGAGGCAGGCCGCCATATAAGTGCTGAACTCAGAGCTCCCCACGTCCACAACCTTTACACAACCATGCGTCACTTTAACCGTTAGGAACACCGAATTATCGCGGTCGTGCATAAATGTCACCAGGTTGTTTTCGCGGCCCACTACCAACACAGTCCCAATTTCCAATATACTGTATATTTTAATGTAAAATGGAGGCATACTTTAAGCGCACCGATCCCCACCCTCCGAAGGCCGTGTTTGACAGGTTGACCGAGCGCTACGGCCGGGTGTTTACAGCCGCTACCATCGAGAATGCCTACGTGCTCACGGGCTCCGAGAACATCGCCTGTGCATACCTAAATCGTCTCGCAGTGCGCGAGGCCAAGTCTCAGATGGCACTACGGCGTGACACCGACCACAGGATGCCAGACAGCACTTCCGTGGCCAGGTCTATACCGAGTGTCATCACCACGGCCCTGAAGGCCAAGGGGCACACCATTTAGCGGTGTCTCCTGCTCCTGTGTATGTAGGCACAGCGCATCAGCATGTCATCCACCATCCTGTCCACGGTGCCGTTGGTCCTCTCGATGTTGTCCAATATGGCCCTGATGGAGCCTCCGGTAACCCCACGCACAGCCAGGACCGTGGCCCAGTCTACCAATGGCTCAACGCGCTGTTCTCCTGTGCCTACGTCCACCACACGCACAGTACCTTCGGAGGACTGCGGGGGCTGACACTCCATTTGGGCCGCCACCAGCAGTAGCACATCAGCGGGACGCTTCCAAGCAGTGCTCTTGTAGACGTGTCTAACCAGTACACGGCTGTTGTGTGAATTGACACGGTGTGTAATATGCGCCGTTATCCTGGCCAGAACTAGGATGCTCTCAGCGCACGGGCACGCCACAAGATTCGCACAGGCCACCCGCAGTCTCTCCAGACTATAGCCAAAGTGCTCGATAACGGTACGCCAGGCCGCACGGACGTCGCCCGCCAATGGCTGTGGGCCTATGGACACTACCGAGCGCATGATGAACAGCATGGCGAGCATGGTGTCGGTGTCACAGACATTGCTTGTGGGCAATATCTCGGTTAGCAAATGGCACAGACTCCTGAGATTCCTGTGATGAGGTCTGCTGTCCTTGGTGGTGGGGATACTGTTTATTAACGGTTGATAGTCGACCACTCCGCTGCGGGATTGCATCTGGCGCAACACGTAATCCAGGCCCATGAGAAATACCGCCACGTCGTAGCGCCGGTCAGGGCGGTGGGTAGTGGACGATATGCCGATCTCCGTGAAGTAGTCTGCGCCCAGGTACCGCCGGTCGTGGGAGGGCATACGCGACAACCCAAAGTCTATGATCACAGGTTCCAGGCCATGGGTAGGGGTGGACGCCAGCACATCAGGGCCGCTCACGTACACCACAAAGTCATGGGACGTGCGCCTGATAAGGATGTTAGCCACATGTAGATCATTGTGCCCTATGCCGTGCGCATCCATCGCACACATGCATCCTAGCGTCTGGAGTATCATGGCGCTTATGTGATCATTGGGTACATCTTCGCATGCGACGTACTTGAACATACTGTGGTACTGCGTGTTTGGTGGGTAAATGTTAGAGATTTGCTCACTCCAACTTATTTTGCAAGAACCACACGGGAGACAAGTAAGTCCTTTTGGACACCTGCAGGTGGAGAGTCCATTCGTCGCTGTGCGTGCAGCGATGATCGAAATGGAGGTCTGAAAAGTCTCCTTCCTGCAAGGGCATATTTATTAGGAGGAACAGAGTGGGGGTGAGAGTGGACAGGTTTGGTGAACTCCCGGCCTCTGGTAAGATCAGAGCAGGGGGTGTTTTACGATGTTGTGGGAAACAGAACAACTTTGATTGCTTCCGCTGCAGCTGGTCACTGAAGCAGAGGAAGCAACCACTTTACTACGTTGTGAGAGCAAGACAAGATTGGTTAATCATTATAGTCTACATTCCAACATAATCCTACGATAAAGATAACCTGGAAAACCCTAACATCTCCCTCCTGTTTTATCATATGATTATGTCACCCCAAACAACAAAGACAAGCAAGAAA
Source organism: Syngnathus scovelli (assembly GCF_024217435.2). Taxonomy (NCBI): domain Eukaryota; kingdom Metazoa; phylum Chordata; class Actinopteri; order Syngnathiformes; family Syngnathidae; genus Syngnathus; species Syngnathus scovelli. Next base: position 15,853,183 of record NC_090858.1, read on the forward strand.
AAAACATATATATATATGTATAATGAAGAAAGAAGAATAGTAAAAATAAAAACAACAAACAATGATAGCAACACTTTCCAGTGAAGATGAGGCATTACCTCAACACCCCAGATCAAACTTATTGTGTAGGCGAAAAACCTGCTGGCCAGATGTTATTAGCAGGAAAATTCTTACACGGCCCCGTTGCCACAGGCGACCAGAATGCTATCAATAAAAAATAAAAAGAAAAACACAGAAACAGTACATCATTGTATCCATCACTTGTGAAGCATTTTTGATGGTCAAATCAACAAGTTTCCGTAATACATGCTCAACAGAACAGCATCTACGCAATCCACGTCTCATTATCATTATCACATCTGTCACGTCTAAGAAGTTGTATATCCATCCATCCATCCATCTTCTTCCGCTTATCCGGGGTCGGGTCGCGGGGGCAGCAGCTTTAGGAGGGACTCCCAGACTTCCCTCTCCCCAGCCACTTCATCCAGCTCATCCCGGGGGATCCCAAGGCGTTCCCAGGCCAGCTGAGAGACATAGTCTCTCCAGCGCGTCCTGGGTCGTCCCCGGGGTCTCCTACCGGTGGGACATGCCCGGAACACCTCCCCAGGGAGGCGTCCAGGAGGCATCCTGATAAGATGCCCGAGCCACCTCATCTGGCTCCTCTCAACGTGGAGGAGTAGCGACTCTACTCCGAGTCTCTCCCGGATGACCGAGCTTCTCACCCTATCTCTAAGGGAGAGCCCGGACATCCTGCGGAGAAAACTCATTTCGGCCGCTTGTATCCGAGATCTCGTTCTTTCGGTCACGACCCATAGCTCGTGACCATAGGTGAGGGTAGGAGCGTAAATCGACCGGTAAATTGAGAGCTTTGCCTTTTGGCTCAGCTCTCTCTTCACCACAACGGACCGGTACAGGGTCCGCATTACTGCCGACGCTGCACCGATCCGCCTGTCGATCTCACGCTCCATCCTCCCCTCACTCGTGAACAAGACTCCAAGATACTTGAACTCCTCCACTTGGGGCAGGATCTCATCCCCGATCCGGAGAGGGCATTCCACCCTTTTCCGATCGAGGACCATGGACTCGGATTTGGAGGTGCTGACCCTCATCCCGACCGCTTCACACTCGGCTGCGAACCGTTCCAGCAAGAGCTGGAGATCACGGCCTGAAGAAGCCAACAGCACCACGTCATCTGCAAAAAGCAGAGACGCGATGCTGAGGTCCCCAAACCGGACCCCCTCAATGCCTCGGCTGCGCCTAGAAATTCTGTCCATAAAAATTATGAACAGAATCGGTGACAAAGGGCAGCCTTGGCGGAGTCCAACCCTCACTGGGAACGAATCTGACTTACTGCCGGAAATGCGGACCAGACTCTGGCATCGGTGATACAGGGACCGAACCGCCCTTATCAGTTGGCTCGGCACCCCGTACTCCCGAAGCACCCTCCACAGAACCTCCCGAGGGACACGGTCGAACGCCTTCTCCAAGTCCACAAAACACATGTGGACTGGTTGGGCGAACTCCCATGCACCCTCGAGGATCCTGCCGAGGGTGTAGAGCTGGTCCACTGTTCCACGGCCAGGACGAAAGCCACACTGCTCCTCCTGAATCCGAGGTTCGACCTCCCGACGGACCCTCCTCTCCAGCACCCCTGAATAGACCTTACCAGGGAGGCTGAGGAGTGTGATTCCCCTGTAATTGGAACACACCCTCCGGTCCCCCTTCTTAAAGAGGGGAACCACCACCCCAGTCTGCCAATCCAGAGGCACTGTCCCCGATGTCCACGCAACGTTGTAGAGGCGTGTCAGCCATGACAGCCCCACAACATCCAGAGCCTTTAAGAACTCTGGGCGGATCTCATCCACCCCCGGGGCCTTGCCACCAAGGAGTTTTTTAACTACCTCAGTGACTTCGACCCCAGAGATTGGAGAATCCGCCTCAGAGTCTCCAGGCCCTGCTTCCTCAATGGAAGGCGTGTAGGTGGAATTGAGGAGGTCTTCGAAGTATTCTCCCCACCGACTCACGACGTCCCGAGTCGAGGTCAGCAGCACGCCATCCCCACTGTAAACAGTGTTGACGTTGCACTGCTTCCCCCTCCTGAGACGCCGGATGGTGGACCAGAATTTCCTCGAAGCCGTCCGAAAGTCATTCTCCATGGCCTCACCGAACTCCTCCCACGCCCGGGTTTTTGCCTCAGCAACCGCCGAAGCCGCGTTCCGCTTGGCCATCCGGTACCTGTCAGCTGCCTCCGGAGTCCCGCAGGCCAAAACGGCCCGATAGGACTCCTTCTTCAGCTTGACGGCATCCCTTACCGCCGGTGTCCACCAGCGGGTTCGGGGGTTGCCGCCACGACAGGCACCGACGACCTTACGGCCACAGCTCCGGTCGGCTGTGGCCGTCGAAGTTGTATATGTGCTCGCGTTTTCGTCAGCTGATGATGTTCTAGTCTGTAGGTGAGGTCTGTCACGCACACTGGCGCACACACTTGTGTCCAGTTGGCAAGCAGCATCAGACAACTCTCGTGACCACAAAACCATGATCCGTACTGAACAGGCACGTGCACTCATAGGATGCAGGTGAGGCAGTGCCTCTGAACTTCTGGATGAAGTAGGTCCCGTCCGATGGTGCAGCCATGTTGGCAGTAGAGCCCTTACACCTTGAAAACGGCTCTCTCATCCTGGCACACAGCGGTGATGTCCAAAGCTCCCATCCAGTTTCCTCCTGGAGAGCAGTCGTCGTTAATGCATTTGTGGGTCCTGCAACCTTGGGTGCAACATGTGTAGTCAGCAAGACTTGGAATGGTCCCTCCCGTCGTGGCTGGCCTAGTTCCTTCCTTTGATGACCTCGATGTAGACCCAGTCTCCTGGATTGATGGGGTTGTCGACCTGTGAGGAGGAAAGATCAAGCGGCAGTAAATTTGTCTTTGACACAGTTTGAGCGTCCTGATCATATAATCCGCCAAGGACTGCTCTTCATCTGTTGTTTGCAACTCTCGTAGTCAATTGTAGTGCCCATTTAACTGGCAAATAGGAATGTTTGCGGGAAGAGTTTGAACACTTCCTAATGATTCCCTTTAATCAAAAACTATTTATGACAGGGGCGTTCCCATTTATTGCCTCCTGGTTTAAAAAAGATTGTCTTACCCATGCCTTCTTTCTCCTCACACGCTCGCACCCACACAGGGTGTGAACACACACACACACACACACACACACACACACACACACACACACACACACACACACACACACACACACACGCACCCACGCAGACAAAGAGATTCTAATCCATCTCTCATGTAGCTTCTCTTGATAGAATCTCCTATTGGTAACTGTATAGCAGACGTTTTAGCATATAATCCCATACTCTGCTCTCTCACTTCTACTTTTCCATGTCGGTGCAGTCGTAGGTGGCCCCTATTGCAGTCATTGTCTTGTTAACTGTTGCCTTGTGACTCCTATGCATGATTGTGTGAATGTCAAAAATTGAACGTACCTAACTTTCTGACCATCCAACCTCCACTGTGGTATAAAAACCCTTACTATTGTATTGAGTAGGTACATTGAGCAACCTAGCTTCCTCCTGACTGCCAAATGTCCTGTTCTAAAATTTATATAACTCGACCTCTACGTCTTAAGCTTGATGAGCCAAAATATAAGATCTTGCTCTTGTTTCCTACCGTTTTAGCCTATTTGTTTTATCCAAATCCGTTCAATCTCTGATTATAATGCTTTTCTCTGTAGCCCTACGTATTTTTCAAATTTGTATTTATTTATTTATCAAATCTCCTCAGTTCTGTCAAACTCAGTGCACAATGAACCTCCCTTCCACTTTGAACCAAGCTTCACCAAATTTGGGAACGCCGTAGCAAGGAGTGCGATTTGGTCGTCGGACACTCCAAGTCCATTTCTTTTTGCCGCACTTCACCCTCTCACGTTGGTGTTCTTTTGTTGTTGCTTCAGAGCGACCCCATCCATCACTCTTGAATGAGTCCATTGTTCAAATGAGTCAATTTTCATCATTGTGAGTTCCTCCGCTTTTCACTGTCTTTTCCGTCCCCGAGGATGTTGTATTTCCTCCGGAGTGTACTTGTCCTCCTCCAAGCACAACAGCAGTCTTTTCTTGTCCTTCGCCAAAGGTCAAAGGTGCTTCAGAGCCAGGCACCATTTTGTAGTTGTTCACGGCTGCAGGCGAAGACTCGGATTGGGTTTCAGGGGCCCTGACACTGAGAATGACAGGCTGGGACGTCAAACTTGTAAGACTATCTCCAAATGTAGCTGCTTCCATCAATTTGCTGGTAACATTTATTTACCAAACTTCAAATTCTCCTAATAACAGCGGTCTCGTTTTTATATCGTAAATCCTTCAACTCATCCTATTTTTGAGCTACATTTTATCTATAGTTCCAATTTAATTGGACAGTATGTTGTCTTCAGTATCATTATTGAAAATCAACTCATCGAGGTCTGCGTTCCACATCAAGCCCTGATCTGTATGTCTTGACCTCTCACGTGTTATTGTCATGCTTGCTCAAAAATGTGACTTAGAGTATGGTGCTGTGAATTCTCAATCTCCCCAATGAAATTGTATCCCACCTCGTAGTTCTTATCGTTCTCATGTTCCTGTTAGCCTGCAATTGTCCAAATCAAAAATGTTTTCTTTTAACTGTCTTTCTTTTGAACCTCTAAATCTCTCGTGTTGCTAACCTATCTACACCAGAACAAAACATTTACCACAATATAACACCAAATGTATTCGAAAATTCATTGTCATAAAGTGTTGTATTATTACTATCTTCCACTATCTGTCCTACTCACTCCCCCCCTTATGAGGCTTGGCAACGCCCATGCCTCACACCTTGACAAACTTTTTGGGAGAATGCGTTCTTTACTACATACGATTCCATCATCATTTAATTTGACTTTCTTTCCAAAACGCTTCTCAATTTCTCAGTTCACACATCTTCTACATGTGTTACTGGTTCTCCAGTTTTTTTCTCCAGTTAATTATCAATCCAAAAGCTACGTGTTTCTTTCTAACATTCAACCTGCTCAAAATCATTCTTTCATCAAAGTCGCTCTACTAATTTTCCATAGTAGTCGCCAACAACTTCAACCATTCAACCTGTAATTTCTTTTCATTCAGGCTATCATTCATCAATGTTCATTTGCATCTCACACGCAGTCTCCAAAAAGGAGTCTTTCTATCACATTGGTCCCAATTCATCCAAGCTCACCACACAACATTCATATATCATTTTCAACTCAGGTTTCCTGGTAGAATAATCCACCAATTCAAAAAAACTTAACTAAAACAAACAATTGGCAAATTAATCTGATTTTTTTCTTTGTTTTTACATTTGAAGAACTCAATCTCTCAGATTTAGCTTGCATTTAGAATTTTGTATAATCTTATAACACAACCAATCAATTATTCCTATTAAATGTAGCATTGCAAAATCTTAAATTCACAATTTAGCTTCTCCCAATTCCTGAAAGCATGTTCTGTTGTTTTGTTAACTCCGAATTTCTCATGAGGGCTTGACACTAACATGCACTAGTGTGGATTAGTTTCTGCTTGCAAACAGATTTCTCTCTTTTTCCTCTCATTTTTATCTTTCAAAATCATTTCTGTTCTGCGGTGCAAATTGGATAGACCACAGTCTAGCAAATTTTTTTTTACTAAAACTTTAGCCAATGTTCATCATTTTAACATATACGCACACACATGCACAGCTCTCGCGTGCGGAAGGTAGGTCTCAGCAACAATGATTCGTCACAGGCTGGCCATTTCCAGTGGTCGATCATGAGCTGGTCCCTCCCATGCACACGAGGACAGCACATTCTAATTTTATTTATTCATCTTCTAGAAGCAAGTTGCATTTCTTTACCACTTGATTTGCATATTTACCTTCAGTGTAACACAATTTGATCCCTATTCATTTGTAATTGGGCCTACAAACAGCATTGTCATACTTCTTGTGTGGACAGGGGCTCTAACAATCTAAAACGATTTGCGATAACCTGACAATGACATGTTTTGCTGTCATATGGGAGAGGTTTCAGATCTTTTAAATTTCGATACATGATTTGCATAGGACCGGAAACTCCTCTTGCCCCTTGCTTGAGCCGCGGCTTGAGCTGCGGCCTTGCACCTGCTCACAGGGGCCTTATTGTCTCCTGGTCTGACAAACACTTGTGACCGCATCAGTTTTCATCTTTCTAGCTTTTGTCTCTTGAATTCGTTCTCATCTCTTTGTGAAGATTTCAACCACACTCTAGCACTTCTACCACTTCAGCATGTATTACATACAATTAAGAAATCTACTTGCCATGAACTTCTCGTTTTAAAGAAGAGCAGAGCAAGAGATTTACCGTTCTTATTTCCCATCTTAATTTTAGTAGCTTAAGGTTTTACAATTTTTTTTTCAATTTTTTTTCTTTGAGGATCCTCAATGCAGGTTTAAATTGACCTTTCGACAGATTACTAGCCTGTTTTATTGCCGTGGATCAACGCTAGAACTGCTTCTTAGTCAATTTATCCTACCAGTCACACACTCAATCACACAAGTTATCCCTGCCTACGCGAAGTCCTCCTTTTAAAAAAAAGGAGCTGCTTCATCCAGTGAGGGGACTCTACAACACCCCCCACCTTCCCTGGGAACTAAAGACAAAAGTCCTTGTCCCCAGCCCTGCCAACGGCGAAGTCCTCCTTTTTTTAAAAAAAGGAGCTGCTTCATCCAGTGAGGGGACTCTACAACACCCCTCACCTTCCCTGGGAACTAAAGACAAAAGTCCTTGTCCCCAGCCCTGCCAACGCGAGGTTGTACTCCCTAGAACAGTGGTCGTCAAATAATGATTCACGGAGGTACTGAGATTTTAAAACAGTTTGAGACCCACTGCTCCAAAAGAGACACCTCATCCAGAGGGGGACTCTACAACACCCCCTCCTTCCACAAAACTTATTCCTGTGCACTTCTTCCTTTTTACGCGTTTCACAAGCAACAACACAATCACACAACTTCAGGCCTTTAACTTACTTGTCCCCTGGTTCGTTGCACTGCCGGGTCCCGTCAATCCACCTCTGTCAGACGAAGGCAGACCTAAGATGCTGGCCCAGCGAAGAATTCTCTTCCCAGGACTTTCTCCTCCAGGTCCTCTTAATGGACGCTGGCTTGTCGACAATGCAGCACGTCCTCCTTCGCCGGTCAGATGGTGGGTATGAGGATCCCGGGTTTCGGCACCAAAATGTTAGAGATTTGCTCACTCCAACTTATTTTGCAAGAACCACACGGGAGACAAGTAAGTCCTTTTGGACACCTGCAGGTGGAGAGTCCATTCGTCGCTGTGCGTGCAGCGATGATCGAAATGGAGGTCTGAAAAGTCTCCTTCCTGCAAGGGCATATTTATAAGGAGGAACAGAGTGGGGGTGAGAGTGGACAGGTTTGGTGAACCCCCGGCCTCTGGTAAGATCAGAGCAGGGGGTGTTTTACGATGTTGTGGGAAACAGAACAACTTTGATTGCTTCCTCTGCAGCTGGTCACTCAAGCAGAGGAAGCAATCACTTTACTTTACTACGTTGTGAGAGCAAGACAAGATTGGTTAATCATTATAGTCTACATTCCAACATAATCCTACGATAAAGATAACCTGGAAAACCCTAACAGTCAATGTAGTCAAACAAGATGCCCTCCTTACCTATCCCCACGCCGAGTTCGGTCACGTCAGGCACGTATGTGCTGCCCGGGCAGCACCAGGGCATCTTGCTGTGAGCCAGTTCGCCCACCCGATGTTCATGCCGGCCCTCGTTGCCCAGGGCACTGCGTACGTACTGCTGGTTCTCGGAATCCCAGTTGACAAGTACCTTGAGTACTTTCTTTACGCCCGCAACATGCACTACGCCCACCCTATGCCCTGGGATGCTAGTTGGGAGAACATTTTCCTTACGCCGGGTGTCGGTACAGGCAGTAGGGATTATGACAGGTATTCCAGAAGTAGCAGGACCTGTCTCGACACCATGCAAAGTAGTTTTGTATAATGCGTCTGCGATGGTCTGGGTCCCTGGGCCACTGAGAGCTGGGCACCACGTGTGCAAACGGTACTCGGCACACGGGACAGCGCCGCTCACTGCCCACCTTCTTCGAGGACCTGGCCCACCTGCACAGGCACGTGTAGCAGAAGGAATGCGCGCACGTAGCCACCACTGAAAAACGATTGTCTGGCTTGCTTGTAATACACTCAAAACAAATGGCGCACTCCATTTTATTAAAACATCATGGACCCCATCAGCCAGCTGCCTGACACCTCAGCTAAGCCGAGTAATATCGAGAAGCGCGTGTTCAAATTTCTGGATAGCATGGCCAAGGTGGGTCCGCATGGAGACTGTGCGGTGGTCGTGCAGCTCATCGTCGTGCCGTGCCTGGCCTACATGGCCTCAGAGCTCGTACCCTCGGAACAACAGTCGCTGCGCATCGGCGTATTTGTTGTGGCGTTGCTGGCCGAGGCTGCCCTTTCGAAAGTATTATAAAAGACGCAATGTTTTATCTTGTGATGTGCTCGCTGGTGTGGGCCATCGTATGTTACAACTACCGTGCCATCGCGCGCAATCTTCGCATGTGCATGACCATTGCATTTTTCATGATACCCACCAAGGCCCAAATGATGTGGCTCAACTACAACAAGCAAATGGTCGTCTACGCCCTGCACTCTGGTAACCAGATCTACGTCGACACTGTGGGTCGTTACACCCGCTGCAGGGTGGTACTTAAGCGGGACCCCCGACCCCTGTGCATTGTGCACATTGCCACTGACAGAGACGTCACCCCCGAATATGAGCCAGTCTTTAGGTGGCAACAGGTTATGCCCCCAGGTTACCGGGTCGACTTTGTTAGTAGCACGCCGCAAACGGACAGAGGCAAATGGACTAGTTGAGCGACCTGGGCCTGTAATACTTGTTTTCATTGCGCGCTAGCTCCACCACGGGGTGACAACCACCGTTGCGCACAATATTGTATGCATACTGATTTAACAGGTTCCTGTTGCTGGGAATGTAACACACGGGGCTGCGGTCGCGCGGGTCAAACACAGGAGCGCCCTAGAGGGCGGCCAACATACCCAGAGACGGAGCAGACATTTTTTTAACAACTTTAATTCTTTAAAAACATGGATCAGATCATTGCTAGCAAACAAAAGTCTATGCTTGTTGGTGGTGTGGCCCTGGGCGTTATTGCCCTGGCTGTCGTCAGGGTGTACCGCTCGGGGGCGCCTCCCTGCGCCATGGAGCCCATGCTGTGGTTATCTCTGTCTGGCGCTTCCTTGGTGATCTTGGCCCAACTGGTTTACGGTTACTATGGGCAAAAGAAACCGGGCACAATGTAGATGCGGCTTGCTCCGGTGGGTCCTTCATCTGGCAGTACTCTCCCATTACGTGGGTCACGTAATCGCCGGTACACTCACACGTTCCTACACAACACTTTGTGAGGGGCTGTATGTCGTAGGAGCACGTACAATGCTGGGTCTTTCCTAGAAACGGCAACTGACACTGTACACAGTCTGCCATACACCACACAAGCATAGTCATGAACTGCTTCAGTAGCATACGCAGCAGGTTCTCGTGTGGACAGGATAGCGCCGCGGGCTCATCCGTCGTGACGACGGAAGTCGGGTCCTCGGTGCCGTCTATAACCAGGTGCGTACTAAAGGGACCGTAGGTACAGTTAACGTATACCTCACCAACGGGGTGGTCAATGTACGCGCTGGTAGAGTGTTGATCGTCTCTCTCGTACGTGACATTGGCTGTCCCTGTTACTTTCAGCATGGCCGTGTAATCTCCAGGGCAATTAGAGCCGTCGGCCGAGCATGTGTACTTACATGTGTACTTACATGTTCCCTGGCACCCGGGCGACCTGGCCAACGACAACATCTGATTGTACGTGCACATGGTACGTCTGTGTGTGGTGATGTACATGCTGCCGTTAGTATTGCGGTGACCGCACGCTAGATAGTTGCCTTCCTTGTAAGGGCCCACACCCTCCAGGCCCTCGGACCAATGTCCATCGACTCTTACCATAGGAACCTTGGCGTGCGTGGACTCTTTACACAGTATGTGGCAGTCCTCCATCGTGTGGCCACATGTTACAGACCCCACGGGCAATTGGTGCTCTGAGCCATGCATCCATTGGAAGCACATGTATCGGAGAGCGGTGCCCGCGTACCCACGCATGATAAACACATGGTCTAACAGGCAACTGGTTTGCAGTAAAACGTACTCCCTGTGATAGGTGTAGCACTCTGTGTCTTCGGGTGGTGTCTCGGTGCTGGGATCGTCATACTGGTTCAAGTTGTTCTGCAGAACGCCGTGGCTCCAGCGCGTTTCCGACACGGTCCAGTTGTACGTGTAGCCCTCGCGACGTCGACATGACACATATATGGACGTGTTGCCCAACATGTACATGCCCGCGTGTACGATGTATTCCACCGGCCCTGTCTCCGCGGTTGACACCCCAGCAGCACAGGACCCATTGAGCGCCAGGCAGCAGCCCGTACCGTTGACAGCCTCAGATTCTGTGAGCTCCTTGTGTCCCGTGACGTTGTGGGTAGGCTCCAATGTGTTGGTATCGACCCACATGAGGGACAGCCCTTCCGTTGATAACCTGTAATCCATAGTACACGCCATCATCAGGGTATTATTGATCAGAGACAAGGTTACATTAGGGGTGTAGCTGTCGGTAGCCACCGCTACCGACAGCACAACAGCAAGCACTAGCGACCGCATGCTTGTTCTGTAGCTGTAGTATTGTGATGTGTTTACATTCAAAACAACACAACCATAAAATGGGAGCGGCGCAGTCTTTTAATGGGGTTGACACCATCCTGAAGGCCGTGGCCACTGCGGCGTCCGACATAGCAAACACTAGCAACGTGTCCGTGGACGCTTCTCAGATGATCAACATTTCGCACGTTAGGGGGGATGTACTCATCAAGGGCCTAACCATGCAACAGACGGTGACTGTGAATCTAAACACAGTCATGACCGCCCTAACCGACCAACAGACGCAGCAGAGGATTCTGAACGATGTGGCGCAGCAGGCGGCCACCGTTGTCAGTGGCCTCAACTTCGGGCAGTACGCATCTGCTACCAACGCGGTTAAGCAGTTTGTAGATGTGTCGTCACGCATCCTCAACACCATGACCCAGACATGCAAGGGAGAAGTGAACAGTACACAGACCATATCTGTAAACAACGTGACTGGGAATGTGGTTATTGAAGACTCTGTGCTGAGTATTTTTGTCAATGCCCTGGTCACGTGCCTACAGGACGCCACAGCCACAAGCAGCAGTGTTCAGGACGTGGTCAACAAACTAGAGCAGCTGGCCACCGCCAAAGCCGAGGGATTCGACCTGTGGCAGCTGGCGGCCGCCTTGGCCGCCCTCCTAGTGGGTGTGCCCGTGGCCACGGGAGCCGTGCTGGGACGCTGCGGAGTGATCCTGCTAACCTGGGCCAAGCGCAAAAGGTCACAGGTATCACCCTACCCGCCGCCGTGGCTATGCTCAACGAGGGCCAGATGGTGTACCACCAACGCTACACGGCCGACGTAAACGGTGAGCCCGTGCTCATGCCCATGGCCGAAGCGTACATGATGCCCGCGGGCGGGCCTGCCGCTGTCAGGCCCATGATCCGTTACAAACTGAACTTGGCCACCGACGACAAGGAGGACCCTAAGGCGTCCCACACCACGAGCAGCATGAGGCCCGGTGACGCCTACCTGCACAGCACTAGCGGCACGTACTACGTGCTGGACGAGCAGGACTGGAACAGGCGGGGTAAAGTGCAGGACGTTGACCCCAACAAGCTCCGCGAGGCCACCAAGTTCGGATGGGGCCACGGTGCGGCTATGGCCGGCTACGACGTCTGGATCATGTTCTACCTTAATAGGTCCCGTCTTAACCACACTATCCGTGTCAAAGATGCAGACGGCAACTGGCAGAGTTTACCTGGCAGGCTCAACGTGGACACTGTGTACATACCCAGCAACCCCAACACTATCGTGGTCATGGGCAAGCCATGTGACGTGATGCCCACCCAAGCGACCATGGGTACGGGCGCGGCGGTGGCCGGGGTGGGACTGTTGTTGTTGCTCAGCGCCAGCTTCCAGAAAGACAAGGCAGGAAAAACGGAACCACCGTAATATAAAAATATAATGTCAGCAATCTCGGGCGCAAATGTGACCAGCGGTTTCATCGACATCGCCGCCTACGATGCCATGGAGACTCTGCTCTATGGCGGCGACAACGCCGTCACCTATTTTGCCCGGGAGACTGTGCGTTGCTCGTGGTACAGCAAACTACCTGTTACACTGTCCAAGCAAACCGGTATGGCCAACTTTGGCCAGGAGTTCAGCGTGACAGTGGCCCGCGGTGGGGACTACCTGCTCAACGTGTGGCTGCGCGTTAAGCTACCAGCCCTGACAGTTAGCAAGCAGAACAGCAGGATCCGCTGGACGGACAACCTGATGCACAACTTAGTGGAGGAGGTATCAGTCTCCTTCAATGACCTGGTTGCCCAGACACTGACCAGTGAATTTCTGGACTTTTGGAGCTCGTGCATGATGCCCGGGTCCAAGTCGTCTGGGTACTATAAGATGATTGGCATGAGGAGCGACCTGGTCGGAGGCATCCAAAATAATGCCATACTACCTGGTCATTATCTGAACCTACCCATCCCTCTGTTCTTCACCAGGGACACTGGGCTTGCGCTACCAACCGTGGCACTACCCTACAACGAGGTGCGCATCCACTTCAAGCTGGGGAAGTGGGAGGACCTGCTCATCGCCCAGGATAATAACACCATGGCCATCGGGCCCGTAGTAGCCGCCGACCTGAGCAACGTCACCCCATCCCTGTCCGAAGTGTCCGTAATGGGCACCTACGCCATTCTGACTAGCGAGGAGCGTGAGAGCGTGGCCCGGTCCAGCCGCACCATGCTCATCGAGCAGTGCCAGGTGGCCCCCCGAGTGCTGGTGAACCCCCAGGACAACTCCTTGGTCCACCTGGACCTGAGATTCAGCCACCCGGTCAAGACACTTTTATCACTATAATCGCAGACAACAGGGTAGTGCTACCAGCCCTGGCCACGAACCCCTTGTCCGAGGTGTCTCTCATCTACGAGAACGCCGCCAGGCTGTACCAAATGGGAGTGGACTACTTTACCTCGGTGAACCCCTACTACTTTGCACCCAGTATGCCCGAGATCGACGGCGTCATGGTCTACTGCTACACCCTTGATATGGGCAGCATCAATCCCATGGGCTCCACTAACTACGGACGCCTGTCCAACGTCACTCTGGCCTGTAAAGTGTCGGACAACGCCCGCACCACAGCTGTGGGTAACGGACCCAACACCTCCGGCTACAGCGTTGCACAGAAGTTTGAGCTTGTAGTTATCACAGTCAACCACAACATTATGAAGATTGCCGACGGCGCAGCAGGCTTCCCCATCCTGTAAATGGCCACAACACCGTAGCACGTACGTAAATAGGCACGGGGTCGTGTCCACATCATGGAACGTACACACATTCCATGGTTTGTGTTAGGGTTTTCCAGGTTATCTTTATCGTAGGATTATGTTGGAGTGCAACAGGTAATAAATACCTTACCTTGTCCTCCTTATCACAAGGTCATAAAACATCCCCTGACATGTTTAGACTAGAGGGCAAGGGCTTTAGCCAGCCTACCCATACCCCACTCTGTTCCTCCTAATAAATATGCCCTTGCAGGAAGGAGACTTTTCAGATTTCATTCCTGTAGCGAGTGATCTCTCCACCTGCAGGTGTCTAAAAGAACTTGCCTTGTCTCTGTGTGGTTCTTGCAAAATAAGTTGGAGTGAGCAAATCTCTAACAGTGTGGACACGGCCCCGTGCCACCGGAAAATTTGAAATGCACCGCCCGGTGCGTGTATGTGCATCCCAGTCATCGCCATGGACTGTCCTGTGTGTCTCACCACTATGACTGTTGGGTTTACAACATTTATCTGAAATCAATCTCAGAGGCGGTAGGTCTTTTTGGCTTAGCGTTTTCTTCTGCGCAGAAGGGCGCACCCCAAACACACGCAGCAAGTGTGGCTGAGAATACGCGCTCTGCTCGAATTTAGCCGTGCCTTTTATTGAGAGAGAAACAAAGGGGGAAGTGTACATGGTCGAGTAGGTTTCCAGACAGGAAGAACATTCCATAGTTATATCCCATTACCACAGAACACAGGGGGTACTCTTATGGAGTGGGCAGTATGGACGTCTCATGACCATTAGCTCAACAAAGACGTAGTCTTTAGTGCCTCTGGGAATACATTGCTGTGCCGTACTCATGACCTTTGTCCGCTTCAGCCGTCCCATGACAATCTCATGATCTGCACATGTCTAGCTAACTGTGGGGCTTATTGTATAGCGCGGCTAATGACTGCCATATGCCCCCAAGTCATTTTCACGAGGCCAGATTGGTCACATACTGCGGAGAATCTTGCACACAAAAGTAGTTACATAGAATCCAATGATAAAAAGTATATTATTTCCAACAATGACCCAGCCGTATGTGCTCAACTGCGGGCATAGCGTGTGCAAAGCCTGTGTGGCCATGCTGGACGACAAATGCTGCGTGTGCCGTTGTGCCATTACCAGCAAGTCAGTCAACTACTCCTTGCGGTCTCTGCTGGAGACGGGTTCCCCCGATGTTATGTGCTCCGTGCACACCATCCCCAATTACTATGTGTGTGCCACGTGTGATGGCCTGTCCATATGCATTATGTGCACTCTCACGCACCACTGGGATCATAACGTGACTCACTAAGAAACGATTGCAAGTGCAATGGCCTGTTAAAAAGAATGTCAATTGTTATCCTAGATCTGGACCACACTCTGATAGAGAGTGTGGCCATCCCAGATCTCGGTGTCAAGAGAGTGTCCAGAGATGTTGATAATGTGCCCAGTCACGCAGCCTCAGCCGCACGTCTGGCACACGATATAGCGCGATATGAGTGGCATAAGATCCCAGGCTTTGTGGTGTGCGTTCGTCCACACACCCATACATTCATAGCATGGCTTTTTGCCAGCGGCTACCGCGTGGGTGTGTGGACCGCGGCATGTGGAGCCTACGCTCGAGACGTAGTCAAGGTGCTGGGACTCGACAGAATGCCCCTTTCCTATCTCATGTTTGACATCCACGACGAGACTGGGGGTAAGCCCCTGGTAGACCACTTTGGAGGGATGTCTCGTGTGGTCATAGTTGACGATAACGCCAATGTGAAGGAAACGCAACCTGACATGTGCGTCCACATCGCACCCTTTTACATTTCAGCCCGCAAGCAGGACACTGCGCTTTTAAAAGCTGTTACCGAGATCCAGGGCTCTGTCCAGAGTGGCCATGGTGTCATCGGGGTGGTTGTGCACCAGCTCCTCAAGATCATAGGGTGCATGCTTGCAACCCAGCTCTTCGGCGCATGCATCCAGGAGCAGAGAAAGCTGTCCTGTACACATAGACATCTTACCCATGGACAACTTGTCCTTGTCATCTGGTGCAGTCACATAACCGTAGGTATAGCCCAACAGTCTGTTAACCGTTTCTCTCAACAGATAGCAATAATAGGGATTATTGGCTGCAATCATGTAGACATATACTTCAGTAAAGGGATTAGACGGGTTTGGCGTCAGACTCTTATAATGTAACCCCAGGCCGTCATCATATGCGTTTTTCATGCACATCAGAGCATCTGTTACATCTTTGTGGACAGTTTCACACCCGGTGATGCCAGACACTAGCACCCCATTGCAGACCACCAATATGGACAGTATTAACAACAACGGGGTCTTCATCGCTTTTAATATACTCCCGGTTAATACGCCATGAGCACCAAAGTACTACCACACCTTCATGGCTTTTGCTTTGGCGACACACCTGCGGTTGGCCAAGGTGGGATTGTGCCCACGGTAGCGTCGGATGGGCGCATCGCTATAGGTGGTGTGTACCACTTGCTGTGCATATCCGCCGAACGTGGATCAATTACCCTAGTTGTGCAACACATATTCCAGCTGGTTATTGTTGTCGGTTGTAATATTGTCACAATATTCATTGGTTATTGTATTGACTCAGTGTGTACTAGTATATATATATTTCACTCCTGTATGGCGTCTATTTGGCATAATGTAGGCACTGATAATAATGACACACTCAACATCCTTTTTATTTAGAGGTACATTGTTTTCCACAGTCGACACATTCAGAACACTATCCAGAGTGTCATCGGGGTGGCTGTGGAATACCGATGTGTTGCTGAAAGGAATACTGGCGGTTTGTCTTGGGAAAGGGGGGGCAACAATCATGTACGCAGTGTCATCCTTACCGGACGTACACTATTACACGCAGAGTTGTCACAACGGCCAGAAGGTCCACGACATGTGCTTGCACAGAGCATGGCATGCTGCGTCCTGCTTCTGCTTCTTGGACAGCGTCTTGGCCGGCACAAACGTGTGGCTGTTGTACTCGTGGCCGTTGTGCCGCAACAGCTGGAAAAATACATATGTGGCACCGGCCTGGGAGCATAGCTGCCATACGTCCGCGCGGCACGAGAGCTCAGCGGCCAGGCTGCCGATGTCCGCCTGCACGCCCTCGACCACGGACTGGGGCAGCGTCTCTGAGCGACCCGTCAACATCCGGTAGATAACCGCGGCGCAGTTGTAATACTTGACGTGATTCTGCATCTTGAGGACGGACAGTACCTGCTGTAACGTAACTGCATCATGCGCTATGCGGTATCGTTCGAGGTGGCCCTTTATGCCCGATAACACTGTGTTGGGGATGTGCACCGGGAACCTGCTGTCACCTATGCCCTGATACAGGTACACATAGCTGTGCAGCTGATCCACAAACCGGACTATGCGTCTTGCATCACCCGGTTGCTTTTGCTGCAGCTGCGGCTGAACATCCTGCCTACTGTACCACACCTCGTCATTAAAGAGAGCCACACGGAATTCCTCTTCATATGTCCATTTATTAGTTTCATAAACACAATGTACAATGCTTTTATACTTTTCGAGATGAGTAGTGTGCCCAGCGGTCGTGAACTCAATTATCACAGCGGCTGTCTCTAGGATAAACATGTACACCTGGGCATCAGATACACGTTTGAGTTTTGATATGACGTAATTGTGACATGACAACAGCGAGGGACGCATTTTTTCTAATCCCACTGCGTTAGGGTCGGGGTCCGGTAGTCAGCCAGAAAGTCTGCCTCGTTGAGCACGTGCTGCGCAGGGGTAAACAGGTCACTCAGGTTCACGCTGAGGTCAACAGACACCGCCTGGGCGGTGTCGCCATTTTCATAACAGTCCAGGGAGGCCATTCGCGGCTGGAAGATGCGCTCCTCCAGGTCGCGTTCCAACATGTCCATAACGGCACTGAACTCTGGGCAGGCACGCATCCTGATGTTACGGCGGGGGTTGAGGCGCACGTACGCCTGAAACTGCTCCGTGGTCCGCACAGTGCCCGTCTCAGTATCCATATAATCCAGCATGGTCTCCAACGTAAAGAAGTAACTGTCGTACACTTTGAGATCCAACGGCCGCTGGAACACGCGGCCGTTGGAGTCCAGTTTGAGAAACAACTCGTTAAAGTCTCTGATGGTGAACCGGCGCAAGTAATCCTTGACCGAGATACCCGCTGGCACATCATAGCCCAGCGCCGTTAGCAGGGCATGAGCCGTGTGTGCCTTTTGCCCGTCGGCCAGCCACTCGGTGTGGACATCGTAGTCCCGTTCAGTCCAGTTAAAGAAGTCCGCAACGGTGACGTCGATGTCCGGCTCCCGCAGGGGCGACAGCAAGGGCGGTAGCGGCGTCAGATCGTCGATCGATGGCGAGTGGGCGACGTCTATGAGCCCGTCGATCGGCAGCGAGTAGTTGGGAGAATGGCCCGGGGTCATGGGCACCGTGGATATAGGAGGGGACATTGGCACAGGGGATAATGGCGAGGACTCGAGAGACATTGGTCTGGGAGAGCCGCGTGGCGTCAGGGGTGGGGGCACGGGGGATGCGGGCACACAGTCCTGATTTTGCCCCACACTGCCGTGGGCCAGTAGCACTCGCCAGTCTGCACCACAACGCTTATCGTAAGTGTACAGCACGTCGTTTATGTATTTCTTGTAGTGTTCGACATGCATGATGCAGGGCACCTGCACATCGTTCTGCGTGTATGGGGCGTAGTACCTATCAGAGAGCTTGAGCTTGGGTGTCACACTTCTGTAATAGTCCAGCTGCTCGGGGCTCATGGGCTCGTACACAGACAAGAGCTGTTCCTCTTGAGTCGTGGGGGGCCTGATCACATCGTGGACTGCGTCCAAGGCATACTGCTTAACACAGGCACACACGGGCACATAGGGTGTGTATGTCTTCTGAACGTTATCCTCGTTAACACACTGCAGGGGCATATCCTCGATGCTGGTGTAAGCGATGACATTGTCAAAGCCGCCCGGCAAGATGTCCACTGGTAGATTCAGCGGTCTCACCAGGGCCCCGTACAACGGGCGCGCTGTCGTATTCTCGGGCTGCGGGCGGATCTCCTGGCACAGCTCTGGGTACGGGATGGCGCAACTCACTACCGTGTTGTAAGGTCCCACTACGGGTGTGTTGTCACGTAGTGTAGAAAAGATGGGAGATGTGTTGATCATGGGCTGGGGCACTGGTCGTTCCCAAGGGGGAGTCGCGCAGGGCTCCCCCCGGCGCACAGAGTGTTCGTTGAAGCTATGGATGTTGCACCGGCTCCGCTGCTCGTCGCAAGAGTCGTATAGGGCGCGCCGCTCGGCGCTCTTTTGCTCGTACAGCACATCACGGGCAATCTCCTGGAGGGGCCGGGATCCACCATCATAGTTGTAGACGAGCGGCAGCTTGTAAACACGCGCCCGCATCTTAATGGTCACGGGGCTCTCGGAGGACATCAACCGTTCTATCTCATCCATGCTGGGCCAAAGCCACGCATCACCCAGGTGTTTAACGTACAAGTCGTTGAGCTTGTCGGCAGAACGATACTCCATGTTACAGTCCCGCAAGGAAATATGTGCGGCTGCGCGCATTCTCTTCAGGTCCTCCAGAGTCTCGGTGCCGTACAGGGGTTCCTCAAATGACCTCTGTGAGACGCGTAGCTCCTCGGCTACCTGTTCGAGCAGCTCGTCACGCAGTTGTGTGACGCTATGGCGCTGCCCCGTCCTGGGATCATTGACCGGCACACCGCCTTCCAAACAACGGTTCAGCAACTCGCGCTCCGACATGATGGCGACCATATCGGTCCACTCCCGGAGGCTGCGTAGAGGAACAGGCGTGTGCGTGGGTTCGAACCGCACACGCTTCGCCAGAGGTGAAGCTTCGTTATCAAGGGGTCGCTTGGTAGACACCGGACTAGTAACGATGGAACATGACGGACCGGTGCCTATGGAGTAGGGACTGCTAGACGGGCTGTTATCGTAGTCCACCAATGGCCTAACGGGCCTCGTTGGACTTTCAGTCAGGGGCCGCTGCACCGGAGAGCCCGCAACGGGGCTGTTAGACCGGGGCCGTGTACTGTAGCTGTAGTGCGCCAGCGGACTGTCAGATGTCATCAGAGTCTCGGTCAGGGGCCTCGTCGGGCTTTGCCTGGCTCGCACCAGAGGGCTGTCTGGGCCGTCGGGTATCATCAGAGTCCTGGTCGGGGATCTCGACGGGCTTTGCCTGGCTCGCACCATAGGACTGTCTGGGCTGACGGGCGTCATTGGACCTTCGGTCAGTGGCCGTCGCACCGGGGAGCTGTCGTCCGTGTTGGGGCTTGCCATTAGAGGGCTGTCTTCATCCAGTGGCCCTCTCGAGCTGCCGTCCATGCTGGGGCTCGCCACCGGAGGGCTGTCGTCATTTAGTGGTCTTCTCGGACTTTCACACAGGGGCTGTTGCACCGGGGCGCTGTTGTCCGTGTTGGATCGTCTTTGGATCTCCATCTCAGCGCTCTCCTCAATCGCCAAGAGACTTTCCTCCAAGGGCCGCTGAGGCGACGGGCTACGCTGTGTGGGACTATGTACAGCCCTCACCAACAGCTGACACAATCTGTTCTTGTTACGCTTCATGCCCGTGGTAGGCGACATGGGGGATATTTCCAATTCATCACACTTGTTGCGAATGTCCTCTATGGGGATCTTCATGCACTTTGTAACGGTTTCGGGTACCGTGATGGTGGGAGAACTGCCCGTTAGCTTCTTGCACAGCTCTGCGTGGGTGTACGGGCGCCCGGTATCTTCATTTCTCACATCGATGTTACGTTCTTTGCACATGGCGACCACTTGTCTCATAGACACTCACGCATACTTGGAATACTTTGGACGCTGCTGCTGCTGCTGCTGCTGCTGCTGCTGCTGCTACTGCTGCTGCTGCTG
Organism: Syngnathus scovelli; assembly: GCF_024217435.2. Classification (NCBI taxonomy): domain Eukaryota; kingdom Metazoa; phylum Chordata; class Actinopteri; order Syngnathiformes; family Syngnathidae; genus Syngnathus; species Syngnathus scovelli. Next base: position 15,873,613 of record NC_090858.1, read on the forward strand.
CTGCTGCTGCTGCTACTGCTGCTGCTGCTGCTGCTGCTGCTGCTGCTGCTGCTGCTGGCCACCGCGGGCCGATGCGAGGCTGATGTAACGGTACTGGTCTGCGGTGAGCCCGACCCAACCGGTTTGACACCGGACTGTACAAATGCACAATCACACTGATGAACAACCAGACGTACTCAGCCCAGCTGGCTATCCGTATCATAGACAGGAACATTAAGTACATGCTCACTAACGAGTAACGTCTATGTGCACCTCAACAGTACCCAGCTTGTACGTTGCCATGAACTTGATTAGGTCACCTACGTACATTCGCACACCCTCTTTGCTGTCTGCAAATGCTGCCATCTTGGCCAATTTTAGGATGCGATCGGAGGATACCTCAGCGTGGTACTCGGGGCGCTTGTGGCCGTACCAAAGCGTCTTTGTCTTGAAGCCCTCAATACACATGGACATGCTAACCTGCTTCTCCAGCACAGCGTCAATAGTCATAGTGCCCGGCTTGAAACCCCGGCACATGGCGGAAAAGTCGGCAGTGGGTAGAATGAAGCAGCCGTGGTACCGAACGTCACGAGGGCGCTCAAACTCCGGGGCATACGTCTCCACGGCCGTGATAAAGGTGACACTGCTACCACCCTGCGCGCCCACCTGCACCTCAAATTGCATGGGCTCCGCTCCATGAAGCTTGAAACAAACGCGTGAACCCTTACGCACTGTCTTAAAGTCACGTGCTGTGTGCTGCCCCAGGCCCACGTAGAGCGCGTCAGTGGGCGCGTCGTACTTGTACGTATCGAAGCCCTCGGCGTGTAGATTGGCCGAGATGTCAAAGTCAAAGTCAAAGTCAGCTTTATTGTCAATTTCTCCACATGCCAAAGACACACAAGGAAACCGAAATTTCGTTCCCCCCTATCCCACGGTGACAAGACATGGCTCACAACAGACAAACAAGTAAACAAGTATAACAAAAGTGTGCTGAATAAATAATGAATAAATAACACAACAATAAATAAATAAATAAGAGGAGCAGAAAAAAAGGAGCAAGTGCGCGTACAGCAGACATTCCCGAAAATAGCGCAACAGTGCCGCACGCTACGCAGAAGGGGGTAGCGAGTGGGGGGGGAGTGGACTTCAGCGGGCAAGTGCTGTTCTGGGCGTCGAAGCGAGCAAAGAAGCGGTTCAGATCGTTCAGCAGACGGACGTCGCCCTCACAGCTCCTCGGCGCGGGCTTGTATTCCGTGATGGTCTGAATGCCCCGCCAAAGGCTACGTGTGTCCTTGCTGTCCTTGAAGTGGGTGGAGACCTTGCACGAGAACGCCTTCTTCGCTTCTTTGATGCCTCGGGACAGGTCGGCCCTCGCTGTCCTCAAGCCAGCCTCATCCCCCGCTCTGAAAGCCTTGTCCCTGGCCCTCAACAGTCTGAGGACAGCCCCCGTCAGCCACGGCTTCCAGTTCGCACGAGTGACGACGGATTTCGAGCAAGTCACATCATCGATGCAATTCGTGATGTAAGAGGTAACAGAGTCAGTATACTCCTCTATGTCCGTCCAATCGTTGTAGGTGGCTGCCTGCTTAAACAAGTCCCAGTCAGTGGTGTCGAAGCAGTCACGAAGTGCATCGGAGGCACCCTCTGGCCAGACTCGAACCTGCCTCCGAATCGGCCTGGATGCCTTTACCAATTGTCTGTATGCGGGCAAAAGCAAAACGGTGAGATATTCAGAAAGCCCCAGATGGGGAAGGGGGGTGGCTTTGAAAGCTCCCTTTTGCGCCGAGTAGACTAGGTCCAGGAAGCTGTCTCCACGTGTCGGAAAGGGAACATGCTGGTGAAGCCTCGGGAAAACAGACTTCAGGTTGGCATGATTGAAGTCTCCAGCGAAGATGGTGAAACCGTCAGGGTGCGCTGTTTGCTGTTCACTGACAGCCTGGTACAGTTCACCAAGCACCGCGATCCTGTCTCCTTCGATGTTGGAAGGCGGGATGTATACCGCGACTAGCAGAATCGCGGTAAATTCCCTCGGCAGATAAAAAGGACGGCACTTAATGATCACAAACTCCACAAGCGGCGAGCAGTGCTTACATACCACCACAGAGTCCCGGCACCATTCTTCTCGGATGTAGACGCATATTCCGCCTCCACGCGACTTTCCCCCTCGTACAATGGCATGGTCCGCCCGATAGCACGCTAGCCGCTCCAGATGCACTGCAGAGTCCGGAATGTTGTCACTCAACCAGGTCTCGGTGAACACGAGCACACAGCAGTTCCGCACCGTCCGGTTCGTAGACCTCAGCAGGCGAATGTAATCCATTTTGTTGTCCAGCGATCGAACATTCGCCAGAAGAATGGAGGGCACCGCCGGTCGCGCTGGGTTGGCCGCCAGCCTGGCCCGGACGTCGTTCATGACGTGCACAAACCGCATACCCGTTTCCGAGATACGAAAGTACACTGTGTCGGCGTTGGCGTACAACAGTTCGATCAGGGATTTGATTCTGTTGGGGTGAGTGCTCTCTGCATAAAACAGCATTTTTTAAAGGCATGGAGTTGTGCGTTATACCCAAGGCAAGGCACATGTGTGCCAAGTGCCGCAACGTACTCCAGCGGCCCATACAACTGGGGTGCGGACGTCGCGTCTGTGAAGAGTGCATGGACGAGGCCATGTGTCCTACGTGCGGTTGTGCAGTGGAGGAGCAGTTTCCCAACATAGCTATGGGCATGGAGGTCACAGCCATGCCGGCTAAATGCAAGCACAGCGGGTGTGACTGGGTCGGCACAGTGGACGACTACCACCGGGACCATGAGAACCGGTGCAATCACGAACTCATATCGTGCTCGCACTGCAACGCCGCCGCGGTCAAGAGAGTGCACTGGTGCGTTAACCGGGAGTCTATGGTGGAGGCTCAGAGGCTGACAGGCCTGTTGTTGCCCTTCCTGTCCGAAGAAGTGCAGAAGCTAAAGGGCCTGCTCGAAGACCAGATGGCCGTTAACAGATCCCTGGCCACACACCTGTGCGAACTTCAGGCCACTGTGTACTCAGGCACCATGGTGTGGATCGTGGAAGACCTTGACACGCGCAGGAGGCTGGGGCCTGAGCACATAACGTTGCACCCGTTCTACTCCAGTCGCATGGGCTACAAGATGTGCCTGCGCTTGTACCCGAACGGCGAAGGGCCTGGCAACGGCACGCACATATCCCTCTTTCTCGTCATGCTCCAGGGGCCCTATGACACGCTGCTGATATGGCCATGCCAATTGAGGGTCTGGTTTGAAGTACTGGGCAACGGAGGGGTGCTTCTCGGAGCGACCTCATTTACACCCAGCCCCAATTACCAGGCGGTCCAGAGGCCCACGGGCCACTCCAACACACCCATCGGATGCGCACGTATGTGCCCCCTTAATTCCCGGTACCTCGTCGGAGGCCGCCTGTACATCAGGGTGACCACCGAATAACGTTTGATTCCTAATAAAAGGCACCTGTTTGGTTGGTTATGTGTCATAAAACAATGTCTTTGAGTGTGTTTCTGGCTCCCGATAGACAGCAGTTTGGTGACTCCGGGGGCAGTACCCATGTACTCCTCACCGGTGGGGCATACATAATAGATGACCACAAGGTGTCGGAGCTGTGGCACTTTCTAGAGCGCACTAGCGAACCCATACACTGGGCAGAATGCAGGCCCCACGATGCAATGCTCACTATAGATGTGGACCTCAGAGCGTCCGAAACAGAAGAACACCTATACACGCTAGACTCCCATGTTATGCCTGTGCATAGAGAGGTTGTGCACTTGCTCGGGCAATGCGTGATGGGGGGCATCAGGTCCGAGGACTGCTCGTTTGTGCTGCTGGAGAAACTGGACCACGCCGGGGAGGTGGCCCGACCGATCCGGTGTGACTCACAGGGCAACGTGAAACAGGGGTTCCACATGCAGTACACAAAGATATTTGCCGACACACACGCTCTAACCGAATACATAATAAAGCCCCTGGCTACAAAGTTTCCTGACGTAGACACCCTCAGCTGTAGCAATGCTTGGTTGCTGTACGGTGCGTGCAAGCCCAACGGCACGGCGTACACCGTTACGGGCCAGTATGAGGCCAACGGGTGACCCGTCGAGGGAGGGCCATGGGATGGCTACCGCTTCCCGAGCTCGGGCAACGTGGCCGTCGGCCCTGACGAGGCGCCCGTTACGCTGTTGGGCAAGATGCTGTCGGTCGTGCCGTACGGTCGCTTCAGGTACAAGCATAGGCTCGTGTGCACCGTGTCCCAAGCCCCGCAGCAGCAACAGCGGCTCTTGCAGCAGCCCATGGAAATAGAGACGCCCGCCCCTCAGGACAGAACGAGGTTTACGGACATCGAGCGTTTGGTGAATATGCTGCCCGAGCGCGCGGCTGAAGACCGTAACGTGTGGCTCAAGGTAGGCTTCTGCCTCCACCAGCTCACTGAGGGCAGCCAGGACGGCCTGCGGCTGTGGATGTCCTTCAGCGCTAGATGTGCTCGAAAGTTTGATGCGGGTACGTGCCATGACATGTGGGAGCGTCAGATGAGGCCCAATATGTACACAATAGGCACACTGCGGTACCTGGCCAAGCAGTACAGTTCCCAGGAGTACGACGAGTGGACGCACCAGAGATGGATGGCCACCGACAGGCTCAAGCTGACACACGTGGGGCTGGCAAATATCATGTACAGTGCTCTGGCCACACACTATGTGTGTGCCAACATCAAAACCGAAGTGTGGTACAAGTTCCAGGGCTCTGTGTGGAACGAAAAGGGTATGAACGTGGTGCGTAGCCTAATATCGTCTGAGCCAGGCCCCATACACACGGTGCTTAACAAGTACCTGTCCATGGTGGCGGCCGAGTTGGTGCCGCAGCCCGACGAGGGGTACCTCAAAGCGCTTCACCGCACCACTGCACAGCTGGGTTCGTCACCGTTCAAGTCGAGCGTGATGCGCGAGTGCGCTGAACTGTTTTATGTCGAAGCGCCTCGACACAAATCCCAACATCATAGCCTTCTGTAACGGCGTGTTTGACTTCAAGAACAGGGTGTTCAGGCAGGGTGAACCCGATGACATGCTGTTGCACACCCTGCCCGTGCCTTACACTCAAGTGGGATACGGTCGGTACGTGGACGAGATCCTGGCCGCGGCCACCCTGGACCCCACCACCAACACGTACAACGTGTGCGAGCTACTGGATGCTATAGTCGATGTGGCCAATACCATGACAGTTAATGTTAGGTTCAAAATCAGCAAAAGGATCAGCAGACAAAACCAGTGAGGCAGAATATTGAGTCTTTTCTCGCGGGGAGTGCATTCAGACTTACAGCAATCCGACTACACTAAAAATCTGTTTTACACTCCTCGCTCTTTTTATTTGGAATGCCCTACCCACAGTGTGAGACGATTAGCCCTTAAGGGGGGGCTTCGTCTCGTAAGAAAAGAAACAAAAAGTAACGCACAAATTGTTGCGTGCAGATATGGCTATATCAGCAAAACAGTTTAAGCGATATTCCGAGAGATAAAAAGAGAAAATAACGTTCTTTAAGGAAGATCAGAAGGTTCATGACGCATTGTTTGACGTGTTGTTTTCACGATCTGTTCTGGTGGACGCTGAGCTGTCAGCAGCATCTTGTTTGACACAACCGTCATCTCGCCCCTAACCCAGCCGTAATCCTTCTGTTCTGTTGTACAAGATAAGAATAAGCAAGGCAAAGCAGCAAGCATACTGAACAGTAATATTGTGAATAAGTACTCATTAGAGAACGCATGATAACATATATATATACAATTTTTCTAACAATTCCCCCCTGTTTATCATAAGTTCTCGGGGACTAACTTATCACCCATATGGCCACTTCAAAAGATTTTCAGCCAAGAGATCACATTTCGCAAGAACTAACTTACATTTGGGAGGAAATTGAGTCTTAATCGTCAAAGCCAGAGTCACGAAACAAATCGGACAGGTTTACCACAATGGATTCGCTGACAGAGTCGTCACTAGAGAAAGAACTCCCGTCGATCGAAAGGTCATCCCTTTGGAGTAACGGAAAAGTCTCAGCTGGTGGAGAGATAACAGTTGTAATTAGCTTAATAATTAAGGATCGGAGACAAGGAATGCAGCAACATCCACACAGGGTCAAAATGGCAGAGAAAACGGCAATGGAGACCAGAACCGAGGAAACCAGGGTGCGGTACTTTCCGAACACATTCAACCAGTCGGTCCAAACCTCTGTGTTCACCCCACTGTGTTCCTTCATCCTCCCATTCAAGGTCCTCAGACCCTCAAAGGCCCGGGACAGGCTTCCGTCGGCTGCAGTATTATTTGGAATAAATGTGCAACATTGCTCACCAAACATGGCGCAGACACCGCCCTCTTTTGAGAGTAGCATGTCAAGGGCCGTTCGATTCTGGAAAGCCATGAGGGAAGTAGCGGCCAGTTGGGAGTGGACCGCCTTGAAACTCGCCTCGGTCCAGTTTCCAAGCCTCTGCACATTGTAGTGGATGTAGTTAATCCTGTCAACATTTTTGTTAAGAGTACACCACCAACACAGGGCGGATTCAAAACCAGCTGCTATCTGATTCACCAGCTTATACTCATCCGGTACTCCTCTAGGAACACCAATGGCGTCTATGTAAATTGGATTAACTGCGCCCTGCCATTCGGCGTTTCACTTCGTTCTCGGCCAGTATTCGGGCACTACGGACTTAGCAAAAGATGTTAGATCATAAGACATTGGTATCAAATGAACAGGAAACAATAGGCCTACCAAAGCGCAAATTCCAGAGCTGTTTAAAGGCAACCTATCATAAAGTTTTTTACTATTACACCAAAACCAAATATCACTACGAGCAATGGGCAAAAAGGGGCAGTGACATTGGTCATGGACCCACACCATGGAGTAGGTAGGGCGCCGAGCTTCTCACCGGTACCAGGTAATCTAATGCATGTAAAATTACCCTTATCTACATCGGACGAAAAAAGGGGTTTATATTTTGTCATAGAGGCAACAGGGTAAACCTTATCCCATTTAAAACAATCATGAGTGGGTGAAATGGATTAGTTTAACATTAAAACAACAGCACACTTAGGAACTATATTTGCAAGTATTTTCAAAAGAGGTCTTGGACCCATACATGCAATGCAACTGGTGTTAGCCATTTTTGCGGCTTGCTCAGCCATAAGAAGCCAGTTGTTGGTTTGACCGCTTATTCCTGTGGAAGCTACAAAATAGCCTTTTCATAGGTAAAATAATAGAAGAAGATGTATTAGGAGCCACAGTCAACATTAATGAGTTATTGTAAGTCCAAGACAAAAGCCATGGTGCACAAGTTGGAACGGGGACGGTTTCTGGTGTACAAACAACATGATCAAAAGGGGATTTTGTGTTGCCCTTATGTCTAGCAATTTTTCCCCATGAGCCATATTGATTAGAATCAGCGTTGGTAGTTGCCCGAGAGAAGAATGTTCGAGGCTCATGGTACTCCATCCCTCCAAATAAAATAACCCCCGAAAAAAAATACAATGGTAACACAAACCAGCAAAAGCAACCAAAAACACATGGCAGACTTTGCACAGGCCACAGCCGGATTAAAGTACTCACCAAATGGCTCTCTAATGCTCATGTTTTTGTATCTCCTCAGAGTCAACACCCTGAGCTTCGGGTTGGTGTCTTGGAAATTGGCTTCTGCTAGCTTTCGTGTCAACCCTGGATCTTGGCACCAGGATCAGGCACTATTACCAGACTTTGCTCACCTTCCGTACTTAGGTTGGGTCTGCGGAGATCACCTTTTTACAATAAGATAAATGCAGAAAACAAATAAATGCAGAAAAAAAACAATATTTTTTCCCTTCACATTTATGTAATTGGATATAAACAATATGTATTGTCTGAAGCGGATACAATGGAGTCGGGAACTTTCCTCTCTGAGGTCTTAAATTGCCTCGTGAAAAAGCTGCAAAACCGTATGTCGTATAAATAGCTTCAACTTGTTTCACCATACCCCCCGTCGAGACATGGGTGACCCCATGACTCGAAATAGCAGCCCATTTGAACAAGTTACGAGGCAAGACAGGTTTGCCCAAAGGTCACACAAAAAGACCATCAGTGTTTTTAGTTGCACCCCGTTTTTTCCAAGAGAGTCGTTCCTGGGAGGGGCTCTGAGACTGCATGTCAAGCAACACATCAGGGGAGATGTGTGACATCGAATCATGATCAGTGAGAGACGAGAGGACATGGAGCAGGCCTTCTGCAGCGGCCTTAGCGGATTTGTCAGCAAAAGCATTACCAAGAGAAACAGGATCAGATCTTGCAGTGTGAGCAGCACATTTGCAAACCGCCACCTTTAAAGGTAGCTGGACAGCGTCCAAAAGTTGAGTTAGTAATGTGGAATGGGTGACGGGCTTCCCTGTAGAAGTTATCATGCCACGGTTGCTCCACTGCTGAGCAAAAACGTGCACTGTAGCAAAAGCATACTGACTATCAGTCCAGATAGTGACGGACTTGTTTGCAAACAATTTGCAGGCCCCAGTCAAAGCAATGAGCTCAGCGGCCTGTGCTGACATATAGGATGGCAGTTTAGCAGCCTCCAAGACTTCGTCGGCAGTAACAATGGCATACCCAGTAAGGGTCACACCAGATTCATTTTCTTAGAAGACCCATCAACAAAACCCACATGACCATCTGGCAGAGGCGTATCTTCCAAATCAGGCCGAGCCTTTGCAATCTGTTGGGCAGCATCGACACAATCATGGAATCCGCCGTCGTCAGGAAGGGGAATGAGAGTGGCAGGATTGAGAGCAGCTGAGACAGCAACGTAGCCATGCAAGAAAGATGACATGCAGGCGACAGAAAAGTCACTCACTCACTCACTCACTCACTCACTCACTCACTCACTCACTCACTCACTCACTCACTCACTCACTCACTCACTCACTCACTCACTCACTCACTCACTCACTCACTCACTCACTCACTCACTCAATCTGACAATCAATTAATCAATCAATCAATCAATCACACAGGTGTTAACTAATTTGTAATTATATTGCAAGCAATTCCTAATCCTACTTTACCTTTGTATAAGGCACAGGTGTCAAATTGTGCTTCATATTCATGTCATTACTCGAATTGCAAATTATCTTCCCTCTTAATAATGTTGTAAGTTTAAATATTAGACCAGTTTGTATTTGTCTGATTTGAAAGCGAGTTACTCGTCAGCTTGTTTTGCAACTCCCACAATATGAGGCGCTCACACATCTACTCGGGTATGACAGTCATACCGCCCCTCCAAAAGAAGCCATGACTACACCGCGGCCCTTGAACAAATGAGTTTGACACCCCTGGCACAAGGGATAGCCTTCTCATTGATCAATCGCGTATCTTAAATCATGCTTTTCCTCCTTTGAAGCGACTATGTACTTCAAACCCAAACGGCACCATTTTATAGGGAAAAATTTGTCGAATTTATTCGTTGTCGACATAATACTGGTCACAAATTTTCATGTACTTCAAACCCAAACGGCACCATTTTATAGGGAAAAATTTGTCGAATTTATTCGTTGTCGACATAATACTGCTCGCAAATTTGCATGTAGAGCATTTTTCAGTTGTTGATCATAGACATCAGTTGAACACTCTTTCTGGTCTGTGTCTAAAGTCTTCAAACAACTTATCTTGTTTTTGTTTAGTTCGGCCAATGTCTGTGTAATTTGCTCTACGTTGGAATTTTATTTTTATCCTGCCCAATAGTTGGTCAATTTGTATTTGTAATGGCACCCTGTTATATTCCAATGGACGGCCCTGGAGATCAAAAGGACTCCAGGCGCCTTTAACGCTTGCCCAATGTTTGGTTAAGGATACCATGAAAACCTGTTGTACTTCATCACCTCTCAAATTATAGGAAGCAATGAGTTGTTTAATTTTGAGTACAAAGACGGAAAGGATGGTTCGCTTTGCCGTGCCACAACATCTGTCTTTGTAATTTGATCATTTTTCTCATCTTCATTTATCACATTCTTAGCTGCGATTCTTAAGCGAGCTCGCGCTGACACTGTGTCATCATCTTCCTGTCTGTGCAACAGCAAGTTCTTTTTTATCTTTTCTTCGTCTTCCTTATCTTTTAATTTTCCTCTCATCTGGGAAAATGAGAATGTAATTTTGCTTTTTAATTTTTAATTTTAAGTCTTGCAAAATTGCTATATCCTTACTGCACCGAGATAAACTGTTAAACATATCTTTAAACAAAAACAATCTACGCTCCTGCAGAGACTCTTCAAAATGGGACCCAAATGTCAGATTACAAATCAAACCTCCTCCTTCACTCTCACATTTTTTGATAGAACAGTCTACTTAGCTAGACACTGTCATATCGTACTAAATAATGGCCTGCAAATTAAATATAATGTTGTTGCTGTGGTCCCTCAAAACATGTGACTAGAATTTGGACAATTACTAACCCCCATCAATTGATAAATTATCTCTGTTAGGGTTTTCCAGGTTATCTTTATCGTAGGATTATGTTGGAATGTAGACTGTAATGATTAAATCAATCTTGTCTTGCCCTCACAATGCAATGATTAAATCAATCACGTCTTGCCCTCACAATGCAGAGTAAGATGAAGTGGTTGCTTCCTCTGCTTGATTGACCAGCTGCAGGGGAAGCAATCAAAGTTGTTCTGTTTCCCACAACAGTGTAAAACACCCCCTGCTCTGATCTTATCAGAGGCCGGGGGTTCACCAAACCTGTCCACTCCCACCCCCACTCTGTTCCTCCTAATAAATATGCCCTTGCAGGGAGGAGACTTTTAGACTTCATTCGATAATCGCTGTTCAGACAGCGACGAATGGACTCTCCACCTGCAGGTGTCTAAAAGAACTTGCTTGTCTCCTGTTTGGTTCTTGCAAAATAAGTTGGAGTGAGCAAATCTCTAACATTTTGGTGCCGAAACCCGGGACCCTCATACCCATCATCTGGCTGACGGAGGACGACGCGCTGTACAACGTCGACGGGCCAGCGTCCATTAGCCGGACCTGGTAAAGAAAGACCTGGGAAGGAAATTCTTCGCTGGGCCAGCATCTTAGGTCTGCCTTCGTCTGACAGAGGTGGATTGACGGGACCCGGCAGTGCAACGAACCAGGGGACAAGTAAGTTAAAGGCCTAAAGTTGTGTTGTGTTGTTAAACGCGTAACACGTAGAGGTGCACGGGAGCCGGCTTGGGTTCAAGTCCCAGTGGAAGAAACAGGCTAAGAAAGGCAGAGCTTCTTTTTCGTTCATCGAAGAAGTGTGTAGACTCTTCTTTGTCTGTTTTTCCGAGCTGAGGGATCTGGCTTGGGTTAAAGTCCCAGTGGAAGGAACGTGCTAAGAAACACGGAGCTTCTTTTTTGTTAATCAAAGAAGGGCGTAGATTTTTCTTTGTATGTTTTTCCAAGCCAAAGAATAGCTTGGGTTCAAGTCCCAGTGGAAGAAACGGGCTAAGAAAAACAGAGCTTCTTTTTCTTAATTGAAGAAGGGCGTAGATTTTTTCTTTTGTCCGTTTTTCCAAAGCTGTTTGGGAGGGTTTTACACCCATCCCTGGATAGGCCTAAAAAAGCGCTGGAGTTAGTGTGATTGAGTGTGTGACTGGTAGGATAAATTGAAAAAAAAAAGCAGTTCTAGCATTGATCCACGGCAATAATACAGGCTAGTAATTTGTTGAAAGGTCAATTTAAACCTGCATTGAGGATCCTCAAAGCAATAGTTAAATAAATAAATAAGTAATAATAGTAATAATAATAATAATAATATTTTTGAGACAAAGAGATTGTATAACCTAAAACTACTAGAATTAATATGGGAAATAAAAACGGTAAATCTCTTGCTCTGCTCTTCTTTAAAACGAGAAGTTCATGGCAAGTAGATTTCTTAATTGTATGCAATATATGCCGAAGTGGAAGAGAAAGTATGGAGTAGAAAGGAAGTTGAGAGTTCAAGTGGTAAAGAAATGCAACTTGCTTCTAGAAGATAAATAAATAAAATTAGAATGTGCTGTCCTCGTGTGCATGGGAGGGACCAGCTCATGATCGACCACAGGAAATGGCCAGCCTGTGACGAATCATTGGTGCTGGGAACTACCTTTTGCGTGCGAGAGCTGTGCATGTGTGTGCGTATATGTTAAAATGATGAACATTGGCTAAAGTTTTAGTATAAAAATTTTTGCTAGACTGTGGTCTATCCAATTTGCACCGCAGAACAGAAATGATTTTGAAAGATAAAAATGAGAGGAAAAAGAGAGAAATCTGTTTGCAAGCAGAAACTAATCCACATTAGTGCATGTTAAGTGTCGAGCCCACATGAGAAATTCGAAGAAAAAAAAAAAAAAAATGACAGAACATGCTTTCAGGAATTGGAAGAAGCTAAATTGTGAATTTAAGATTTTGCAATGCTACATTTAATAGGAATAATTGATTGGTTGTGTTATAAGATTATGCAAAATTCTAATTGCAAGCTAAATCTGAGCGATTGAGTTCTTCAAATTTAAAAACAAAGAAAAATTCAGATTAATTTGCCAATTGTTTGTTTTAGTTGAGTTTTTTTTTTTTTTTTTGAAGTGGTGGATTGTTCTACCAGGAAACCTGAGTTGAAAGTGATATATGAGTGTTGTGTGGTGAGCTTGGATGAATTGGGACCGATGTGATAGGAAGACTCCTTTTTGGAGACTGTGTGAGATACATATGATGAGCATTGATGAATGATTGCCTGAATGAAAGGTTGAATGGTTGAAGTCGTTGGCGACTACTATGGAAAATTAGAGCGACTTTGATGAAAGAGTGATTTTGAGCAGGTTGAATGTTAGAAAGAAACACGTAGCTTTTGGATTGATAATTAACTAGAAAAAAAAATGGAGAACCAGTAACACATGTAGAAGATGTGTGAACTGAGAAATTAAGAAGCGTTTTGGAAAGAAAGTCAAACTAAATGATGATGAAATCATATGTAGTACTACAAAACTTTACTACATATGGATTCTCTACAATTTTTTTACAATTGAGTAAAATAAAACATACGTTTTGATTTGTATTCAAATTTCTAAGATTCTTGTGATAAACAATGAGAAAACGATTGAAAAGTAACTAAAGAAACTACAACAAAGTGAAAATGTCTAATCATTTGCTAGCTGAGTCGCTCCCCATTCGGGGAGGCCATCCATTTACTTGCTAAGCTAGTTGTCAAAACAGGGGCATGATTAGAGAATGGCATCTATAAATGACCTACCCTACCAAAGAACCTATGCAAATGGGCTGCAATATTGAGCCATGGTGCGCGTCACATGGCTCAAGAGGAGGGATAGTGGGGCAGGTCAGTCAGCTTTATACAACATATGGATTTGATTCATATTCAAAATATTTTCAAAACAAAACAAACATTTTTTTTTGTAGAGCTTGTTTAAAAAAAAAAAAAAAAAAAAAACTCCTATTTGCCAGTTAAATGGGCACTACAATTGACTACGAGAGTTGCAAGCAACAGATGAAGAGCAGTCCTGGGCAGATTATCTAATCAGGACGCTCAAACTGAAAGATGTGTCCAATGCAAATTTACTGCCGCCTGATCTCTCCCCCTCACAGGTGGACAACCCTCAGGTTCACTGTGAGAGCTCACACACAGGAGGCGTGCTATGTGTGTTCGAAACTCCCCCCTTCCTCCACGCAAGTTCGCTTGGAGGCCAGAGCAATGAATGTCACTGAAGCGAAACACGGTGCCTATGATGAACACTTCTGGGCAAATCTCAATGTGACTGTTAAAGGACGAACAATACCACAAGTGGCCTACACAGAGAGACCAGCTGGAGTGAATTACACATGTTACATCCAAGGTAACAAGACCCACGTCTGCATTAACGACGACTGCTCTCCAGGAGGAAACTGGATGGGAGCTCTGGACATCACCGATGAGTGTCAAGATAAGAGAGCCATTTCAGGTGGTTTATCCGATGCTGCCCGCCAACTGGACAGGAGTGTGTGCACCAGTGTGGGTGACAGACCACACCTACAGGATATGACATCATCAGCTGACAGGAGCACACAACTCTTCTGGACTCGACGCAGAGCAGTTGCAACCTTTGACCCTCATGACCCTGTCTGGGGTGCGAACGTTCCAGATGACCATAAAGTATGGTCCGTCGGAGACAAAGTTGTCCTTGCGCTCTTCCCTCAGATGTACTGTTTCTGTGTTTTTCTTTTTGTTTTTATTGATAGCATTCTGGTCGCCTGTGGCAACGGGGCCGTGTAAGAATTTTCCTGCTAATGACATCTGGCCAGCAGGTTTTTCGCTTACACAATAAGTTTGATCTGGGGTATTGAGGTAATGCCTCATCTTCACTGGAAAGTGTTGCTATCATTGTTTGTTGTTTTTATTTTTACCATTCTACTTTCTTCATTATACGTATATATATATATATATATATATATATATATATATATATATATATATATATATATATATATATATATATATATATAGTGTGTGTTTTTTTCCTTCTTGCTTGTCTTTGTTGTTTGGGGTGACATAATCATATGATAAAACAGGAGGGAGATGTTAGGGTTTTCCAGGTTATCTTTATCGTAGGATTATGTTGAAATGTAGACTGTAATGATTAAATCAATCTTGTCTTGCCCTCACAATGCAATGATTAAATCAATCACGTCTTGCCCTCACAATGCAGAGTAAGATGAAGTGGTTGCTTCCTCTGCTTGATTGACCAGCTGCAGGGGAAGCAATCAAAGTTGTTCTGTTTCCCACAACAGTGTAAAACACCCCCTGCTCTGATCTTATCAGAGGCCGGGGGTTCACCAAACCTGTCCACTCCCACCCCCACTCTGTTCCTCCTAATAAATATGCCCTTGCAGGGAGGAGACTTTTAGACTTCATTCGATAATCGCTGTTCAGACAGCGACGAATGGACTCTCCACCTGCAGGTGTCTAAAAGAACTTGCTTGTCTCCTGTTTGGTTCTTGCAAAATAAGTTGGAGTGAGCAAATCTCTAACAATCTCCTCACTAAAGTCCTAGCCTGTTAACCTATCTGCATCAAGAAGACATTTGCAATGTAGGGGATTAGAGAATAATAATAACACCATTGATTTCTAATCATTAATCTAATTTTATCCAGTTCTACAATGTATGTTTTCTCTTACTCTCACATTTTTATAAGGGTTGGGCACTCTCCTCGTCGGATGAGTTTCTGCCCACAACCGTCATATTATTCTATAATTTCTAATTTTTACATTTAACAATGCAAATCTGATAAACCATTGTCTAGCACACCGTTTTCGTGCACCAATTTAGCGCAATTCCAACCTTTATAACAAACTGATACACAAAGACAAACATACACAGAAACAAACACACGGGCCCACAACATAGACATGACAATCTTCCCAGCTGATAACAAGGGTGGGGGGAGCAACTGAAGTGCGGAGAGCCTCGCCACCGCCACGTCGCATAATGCAACCACCTCTGTCCAAAATATGCATTTGTCAAGATATTTTATATTTTCGGTGTCGACCCCTTGCATTTTAATTCATGTCGGGGTAGCGGCTTTTGTTTGCTCGTTGATTTTCCCATGGTTTATTTCTCTAAATTTCGGAGTTGGCAATTCGAATGGCACCTACAGTGTCCGAAAGCCAATTTAATTCACAGGACAGTGGTAAAATATTCAGTGGTAAGTCTCCTTTCCTCTGCCTCCACACAAAGCCACTGTCTACAATCCTGTTTTATATAAAGGAGAGCTCAAATGAGATCACTCTCAGTCAAACCATACACACACGCACACAATGCACACTCTTATCGTCTCACAGGCAAGCAGGGGAGTCCGCCCTCCCGTGGATTTTAACAAACTCTTTAACCTTCCTATTGTGTAATAAAAAACTTATTTTTGCCTTATTCTTAAAGTAGATATAAAACCTATCTGTCATGGATAAAGAAGCCAAACCAGCTAAACAAGAGTTAAGAAAAACACCACAGATGGCAGCAGAAAGCTAACACATTAGGAAGGTTAAGTTAGGAGGCCCCACGACACCTCAGCGGAATTTAACTGCTCCAAATTACCTGTACTTCTTTAGAAAACAGATGGGTCCGCTCTCCCATGGAATTTAACTGACTTATCAGTCAGGGGACTCCATCATCCCAGCGGAATTTACTGTTTCTAATTGCATTTGATAGGGTCTAGAATTGTCAAGGTTTTAAGTGACCTCTTGTCACTGCACTTTCATTACTTTCAACAGAATCAAGATTCGTACTCACAGTCTGCTGGGCCTTCTCCTCGGATGATCTCGTCAACCACTCCGGCATCCAGCTGACTGATCGAGTCAGCCCCGTGAAAAGGGTTTCCTCTATATGCCTTGGCCAAGGACTTGTCCTGGGTCGAAAAGTCAGCTGGAATCCCGAAATAGGTCTATTGAGACCCCGGAACGAGCCCCCAAAAATCTGTTAGGTTCAAAATCAGCAAAAGGATCAGCAGACAAAACCAGTGAGGCAGAATATTGAGTCTTTTCTCGCGAGGAGTGCATTCAGACTTACAGCAATCCGACTACACAAAAAATCTGTTTTACACTCCTCGCTCTTTTTATTTGGAATGCCCTACCCACAGTGTGAGACGATTAGCCCTTAAGGGGGGGGAAAGAGATTGTGGCTTCGTCTCGTAAGAAAATAAACAAAAAGTAACGCACAAATTGTTGCGTGCAGATATGGCTATATCAGCAAAACAGTTTAAGCGATATTCCGAGAGATAAAAAGAGAAAGTGACGTTCTTTAAGGAAGATCAGAAGGTTCATGACGCATTGTTTGACGTGTTGTTTTCACGATCTGTTCTGGTGGACGCTGAGCTGTCAGCAGCATCTTGTTTAACACAACCGTCATCTCGCCCCTGACCCAGCCGTGATCCTTCTGTTCTGTTGTACAAGATAAGAATAAGCAAGGCAAAGCAGCAAGCATACTGAACAGTAATATTGTGAATAAGTACTCATTAGAGAACGCATGATAACATATATATACAATTTTTCTAACAGTTAAGCAGCCACTGTATGAGGTCATAAGGTTCTACAACACCACGTTCCCTGATATGAAGGTGCGTGAATATTTCCTCAGACAGGTGTGCCAAGTGTTTGTTGGTGGCAACCATGACAAAGTGTGCCTATTCTGGACGGGCAGCGGAAACAACGGCAAAACAGTCACGCAGACGCTATTCGAGAAAATGCTAGGAAGTTTTGCAGTCAAGTTGAGCACCACAGTGCTCACGGGCCGCAAGCCATGCGTCACGAGCACAAACCCTGAACTGGCGCGACTAAGGAGCGGTGTGCGTTGGGCCGTCATGGAGGAGCCCAACAACGACGAGACCATACACCCGGGCCCCCTCAAGAGCATGACAGGCAATGACACGTTTTTCGCCCGCGACCTGTGGTGCTCAGGCAAAGAGACGACCAAAATCGTGCCCATGTTCAAGCTGCACTGCATCTGCAACACACTGCCTGACATTAAGATGGCCGATATGGCCACATGGAACAGAGTGCGCGTGGTTCCATTTGAGGCCGTGTTTGTGAGTGGCGAACGGCTGGAAGAGGTGCGCCGCGAGGTGCCCATAGAGCAGCGTGACTATGTCCAGGTTATGGACAAGCATTTTGTGGACAAGATCCCCCTGCTAACTGCGCCCATGGCGTGGCTGCTGGTACAGATCTGGGGTGTGCTACAGGGCGAGCCTGCCGATGCGTATAAAACGCCCTGCAAGGTGTTGCAGGTGACCAAGGACTACGAGGAATCCAATAACTACGTACCCACGTTTGCCGACACCATGATAATCAGGGAGCCCGGGGCGTCCGTGACTGACTTAGACCTGTACCGAGAGTTTAAGACCTACATGACCACATACGGCATGGCCATGACTGCGGGCTACTCCATAGTTAAAGTCATCAAAGACATTACCTTGTACCTGAAGTGCCGGTACGATAAAAGGAGTGGTCGGCTCCTGGACGTGACCATATGAGACATGGCCAGAGGCTAAAGATTCGAATTACAATGTTTAACAACATGCCTTGTACAATCATGCGCATTATGGACAAGATCACCTTGCTGACTACACTGATGCTGCTTGTGCCCAGCTCGGTGTGTTACAACCACACAGAGGGGATGCCAATTGTCCACGGCCATGTCGTGTGCATGTGCGTCTACATTGAAATGTGCGGAGCGACTGTGTGGTGGCTTCTGGGCCACCACACATGCATGCAGTCCGGTATCGTTCACTCATATCAGGTGTACGCCATGTGGCCTGTGATGGTGAGCTGTGTTCTAGGAGTGACTGCCTGTGCGGCCGGGATCCTGGCGTACGTCTACTGCTGCCGTCCACCGTTACCGGGTGCGTTGCGTGATTACGAGTTTGATTATGAGTCTGACGAGTCTCTTGGTTAACATCCTTAATGAGAACAATATGTTGTGTTATCCTGTATGAATAAATATGTAAACCACATGTTTGACACTGTGACATCTTTTCCCACATGCTAGAACAAGGACACAACATAGTCACTGTAATATATTTATTGAACATTGCAACAATATTTGTTACGATTTTTGGGTGTGAGAACAATCTGGGGCATGCCACACAGGGACTCATCTATGGTGATGTCATGTTTATTCAGCCAGTCAAGCCAAGTGTACATGGCTGGGGTATCCATAAGTCTCACAGTAGAGTCGATGAGCTGTTGACGTTGATCAGGGTAATGCGTGTGATACCACACGATCAGTCCGAGGACCCGTCCAAGTGCGCCAATGTTTGGTTCTTCCTGTAGATGGTCCAGGAGGTGATCAGTTAGGTCCACCAGTATAAAGTTTGGATCACCCGGCACACCCGGGGCAGTCGCATTTACCACAGTCGTCACAAGTTGTCGCCACATGCTGTACGAAAATGGAAACGTCACAATGTCATGTGCAGGGGTTGGGTTCTTGTTGCAATACACCCCATGTTAACAGAGGCACGTAAGATGACATTCTGTCTACCCCTGAGGTATCCTCATAGCCGTGGTAGACACGAGATAAAATACAACACCCTCTTGGCAAGGCTACAGCCGCGGGGCTCGGTGCAATCGGGCAATGTTGTTGAGTACTATGAACATGGTAGCGCAGTACCAGCAGATCCGATTCCTCTCTAAGGGAATCATGTGCTGCAGCAGGTCGTTGGCGTGGCCCAGTGACACAAACAACCCAGGCATCTAATTAAAACAACAAGGCTATAGATAAAAAGTCATGTACCGCAACGAGTTGTTCTCATGTACGTACACACCTGTCACAATTAATACTGCGCAGATGCCCGACCACTCACCCACCAGCTACACCGCAGTCAACGCTAACAGGTTCGCAACGCCACACAGTGAGGACCAACGCCTCACAAGTGTTGGCCAGGAGATAATACTGGATGGTATGGATGATTTCCGCATTTATAATCCACTGGAAAAAGGTGACAACGTTCTGAACATGATCAAAGCTGTGATCAAGACCAATTCGGACGATATGAAAATCAAAATTCTGCTCAGGGACAACGACAGGGCCACTGAGGTAATTATAACAGAGTTTGGCACCACACGCATCAGCAACGACTATGTATTTGTCGATGGAACCAACCTGTGGAGGGTTGAGAGCGCCACTACCGACGGCGCCGTGTTCGATGTGATGCTGGTTGGTGGGAATGACACTACCCACACCTACCAGGTCCACTCCCTGGAGCATTCGTACATTGTATCCCGTAACATGATTGTATGATATGGGTAATATTTGAATGTGCACTATGTCGCCTACTCGACTCAATATTAAAAGGATGTCTGTCACAAAGTCTTTCTACACCCTCGGTCTGATGTCAGCTGATGGACACTTGGTGCCTTACCGAGATGGGGCTTTCGGACTACAGCATAGGGAGAGTTACAGTGTCGTTGTAACCAATGGACACCTAACAGTCCAAGCAAATGCAGACATATATATAGACGACAAGCACATAGGTTGCTTTCGGATCAAGGCAGCAAACATGATTACGGTTACACGTCCTGTGTATAAGCAACGCATGTTGACCTTCTACCAGACCGGCAGCGCCGAGGCGATGGCGGCTGGGCTCAGCACGACTCACGTGGGAAGGGTGAAGGTGGTGGTGCACCAGGAGCGCAAATACGGCACGTGCCTTGAGAGGGACGACTCTGAGAGCGACGGCCTTGTGAGCGATGGCTGTGGTGGTACGGGCCTGGGCGCCCACTCTAGCCAGAACTTCAGCCAGGTGGGGTCCATCACATGGGATGTGCAACCGCACGTTTTGGAGGCGCGCATGTGCCTCCGTGACGCCCCGGTTCACCGGGCAGTGGTGCCCTTGTAGATACAGGCCCAGCAACTGCCATGTTGGATTGCTGTATCTGCCCGGTTACAGTATTTGCTATTATGTAGTGCTGTGACCATACGGTCTGTATAGTGAGGTCCATCACATGTCGACGGCATATCGTAATAAAAGCATATTCCCTATACTCTTGTCTGTCATTTATTATACCTGGTGCCCCCATGACGTATATGTGAAAAAAATGCCATTGGTTCGACGAACGATTAACGTGCCCTTGAGCGTATTGTCCCGGCGGTATGGTGACGACCACGTGTCCAGGTCTCTGATTACCAAGCACATAATGGTCACGCAGTACAACAAATACTGCGAGGGTGTGCCTCATAGCATAGTGTCAACCATCCGGGACATTAACATAGTCAGCGTCACGGGCTGCGCTATAAATGGCCGGGGTGTCCAGGTGCCGGTCGAGTACACCGTGGACGTCCAGGTGCCCCATGGAGGATGGCACGGCTGTCATGCGGTCGCGTTTATTTTTCCGGTTTTCTGTCTCGTCGGTGTCGTAACTTTACTTCCTGTTTTATTTTGTCATCCCTTCCGTTTCAGTTCGTGTTTCCTTCCTCGGTGTTTGGTTGTCTTGTCTTCCCCGATCCCGATTGTGGCACCGGCGTGATTGGCGCTAATTGTCAGCACCTGCCTCCCAGCCCTTTTGTGTGTATTTAGTCCGCGTCTTCCCCTTGTCTTGTGCCAGTGTGTCTTGCCTCGTCCCGACCACCAGCGATTCTTTGACGTCCGAGCTCTCAGTAAGATTCCTCCTTTTTGTCTCGCCACAGAGCGACGTTTTTTGTTAGTGCCTTGATCCCCATATTCTTTTTGTCTCGCCCCAGTGCGACGCTTTTGTTTGAACTTTTTGCCATGTGTTTCCCTCGCAAGAGGCGTTTTGAGTTGTACTTTTGATCAGTGTGTGTGCTGGAATAAGTCAGAGAAAGAAACGACTCTGCATCCGAGTCCTCCGCCTTGTTCCCTGCATGACAACGGCCACGGTGGCCTACATCTTTGACACGGGCGTGTACGCCGTGTCCCAGCTCAAGCATATCCTGGTGGTGCACGAGGCGACCGAGGACGGCAAGCTCGGGTGCTGCGGAATCCCGTGCCGTGTCGGCCAGCCCATAGACTACAGTCCGATACACTGGAAACTGGGCCGCGACAACCAGGATTTCGTTTTCCTCATAGTGTCCAAACACAGGTGTATTTAAAAGATGTTACCTCAGGTTGGTTCCTCTTACGCTGACCCAGCTATCGCCGGCCAACCGGCCTATGCCCAGATTGGCCTGAGCTCAAAGGGCATCAACCCTGTGATAGGTGCACAGTTCCATGGAAGGGCCCCCCAGCTTGCACTCACGTACAAGATGGAGTATGTAGACACAGAGAATCAATTGAGTCGCTCCACTGACCTGTTTGGCTCTCGTAGTGACAATGCCACTTCAATGCTCACACTCAACACAAACTACTGTAGCGTGGCCACACGCACCGCTGATGGTACCATCACATCTAAGATAACTCGTCCCGGTTCAAACTGGTGCAGCAAATGGTACAACAACCTACACCCGCCCAACAATGATGCCTTCATCCAGGGCTACTGCGTGCACAACCCGACCTCGGCGGACTGCAAGTGCGCCATGCGGACACGCGATCCCGCCTACGCAAAAGTCAAAGCCATGAAGGTGTTTAACGACGGTTGTTGGTATGCCCCATGCGCAGACTCCGTCAACCAGCTGCTGCCGAGTGCGGTGCGCAAGCCCACGTGCCCGGCAAATGTATGTGAAGTTGCCCATCAGATGGTGGATACTGGTGCTGTAACCATCGAAGACGTAAAGAACATTATCAACTGCAACTTTGACGGCCACGGGCCCAAGCCGCTGCCCCCACCTCCACCAACACCCCCGTCCCCACCCCCACCTCCACCTCCGGCGCCAGCGCCAGCACCAGTGCCGGCGCCTGTGCATGCGCCTGCGCCTCCACTTCAGCCCATGTCCATGCTGATACCCTTGATAATTGGGACCGTGACTATTGTGCTGGTACTGGTAGCCTTCTCGTGAGATAGCAATCACATAGGTACTGAGCAAAAGAGAGCAAGGTGTCTGACGCGGGACCCATGTGTATCCACACGGCCATAATGGCGCCAAAGATATCACAGCGGCAGCCCTCGCTCGCGAGAACATACTCCTCGTAGACTGTGAGCGGCCTGGGGCCCACCACCCTGACTAATCACGCGTTGTGTGAGATGTTGTTTCACCCGGCCGAACGCACGCTCCAAGAGACAGTTCAGCCTAATGAAAACGGCTGCACCATGAGTCACCCACTCCACGATGAGGCTGTGGATCGCGTCCTGGTAAAATACAACACTACTCAACTCCAGTTTATGTGCAGCGATCCGGATATTGTGATCATGGACAGGGGCAGAGCCGTTGACAAAGCGGCCATAGTGGCCAGACTCTCGGGCTCACCGCAGACCAGTACCGTTACATCAGCCTCGCATCGGCCCGCGGTGGCCAGCACCAGCAGCAGCAGCAGCAGCAGCAGCAGCAGCAGCAGCAGCAGCAGCAGCAGCAGCAGCAGCAGCAGCAGCAGCAGCAGCAGCAGCAGCAGCAGCAGCAGCAGCAGCAGCAGCAGCAGCAGCAGCAGCAGCAGCAGCAGCAGCGTCCAACGTATTCCAAGTATGCGTGAGTGCATGAGAACGATGTCTATCAGACAAGTGGTCGCCATGTGCAAAGAACGTAACATCGATGTGAGAAATGAAGATACCGGGCGCCCGTACACCCACGCAGAGCTGTGCAAAAAGCTAACGGGCAGTTCTCCCACCATCACGGTACCCGAAACGGGACTGGTGGTGGACCCGGCGCCCGCAAACAGTCTAGTGTACATTAAGATGCCCCACACTATGCTGCATAACACAGTTCGCGCAGCCCACGGTGTCACGTACAGCTTTGTGGCCGTGCAAGACTCTGTTCCGGGCACTTACAAGCCTGTGGATCCGGAGCACTATGTCGTCTGTCACACCCCTCCGAATGACATTGCAGTGCAGCTGTCGCCCATCGACGGTTGGGGCCCGGACATCAAGTGGACACTGTTTGTGTCGCTGTCCGCGTACAGCACCACAAACACACCGGTGTTTTGCTCATGACGAGAGACTGTATTCGAATCTCCCCGATCGACAGTGCGCATACGAGATGTACAAAGGCCTCGGGGCATCGCCTGTACAAGTTGAGTCTCCCCAATCGACAGTGCGCATATGCGATGTACAAAGGCCTCGGGGCATCGCCTGTACAAGTTGAATCTCCCCAATCGACAGTGCGCATGTGTGATGTACAAAGGCCTCGCTACATCGTATAGGCACTACCATGGCAACACCCAAGAGGAACCGATCCAACCTCTATAAGACATACACCACGTGCATGCGGAATACGCGGCACGACATAGCGGAGTAAAAGGATTGGAGACCACTATTAACGGTCGGGATATGACAAAGTCCGAGATGTGCGCCATGCTGTTTACGGATCGGGTACCGCAACAACGGGTGAGCATAGACAATGCCGTTAGGACTCACAGTCTGGGGCAATTGCAGAACATCCATCCATCCATCCATCCATCTTCTTCCGCTTATCCGGGGTCGGGTCGCGGGGGCAGCAGCTTTAGGAGGGACTCCCAGACTTCCCTCTCCCCAGCCATTTCATCCAGCTCATCCCGGGGGATCCCAAGGCGTTCCCAGGCCAGCTGAGACACATAGTCTCTCCAGCGCGTCCTGGGTCGTCCCCGGGGTCTCCTACCGGTGGGACATGCCCGAAACACCTCCCCAGGGAGGCGTCCAGGAGGCATCCTGATAAGATGACCGAGCCACCTCATCTGGCTCCTCTCAACGTGGAGGAGTAGCGACTCGTCCCGAGTCGAGGTCAGCAGCACGCCATCCCCACTGTAAACAGTGTTGACGTTGCACTGCTTGCCCTCCTGAGTCGCCGTATGGTGGACCAGAATTTCCTCGAAGCCGTCCGAAAGTCATTCTCCATGGCCTCACCGAGCTCCTCCCACGCCCGGGTTTTTGCCTCAGCAACCGCCGAAGCCGCGTTCCGCTTGGCCATCCGGTACCTGTCAGCTGCCTCCGGAGTCCCGCAGGCCAAAACGGCCCGATAGGACTCCTTCTTCAGCTTGACGGCATCCCTTACCGCCGGTGTCCACCAGCGGGTTCGGGTCGCCGGATGGTGGACCAGAATTTCCTCGAACCCGTCCGAAAGTCATTCTCGATGGCGTCACCGAACTCCTCCCACGCCCGGGTTTTTGCCTCAGCAACCGCCGAAGCCGCGTTCCGCTTGGCCATCCGGTACCTGTCAGCTGCCTCCGGAGTCCCGCAGGCCAAAACGGCCCGATAGGACTCCTTCTTCAGCTTGACGGCATCCCTTACCGCCGGTGTCCACCAGCGGGATCGGGGATTGCCGCCACGACAGGCACCAACGACCTTACGGCCACAGCTCCGGACGGCCGCCTCAACAATGGAGGCGCGGAACATGGTCCACTCAGACTCAATGTCCCCCGCCTCCCCTGGGACGTAGGAAAAGCTCTGCCGGAGGTGGGAGTTGAAGCTCTTCCTGACAGGAGATTCTGCCAGACGTTCCCAGCAGACCCTCACAGAGCATTTGGGTCTGCCAGGTCGGACCGGCATCTTTCCCCACCATCGGAGCCAACCCACCACCAGGTGGTGATCAGTTGACAGCTCCGCCCCTCTCTTCACCCGAGTGTCCAAAACATGCGGCCGCAAATCCGATGACACGACTACAAAATCGATCATCGAACTGCGGCCTAGGGTGTCCTGGTGCCAAGTGCACACATGGACACCCTTATGTTTGAACATGGTGTTCATTATTGAAAATCCGTGTCGAGCACAGAAGTCCAACAATAGAACACCGCTCGGGTTCAGATCAGGGGGGCCGTTCCTCCCAATCACGCCCTTCCAGGTCTCACTGTCATTGCCCACGTGAGCATTGAAGTCACCCAGTAGAACGATAGAGTCCCCAGAAGGAGCGCTCTCCAGCACTTCCTCCAGGGACCCCAAGAAGGGTGGGTACTCTGAGCTGCCGTTTGGTGCATAGACACAAACAACAGTCAGGACCCGTCCCCCCACCCAAAGGCGGAGGGAGGCTACCCTCTCGTTCACCGGGGTGAACCCCAATGTGCAGGCGCCCAGCCGGGGGGCAATAAGTATACCCACACCTGCTCGACGCCTCTCACCGTGAGCAACTCCAGAGTGGAAGAGAGTCCAGCCCCTCTCGAGAGGGATTGTACCGGAACCCAAACTGTGCGTGGAGGCTAGTCCGACTATATCTAGTCGGAATCTTTCTGCCTCGCACACCAGCTCGGGCTCCTTTCCAGTCAGAGGGGTGACATTCCATGTCCCAAGAGCCAGCTTCTGCAGCCGGGGATCAGACCGCCAAGGTCCCTGCCTTTGGCTGCCGCCCAGCTCACATTGCACCCGACCCCTTCGGCCCCTCCCACAGGTGGTGAGCCCATGGGAAGGGGGACCCACGTTTCCATTTCGGGCTATGCCCGGCCGGGCCCCATGGGCGAAGGCCCGGCCACCAGACGCTCGCCTTCGAGCCCCGCCTCCAGGCCTGGCTCCAGAGGGAGGCCCCGGTGACCCGCGTCCGGGCGAGGGAAAACAAAGTCCATTTATGTTTTTCATCATAAGGGGCTTGGGTGAGCCGTGCTTTGTCTGACCCCTCACCTAGGACCCGTTTGCCATGGGTGACCCTACCAGGGGCATGAAGCCCCCGACAACATGGCTCCTAGGATCATAGGAGCACGCAAACCCCTCCACCACGATAAGGTGACGACTCGCGGAGGGGAACATGTTGCAGAACATGTGCACGGAAAAGGGCATCCCTTACCTGAATGAGCTAGGCATGCCCCTGACTAAGCATGCGTTGTGTGAGATGTTGTTTCACCCGGCCGAACGCACGCTCCAAGAGACAGTTCAGCCTAATGAAAACGGCTGCACCATGAGTCACCCACTCCACGATGAGGCTGTGGATCGCGTCCTGGTAAAATACAACACTACTCAACTCCAGTTTATGTGCAGCGATCCGGATATTGTGATCATGGACAGGGGCAGAGCCGTTGACAAAGCGGCCATAGTGGCCAGACTCTCGGGCTCACCGCAGACCAGTACCGTTACATCAGCCTCGCATCGGCCCGCGGTGGCCAGCACCAGCAGCAGCAGCACCAGCACCAGCAGCAGCAGCAGCAGCAGCAGCAGCAGCAGCAGCAGCAGCAGCAGCAGCAGCAGCAGCAGCAGCAGCAGCGTCCAACGTATTCCAAGTATGCGTGAGTGCATGAGAACGATGTCTATGAGACAAGTGGTCGCCATGTGCAAAGAACGTAACATCGATGTGAGAAATGAAGATACCGGGCGCCCGTACACCCACGCAGAGCTGTGCAAGAAGCTAACGGGCAGTTCTCCCACCATCACGGTACACGAAACGGGACTGGTGGTGGACCCGGCGCCCGCAAACAGTCTAGTGTACATTAAGATGCCCCACACTATGCTGCATAACACAGTTCGCGCAGCCCACGGTGTCACGTACAGCTTTGTGGCACATGCTCTGCAATTGCCCCAGACTGTGAGTCCTAACGGCATTGTCTATGCTCACCCGTTGTTGCGGTACCCGATCCGTAAACAGGATGGCACACATCTCGGACTTTGTCATATCCCGACCGTTAATAGTGGTCTCCAATCCTTTTCTTCGGGCATACTCCGCTATGTCGTGCCGCGTATTCCGCATGCACGTGGTGTATGTCGTATAGAGGTTGGATCGGTTCCTCTTGGGTGTTGCCATGGTAGTGCCTATACGATGTACCGAGGCCTTTGTACATCACACATGCGCACTGTCGATTGGGGAGATTCAACTTGTACAGGCGATGCCCCGAGGCCTTTGTACATCGCATATGCGCACTGTCGATTGGGGAGACTCAACTTTTACAGGCGATGCCCCGAGGCCTTTGTACATCTCGTATGCGCACTGTCGATCGGGGAGATTCGAATACAGTCTCTCGTCATGAGCAAAACACCGGTGTGTTTGTGGTGCTGTACGCGGACAGCGACACAAACAGTGTCCACTTGATGTCCGGGCCCCAACCGTCGATGGGCGACAGCTGCACTGCAATGTCCATCGGAGGGGTGTGACAGACGACATAGTGCTCCGGATCCACAGGCTTGTAAGTGCCCGGAACAGAGTCTTGCACGGCCACAAAGCTGTACGTGACACCGTGGGCTGCACGAACTGTGTTATGCAGCATAGTGTGGGGCATCTTAATGTACACTAGACTGTTTGCGGGCGCCGGGTCCACCACCAGTCCCGTTTCGGGTACCGTGATGGTGGGAGAACTGCCCGTTAGCTTCTTGCACAGCTCTGCGTGGGTGTACGGGCGCCCGGTATCTTCATTT